>NC_086327.1:4982035-5582035 GCF_036172605.1 Pelobates fuscus | reverse complement strand
CAGCAGTGAATGTGTTACTAACTGCTCTCTACGCTACAGAACAGCCAATCAGAAACCGGCCGTCAGCGTGGATTGTCAGCTCCGTAGCTCTCTGCAGTAACTGTCAGGAGGATGTGAGCTTCCATAACATGCCCCAGCTTAGCGGATCACTTTATTTGCCAATCCGTGGCTAACAAAACTGGAGCTGGGAAAATTATCTTTGGCGAGTTAGGTCTAGATTTTCAAGCTGATAAATAAAAATAAAAAAACAACAACACACCACTTGTTAGCAAATAGACACCCATAATAAAGAATTTCTAGAATATTTTAAAGGACTGTTAAAGGCAACTTTGGCCAAACGGTTTGTGCTGTTGCGGGGGTATGGAGCTTGTGAAGAAAATTCTCCTATGATGTTGATGGAAACATTCCCATAGTGTCCTCCTTCCTAGGACAGTACTAGGCTACAGCCCACAGATAGATTGGTCCTGGGCCGTACCACGCCACATTCCAAATCACAGGAAAAAAAAAAACAGTGTATCATCCACAAAGAGTATGAAAATGCTTTATACATTAATAGGACTTTAAGGCAACTTATACAGAATGTTTGAGGGCTACACAGATTCCCTCTTTGTAGATTTGTAACAGCTGCAGCTACACAATAAGAATTGATGGTTCAGTTTTGTTCACAAAATGATATAAAAATAGGGAAGATATCTTTACAACAGGGGCAGACAACTTGCAGCCTTCCAGCTGCTGAATTAACACATCTCCATCACAATCAGAAATATTAGTCACAGCCGATAGGAGTTGGAATCCAAACTTAGCATTTCAAGATGTCCCAGCCAGTTTCATTGCAAAGTATTGGGTTTATCGTACCTCATGAGGCTGGCTGGAAAATCGAGATGGCAGATTACTTTAGCCTTCATTTTAGCAAAAACGTGACTGTCACAAAACGGCAACTGCCAAGAGTAAGAGGAACGGGGGCCGGACGCACTATTCTTCAGGAAAGTCACAAAGAAGAAGGATGTCTAAGCTGGACCTCCAACTGATGATGGCTGGCAGAGAATTATAGGAATTGTAGTACAGCACCTAGAGGTCCAGGTAAAACACCCCTCTCCTCAAGTAACAGGAGCGTGGGTTTATTTTTTTTAAAGTAGATTATACAGAGAAACTGACGATTGGACCGTTGTGGCAGCATTGCTCTGACGTCTGGGCCCTTCTGTCAGTTGAATCCAATTCTCCCTTAAACTAAATTTTTTTTTATTTTTTTTTAAAGGTTGCCTTTGAGAGTTGGTAAGGAGAGGGTTAAACTGACACAGCCAGAGGATGGTCCCTACAGTTTTAACTGCTTCAGTACCAGAGGGAACTAAAATGGCTTCAAAACCAAAATGCGTAAAACCCTCCAGCAGTGAAACGGTTTATAGTCCTAGGCGTGGTTGGGTTGAGTAATTCCACATTTCTCTGTCACAATGGTGTTAACGAGTTTCAGAAACGTCCATATCGGTGTCGTGGGGATCTTGAACGTCGACGCCTGTCTCGATCATTGGGCCGTTGTTTGTCCGAGAACCGCTTGGGGGATGGAGCCTTTGGTCCAGTTCTACGAAATAAAATGTTTTTTTTTTTAATAGGACACTGAATAAAAACTACTGAACAATGCTTAGAGCAGATTTGACATCCAGCCGGTCTCATTCTGGACCAATGTATAAAGCGGATTTATAGACAGAATTACAGCATTATTGGGAGGCAAGATTGGAATTGTCAAAACAGCTGAAACAAGTTGGCAAAAACAGCCAAAAGCAATTTGGCTATCAGGTCTTACAGAGAACAATTCTCCCTATAGGACAGCACTTGGGTCCTCGAGTCCCAGCAGTGATGGACCAGCCTCTTACGGGGCCAAAAATATAGATTGGTGCACTTAAAAAAGGAAGAGTTTCGGAGAACTAACAGATATAACACCACAAACTTACGCTCGATTGCGCCCGCGTCCATATAACTGTCGCCGGAGTGCGCTGGAAATGGGCTTCAAATGCATGAAGTTACAGAACCCGCCTCGGGTGCACTCCCTGAAACACAAACAAACAGTCCCCAAAAAGGTAAATATTGAACACAAGACACGATGCAGGAGGACATACAGACCATGCGGCCAAATGGCAAAAGATGTAGAAACACAAGATTTAAAAAACAAGTAAAAAAAAAAAAAATAATAATAAAATGTAGGATAGGATAATAGGCAGAGTACATTGTCAGTGAAATATGGGGAGGAAGGCTGGAGATTAAAGGACTCACCCCATTTCATACTGCCGACAGCATGACTCCCTGAAATCTGTGACTGGTGACAGCTCTGCGTGAATGGCCTGTCCATTGAACCAGCGATTGTTTAGCTCCACAAGGGCACGTTCTGCATCCTCCTCTCTCCGGAACTGCAGGGAAACATAGAAAGAACCTAAATTCTAAGAACACCAGCACACAGCACACACTGGGATAACAAACCAGCAGGGAGGAGGTTATCAGAGGATTGGACAGAAAAGCTGAAAGTGAGGAGATACCTGGAATGGCTGAGGACAAAGTCACGTCACACACATCCTGACAACAGCTTAATATAGCTGCACTTAATCTGATTTAACGTAATTAGGATTTGACACCGAGATCTGGGACACAACAAGGCAGAGGATCCACGAAGCACAGAAACAGGTATGTGGAACCCAAAATTTAACCCAAGCCAACAGACATACAAAATCAGTGTATTACAGGTCTGGAGAACAGACACACACGTTAAATAACTGTGGCCAAACTGTCATGCAACGAGTAGCAGAACATGTAAACTTCTAAAAGCTCTATGCAGGATAACACAAAAGGGAAAATATAGAAAAAATAACAAGTGTGACAGGACAATAGTGTAATGAGGTTTTACTATATATTGGTTAAGCATACAAGCAAAGAGTGAGTGGGAGGAACACAAACAAATCGTGAAGATAGGATATGTCATGACGGAGCAAGCATTTATTATTAATCCCTGTAAATCTTAACAGCATTAGTTTATTTCACAAAAACATGGCATCACTATTTATTATTAACAACATCATTTATATAGTGTCGGAACATTCACATTCAACAGTGCTATACAATCAAATGGGGATATTTACATTTACAGGTAATTTACATACCAATACAAACCAGAGGTAAAGAAGGCCCTGCTTAAATGAGCTTCTATGTGTGGGTGTCGTATGAACTCGGGGAGGCGTATCAGCGTGGGTGTAGTATGAATTCGGGAGGCGTATCAGCGTGGGTGTCGTATGAACTCGGGGAGGCGTATCAGCGTGGGTGTAGTATGAACTCGGGGAGGCGTATCAGCGTGGGTGTAGTATGAATTCGGGGGGCGTATCAGCGTGGGTGTCGTATGAATTCGGGGGGCGTATCAGCGTGGGTGTAGTATGAATTCGGGGGGCGTATCAGCGTGGGTGTCGTATGAATTTGGGGGGCGTATCAGCGTGGGTGTAGTATGAATTCGGGGCGTATCAGCGTGGGTATCGTATGAATTCAGGGGGCGTATCAGCGTGGGTGTAGTATGAATTCGGGGGGCGTATCAGTGTGGGTGTAGTATGAATTCGGGGGGCGTATCAGCGTGGGTGTCGTATGAATTCGGGGGGCGTATCAGCGTGGGTGTCGTATGAATTCGGGGGGCGTATCAGCGTGGGTGTCGTATGAATTCGGGGGGCGTATCAGCGTGGGTGTCGTATGAATTTGGGGGGCGTGTCAGCGTGGGTGTCGTATGAATTCGGGGGGTGTATCAGTGTGGGTGTAGTATGAATTCAGGGGGCGTATCAGCGTGGGTGTCGTATGAATTCGGGGGGCGTATCAGCGTGGGTGTAGTATGAATTGAGGATTTGAGTGTTGGTGTGAATAATCAGTATTTCCAATAGTGTGTAACTCACTTCCTCTACAGGTCTACCCATTTTAATTACCAGCTTCATACCCCATCACCAATTACCAGCATGTACCCTTCCATTCCCTGCTTATTTCTACGTATTACTAAGTGGTTTGCTTGCTGTGGGAAGTCTCATCCTTGGTGTCTGGTGGCATGTGGCTGCTGTAGTGAGCTATACAGGGGAGCACAGCTCACTGGCCACTGACAGATTAGTGACAGCAGTTGTGTGAATGGGATATAGGGTGCACTCAGGGTGCGGGCTGAACCATAGCTTTCTGGCTGCCCAGGGGGACTCTGATGGACAGTGGAGCACACACAAACACTAAACTAACTGCTAATTATCGTTACAGTATAGGGCTTTTAAATGGTTTTACACCATAAGCACAAGACATGTGCTGCACTTCCACTACATTAAGGATTGGCGTTTTAAGGGATTTGTCATTCTATCCCTATATGTAGCCCGGAAGGTCCCACATTGATAAATCTTTTACAGGACCTTAATGACACGGACAGAATACCAGCGTGGTGTTCACACTCCCCCACTTGTAGAGTCAGCAGTCAGCATCAGCATGCCAGGAGTGACCCTGCACGGAGAGGGACCTGCTACAGACAAGGGGCGTAACTTTGAACTAAATGGACGTTGTGCTTCCATCAGCCAAGCCAGCAAACCCAGGCAGGTCCTTGCTTATTTACCACGGCCACCCACTGACACAAGCCGCTACCACAGCTTTCCACAGAAGGTAAGGCGTTAGAAATCTAAACCTGAGCCACAGAAACCTTTTCAATGTGCTTTGATAAAATTGTAACATTGTTCCTTCTGTCCTCCAGCCAGAATGTGTGATCGTACCAACGTGTACAGCAGAGCCCAAGCAGGCTGTATGTCCTCTGCCACCGCCCACTCATCCTCCACTTCCACTCCCAGACATAATGCCCCCAAGCACTTATAAGCGTAACATGAGCACTAATGACAGTTACCCTTTTCCAAATCGTGCACGGCCAAGTGTGTGCATCTCATCTGACCTCCCCAAGTATAGACGCTGTTCTTTGAGAGATGGGGGAGTAGGGAATGGTCGCTGGTATCCCCGACATGCCGTTAGCGTACCAGACATCACTCATGGACCTCGATACCTCAACATGCCACCTCGTGGAATCTTTTCTGCTCCAGCTACAGGACCTGAACGTCAAATTAAGCAACGTTGCAAACTCATGGAGGCAGAGCACCATCAAGGAAAGGCTTCCACCCAGCGAGAGCGTCAAAGGTATGTCACCAAGGATGGGAAGTGCCAGGTAAACCTGGGCCGCATTGAGGAGAAGGGACGGTTCCTTTCAGACATTTTCACCACTATTGTTGACCTTAAGTATCGCTGGTTTCTCTTTGTCTTCATGATGTGCTACATTCTTACATGGCTTTTGTTTGCTGCCATCTACTATTTGGATGCTTTTTGGCGCACAGACCTGGACAATGTGGGAAATGATGACTGGTATCCTTGCTTCCAGAACGTGGACAGCTTCATTTCAGCTCTCCTCTTCTCTGTCGAGACCCAACGTACCATTGGTTACGGTTCCCGCATGGTGACTGCCAACTGTCAAGAAGGGGTCTACCTCATAATGACCCAGTCCATCGTAGGTTCCATGATCGATGCCCTTATGGTGGGATGCATGTTTGTGAAGATTTCTAGACCCAAGAAACGGGCACAGACATTAATTTTTAGTCAAAACTGTGTTGTGTGCCCTCGCGACGAGAGGCTTTGTCTAATGTTTCGTATAGGTGATTTGCGAGACAGCCATATGGTGGATGCTAAAATCAGGGCCAAGCTCATCAAGTCAAGACAAACATATGAAGGAGAATTCCTCCCACTTGAACAATCCGAGATAAATCTTGGCTATGAAACTGGGGAAGATCGTTTGTTCTTGGTAGAGCCACAAGTGATCTGCCACGTGATTGACGAGAACAGTCCCTTCTGGGAAATGGGTCCGGAGCAGCTAATCCGAGAGCAGTTTGAGATTATTGTCATCTTGGAGGGCATTGTTGAAGCAACAGGCAAGTAACTCTGGAAAGACCTGGGCTGTTTGTGATTGATACAAAATGATATTAGGCCAACTGTTAACACCAATAACTAGATCGTACTGCTTCTAATAGGGTTTAGGTAATTCAGTGATTTTTCTCCTCTGCCAAAGTTCTAAATTTTAAAGGGTAATTTCAAGCACCATGGCCACTTCAGTGAGTTGAAGTAGACATGGTACCTGGAGTCTGTATGTGTAACTTCACCTCCAGCATGGTCACTGGGGCGTCAACAGGCAGCCTGCAACAAAGGTTCTGGGCCAACTAATGTCAGTTCTGTGCATATTTTTTTTTCAGAGAATTGTAACCATTGGCTAAGAGCAATTAGCGGACACTCAGCCAATGAATGGCTGGCAGAATCAGCATCCAGTGTTGTCCAATTACCAGGAAATGGGGTACTCCTACCAGCAGGCTGTAGTGGTTATGATTATTGGAGTAACCCTTTTATATTGTAGACATTGTTTATAGATGTCCAGAACGCCAAACACCAAGGGTATATATAGCTTTTGCCAAGTCAGAGATTTAACTAGACACTTTCTCTCAATAGGAATGACTTGCCAAGCCAAAAGCTCCTACCTAGAGACAGAAATCCTCTGGGGCCACCGCTTTGAGCCCTGCATGACACTTGAAAAAGGAGCTTTCCGTGTGGATTACAAACGATTCCATAAGACCTTCGAGGTCCAACTACCACGCTGCAGTGCTAAAGAAATGGATGATATGCGGGAGCCTGAGGGCTCAGAGTTCAGTTTCTTCTGGGAAACCGGTGACTTTTGCACAGCACGTAGACACACAGTAACGGATAACGCTGAAGAGGAGGAGGAAGATGAAAACACTAGAGGAGATAGATATGCTGATCGTGGGGGAAGACTGATATGCAATATTGCTGAGGAGCGAAGCTCTGATTTTAATGGCAGTGAATACAACCTTTAGATGGGACAAACATTATCTTACAGAAACACAAACCTTCATATGACAGAGTGAAATTATATCTAAAACACAGGCAGCAATCGGGCAGAAAAAAAAAACGACCCAGAGATTTTTACCTTTGAATGTTCAGTAGAATTAAGTAACTTATTGTTATAAGAAATTTAAAAATTCTGTGGTACTAAAGTATTTCACATTTCTACAGAAACATTCATTCTAAATTCATAAAGATTTTTTATCTCAAGTGGTCCAGGATTAATAGTCATTTTTGTGAGTGATTATCTCTGTATTTGTATTGGAAAGCCCCCAATTTTTTCTTGGTTTAACCAAGGTGACCATCTTTGTGTCATAATGCACAACAAATTCTGCTTGTACAGATGTCCACAGAAACCTCAAGCTCACAGATTCGGATGGTCCTAGCACATATCACAAGGTAGACACACAGATTTTGCACATTCTTGAACTCCAAATTTAAAGGGACACTATAGTCACCAGAACAACTACAGCTTATTGAATTTGTTCTGGTGAGTAGAACCATTACCTTCAGGCTATTTGCTTTTCAGAGAAAATGCAGTGTTTACATTACAGCCTAGTGATAACGTCACTGGCCACTCCTCAGATGGCTGTTAGAGATCATTCCTGTGTCATGGCTGCATAAAATGCATCCAAACATTCAGTATCTCCTCCCTCTGCATGCAGACACTGAACTTTCCTCATAGAGATTAATTGATTCAATGTATCTATGAGGAGATGCTGATTGGCCAGGGCTGTGTTTGAATCATGCTGGCTCTGCCCCTGATCTGCCTCTTTATTACTCTGTCAATCCTATGGGGAAGCATTGTGATTGGATCAGGCTATCACTTCTGATAATGTCAGCAGACAGCATTTCTACTAGCCAAAGCTCTGTAACCAGTGGGATATCAATATCAGAATGCTGCCAAAGAGGAATTATATTTATCCACCACCAGAGATCTTCAACCTGGAATGGAGATGAAATTAAAATTGCACTCACCCCATAACACAAAAAAAAGTATCAAATCTGAAAAGTTTTGCCTGCACTCTCTCTATACTTGCCTAGGTATCCCCTAAACAAATGTAGGACAGACTCAAACCCATTCCAATATAAAAGAAATGTTTAGTAATCTTGAGCATGACAATAGGAGCTTTCTCAAAATGAATTTCAAATTTTAGACCAAAATATAGCAAACTGGAAGCATAGCTGAATTAAAGAATTCTTCCAATTCAGACAATCTGGCCGAAAGTCTGAAATTCACTGGATATTCTATTTATTTACACAGCACAGTATTTAATAAATGACAGAATTTCTCCCACTGACCTTTCGGCTTTGTAAAATGATTTGGGAAATTATCCATTCACACAGTGCTAGTTATGTATGGTTGTAGTTTGGCTATTTTAACCTAAATGCCAATTTGGTTTTTAGTTAACTACAACATTTTTAGTGAATAAACCCCTTTAAGTGTAACGGTCACGTCCCAATATTTAACAATAGGTTTATTTATCGGAAATCTAAAATTAAAGGGGCATTCCAGACTGCTAAAGCAGTTTAGCTTGCTTAAATTCTGTATGTGAAAAGTGTGCCCTATAATTTATTTTGCAACAGAAATTGGCACTTTTATAAATGAACCTTGTTACACCCCCCTGGTTGTCAGACAAAAGGCCCTGTGTTACTTTCTGGTTGGTTTAGCTCAGTGGAGCTAAACTCAAGAGTCAGCAATTGCCCAGAGCACCTGCATTGCAAAGACTTCTCATTGAGCTCATTGGGAAGTCTGTGATTGGACAGCCACAGAAAGTCTGGGTGGGGCTAGAAGGGGAGGGTTTGTAAATGCAGAGGACAAGAGATCTTCAGGTTTTGCAAGCTGTTTTTTTTTTATATAACTCCAATTAAAAAGGTATAATTAAATTATGTATGTTTTTATTGTAGGTGTATCTACTAACAAGTTGTTTTTATTTATTTTGTATGTGGACAGTGGAGTGTCCCTTTGAATGTATAAATCCACACTTCTGTTAGAGAGTGCTTGCTCCATCTTTGGTTGGATGGCACTGCGCTTCGATGCAGGCATGAGGTCATCAGCAGGGCAGAGTTTGCATTTTAAAAAGGACAGGTGGCAGTTATTGGTTGTTCAGATGGATCCAGTTAATAAAAGTACCAGTTACATAGACGTGGATACGACCACAAACCTGGGTTTCTTGGACTGAAAGGATAGAGTAGTATTTACTTGCCAATGACATTTGAGATACTAAGTCTGTTGCTCTCTGTCTCACAACTATTTGTGCTAAAACATATGACATTTTGAAAGACCTGGAATATCCAGGCAAGCCAGCCAACAAGTCTTTGGCAGAAATAATACAGAATTTAAGACATGGCTCATGAGAAATTGCGGGAGCGCTTAAAAAGTTTTATAATTTATGTCATGGGGCGCATGAGACTGTATCTGTGTTTGCACTAAGCTTGGAGAAATTATCTAGTTCCTGTAGTTTTGGAGATTACACGAATATGGCTCTTAGTGACCCGTTAGTTATGGGCATTGCTACCGAATCTATACAAAATAGACTTGACAGAAGTGCCTGACCTTTCACAAAGCATTCGAGATTGTTTCTGTTTTGGAGCAAGCAACATCAAGCTTTTTTCAAACAATTTAAAACTAAAGCGGATAGATTATACATATACATACACACACACCCCAACGAAGAGTATAATTAAATGGTGTATGTTTTCATTGGGATTACATCTACTAAAAAGTCATTTATTTTGTATTTGGACAGTGAAGTGCCCCTTTAAATGTAGAAACCCAAACATCTGTTGGCAGAGAGCATAAATCAATCAGGAGAAATTAATTTCTATTTTTCTTCTTTCTTATTATGTGTGCCATGTCTGTGCTTGGACAGAGCGGGGTTGTGATATCAATAATTATATAATTCACAAAAAAAGGTTAATGGGGCTCTATCAATGTTTTTAATCAATGGAGTAATTTCTAGAGAAGTGACAATTCTCCATTAAGGAGGAGCAGTTACTTTAGAGAAAATTCTATTAGAAAACTTAAAAAACAAAAAAACTATATTAAAATAAACTTGTTTTGTTTGAATTTTCATCAAACACCAATTCTACTGTAAAATCCCAAATGTATATGCACAGCGGTCATAGATACCCTGCCATCCTCACCATAACAAACACTGTAAAAGCTATCAGCTTACCTTAACATACACATTCCCCACAAGGTGATCGCCAAGATTGTCGCAGATATTCATCTCTTCAACCTCACCATACTTTTGTTCCATTTCTGTGAAAACTTCCTGCAGGAATGAGTTTGATATAGTAAGTGGTGAAGCAATACAACACTAAGTAGGACCGAAAGACATGCGACTACTTACCTCAAAGAAGTCATCATAATGCTCCTGCACTTCAACGTCGCTCACATGGCCTGTAACGGAGGGATGTAAAGACAAGGAACTTTTCTTAACCTGCCCAAAGATATCTACATAGGGTGCCAAAATGCATGAACAGGATCACACAGTGCCCAGATACACAGAGAATTCAGAAAGCCTTAAAATTAACTACCACCTGCAAACCAGGTAACAAACGGAAAGGTAAAGATTAGTCTCAACTGCCCTTAATTTTGTGTATATATTGCTTCGCAGACAAACAAAAATATGTAAATTTACAGAAATTGAATTTTTTAGCTACTATAACAATATTTGGGAATGAAAAGATGTTACAGTATTTAGTGTCCATTTATTCTGCAATATTTCACACAGCATCTGAAATGTTAGTATTAAAGCAAAAAGCCTATTTTTCTCACATACAGTAGGTGTGACAAAAATATATAAATGAAAATGATCAAAAACCTTGCTTATAGACATTTGTAAGGACTCTGAAGGCATTACTAATAGTGCAGTTTACGAAATATTTAAACAGGATGTAAAAACAAATGTCTGCATTGAGCACAATGCCCACATACAGTGAATACATTTAATCATATTTCAAAAATAAAAAGGTATTTAAATATGTAATGACAATTTTATTAGTCTACTGCCCTCTTGTAAAAATACTATCACTAAGTGAAACTTCCTGTACTGTTTGAAAGCAGGGGGCGGGGCTGACATTTTCAGTAACTTTACACGCATATCAGTAACTAGTGACTTCAGGCAGATAAATGAGTTAATCTGCAGGATATTAAGCTAACCAAGAGTATACATGAGGGTAAGTGAGACTTTATGGACTAGATTGTATTCTGCAAAATAAACATTCATACTCAAGTATTGAAGGGGTTACAAGCCATGTAAAAGAGACATTTTTAGATTCATTTATATATGAAAATCTAACTGGAAGAAATCCTCAGACTGGAAAAATATTGTTTATGGAACAGTTTTACCAAATGGTAAACTTTCAATTTTCTAACATGAGGTCTGTTTAAAATATTGTTTTTGTTAAAAGGGACACTATAGTCACCAAAACAACTTTAGCTTAATGAAGCAGTTTTGGTGTATAGAACATGCCCCTGCAGCCTCACTGCTCAATCCTCTGCCATTTAGGAGTTAAATCCCTTTGTTTATGAACCCTAGTCACACCTCCCTGCATGTCCCTATTTAGGCTCTCTTTATTGCAAGTTCTGTTTATTAACATAGCAGGGGATAAGAAAATCTTAATTAGTTTGCTAGACCCTGCAAGAGTTTCCTGTATGTGATTAAAGTTCAATTTACAGATCAAGGGATAAAAAATTGTTTAAGATAAATTACATCTGATTGAAAGTGAAACCAGTTTTGTTAATGCAGGCTGTGTCAGTCACTGCCACGTGAGGTGTGACTAGGGTTCATAAACAAAGGGATTTAACTCCTAAATGACAGAGAATTGAGCAGTGAGACTGCAGAGGCATAATTTATACACCAAAACTGCTTCATTAAACTAAATGTGTTTAGGTGACTATAGTGCCACTGACAGTTCTCTGAGTGAGACAAACGTTTAAAAATGTGTGAAATAAATGCGCTGCCTGTAGAGAGCCCCAAAGAAGATTTCAGCTTGTAAAGTTATTAGGAAAGAACATCAAGCACATCTGCCACTTAAGTACTCACAGTGAGATCCATCTGCACTCTGTGCTGTGTTCTGAGGGTTGCGGTATAGATTCAGCAGCACAATTGTCTGGAAGTATATGTAAAAAAAATGAAAAAAGATTGACAGTGGATAATATAAAGATCATTCAGGGGGCCAAGAACTAGCTGAGATGTTCACAGATATCACTGAAAGCCTCATTCTGCATGAGTAGGAGCATTGATTACAGCATGAACCAAAGAATTAGCTAAACATTTAAAGCAACTTCACAGAAAAGTTATATTAGTTAAAAAAAAAAAAAAAAAAGCCCGAATCAAATACACATCTATAAAATAACCTGCACAGTCATGTGTTTCATTTCAAATTTTATGTTGACAAGTGTAGTGGAATGGACATTTGCAAGCTACTTTTATCCCATATATTGGCTGTCCGTATCTTCCCCCTGTTATTTTGTGTATTTAACCCCGGTTATTTTGTGTGATTCTTCTTTAGCAGTTCGGGAGACTTCATATGAACGGAATCCATTCGTCTCCTGAACGAGGACCACCCCTGTACCCCATTAGAATGATAAAACCAACCATTTAAGTGCGAAACCGCAAGGGAAACCATTAATGAGTGCTTCTTCTGGGTGGCCATTTCGTATAATGGAACATGTGGCTGGAATAATGGCACCATCTTGTCTCCCGAACGAGGGCACCGGTACTTGTTCGTCGAGTGCCTGGAACTAATTTTGTACTCGTGCGAACACTGGTAAACTGTCTACCGCTGCCCGTTTCTGACCATACACACAAATGGCGTTCGGGAGATATAAAAGTACCGAACAGGGGGAGCATTCGTATTATGAAAGCAATACATTTCCTTGTATAGTTTTCGAACAGGAACCTCCCGAACAGAGACTGGCCAGGGTACCTGTTCTCCTGGAACTATTTTTGGCTACCACCTCGTGTCTGGACAGTCAAATCTTCCACACGATGCCGTTCCTGTTCTACCGAACCGATCTGAGTGATTCTTGGATATGTTGGTCATTCAGATCGGGGCTATTAGGGAAATGTACTTTTTCTGGGGTTCCTATGTATGGTTGGGGGACGGATATTTTGAGGATTTTTTTTGTACTTGAGAGATAGTTAAATTGGAGGAGTTGACTCAGGCAATTATCTCTCAAGCACAAGGTATCCAGAGATTGCAACCCTTGCATTTTCTGCCTGTGAGACCCCTTGCATGGGAGATGGCATAAAAGCATTTATTTTACTGTGCCTGTTCCATTGGAGTGTTTTACTTGTTCCGGAGTATATTTTGAAGTACCCAGCGGAGGACAGTCCCGCTAGGACTAGGGCTCCGCTACATTGGTTGGCAGCGTTGGGATCCAGAACTCACAGAGGAACCAATGGATTAAGCAGCACCAGATGGACCGTGGATGGAGACTGACTACTCAGTCCTGAAACAGTCCACGGTAAAGGATCTCCTAGAAGTAAGAGAGATATCAGCAATCAGCAAGAAGGATACTACCCTCACTGTTGAAATTATGGTGGAATACCGAACAGATGGCGGTTCGGCTCCCGAACGGAGCGGTTGGGTACATGAACGGAAACCAACGACATTCGAAAGAGAATTACAATTTTGTCTGTCTTTTTATGGCGAAAACCCATCCACAGACATCATTGCCCGAACCATGTCGGAAGTCCAGGATTTTATACTAAGGGAAAGAGATCAACAAACCCCTGAAAGAACCCAAGCAGTGCCAGAGGCGAAGCCTAAAATACTGTACAGTTCTTTTAAAAAACTTGTAGAGGTGGAGGAAGTTATTGATGCCTTCCTCCAGGATTTTGAGAGACAATGTGCCCTACATAAAATTAATGCGGATGATTGGGTTCCCCTATTAGCAAGTACACTGTCAGGGAGGGCGTCAGAGGCTTACCGCACCGTTCCCGATGAGATTAGAAACTATGTTTAGGTAAAAGCAGTAATACTCGCCAGGTATGCCATCACGCCAGAGGATGATACAGATTCCAATGCTGAATGGGCCTGCCGACTACACCGGGCCGCTTTGGGGTGGGTGAAAACACACAAAGCATGCATCATGGAGGACTTGTTACAGTTTATGCTACTGGAGCATTTTTTTTAATGGGTTAGCTCCAGACATACAGGAGTGGGTGAGAGACCGTAACCCCACTACAATCACAGAAGCCGCAAAGCGAGCTGACAAATATTTGGATGCCCAGCAACAGCAGAGACCAATCCAACCCAGACCCTTCTTCAGACCTGCAGCAGCACCCCCTGGGCCAGTAGTGCCACCTCTGCAAGAAAATGAGGCACATAAGCAGGGATTGCCCCCAGAACTGGGACCGGGCTCAGCCAGGAACAACCACCACCTGACAGAGCAGCAGTGCACTACTACCAGGCAGAGCCTCCCACCCAGTATGCCATCCCTGCACCATACGTAGAGCACTGGGAAATCCTGCACTAAGCGGACCAACTACAGGCCGATGCAGATAACCGGCAACATCATCAACAGACCGTAATCCTGCAAGTGAAGCAGGTCCAAGGGCTCCGTGACACAGGAGCCACTCTTACCCTGGATAAGCCAGGATGGGACCCCCATCGTTGAATTAGTCCTGGATTTTCCTGACCGTCTGGAGGAGTTGACTAGGTCCGTTCGAGAGTACCTCCAGGCGGCGCAGAGTCGCCAGCGCACTTTGTACGATCGAGGAGCCAGGGACCGTAGCTTTCAGGTATGGCAGAAAGTTTTAATTTTAAAACCTGTCCAGCATGACAAGCTACAGGCTGCCTGGCAGGGTCCAAACAAAGTGGTGAAGCAAAAGTGCGACATCACTTATGTGATCGGCCCTTGCTCTGGAGCAGGAGGGCGACGCATGCTCCACGTGAACATGCTGAAGCCCTACCATGAGCGAGCAGAGGAGGTGGCAGCGATCTGTGGCACAAGCTGTTACCTCGAGAAGTAATGCCTGGCCTTGGTGTGGTCCCTGAAAAAGTTGCAACCCTATTTATATGGACAGCCCTTCTCTTTGCTCACGGATCACAACCCGTTGGTCTGGTTAAACCGGGTGGCGGGGGACAACGCCAGGCTGCTGCGCTGCAGCCTTTTGACTTTACTATACATTACCATTAATGTAACAGATTTTGCTCAAGTTGCAGACTTACCTGACTGAAAGTGGGTTTATTGTGAAGCCGAGAACAACGATCTCCATGGCGACAAGCTCCAATTTTGAAATAGAAGGAACAGTTAACCCTATAATAAATATAAATAAATGTCAGTGGGAGGTCTGGAATACACAATTTCAACACCAATTCAATCAAGTCATTTTAATATCCCTAGTCATTTTAATATCCCTAGACATTAACCACCAGAACAGCTTACGCTTAATGAAGCAGTTTTGGATTTACAAACCTTGCTCCTACAGTCTTACTACTCAGTTCTCGGTCATCAAGGAGTTAAATCATTTTGTTTATGCAACTCTAGCCACATGCTCCCTGGCTGTCAGTAACACTGCCGCTCTACACACTTCCTGTAAATGAGGTTATTTAACAATAATACTCTGGGGGGGGCGGTTCCAAGGTTACTCGGGGGGGGCGGCTGTTTCCATGGTTACTCTGGGGGGGGGGGCGCGCTGGTTCCATGGTTACTCTGGGGGGGGGGGGCGCTGGTTCCATGGTTACTCTGGGGGGGGGGCTGGTTCCATGGTTACTCGGGGGGGGGGGGCGCTGGTTCCATGGTTACTCCGGGGGGGGGGGGGGCTGGTTCCATGGTTACTCGGGGGGTGGGGGGGGCTGGTTCCATGGTTACTCTGGGGGTGGGGGGGGCTGGTTCCATGGTTACTCTGGGGGTGGGGGGGGCTGGTTCCATGGTTACTCTGGGGGTGGGGGGCTGGTTCCATGGTTACTCTGGGGGTGGGGGGCTGGTTCCATGGTTACTCTGGGGGTGGGGGGCTGGTTCCATGGTTACTCTGGGGGTGGGGGGCTGGTTCCATGGTTACTCTGGGGGGGGGGGGGGCTGGTTCCATGGTTACTCTGGGGGGGGGGGGGCTGGTTCCATGGTTACTCTGGGGGGGGGGGCTGGTTCCATGGTTACCGCGGGGGTTCCATGGTTACCGCGGGGGTTCCATGGTTACCGCGGGGGTTCCATGGTTACCGCGGGGGTTCCATGGTTACCGCGGGGGTTCCATGGTTACCGCGGGGGGTGGGGGTTCCATGGTTACTGGGGGGGGTTCCATGGTTACTGGGGGGGGGTTCCATGGTTACTGGAGGGGGTTCCATGGTTACTGGGGGGGGTTCCATGGTTACTGGGGGGGGGGGTTGCATGGTTACTGGGGGGTTCCATGGTTACTCGGGGGTGGGGGGTTGCATGGTTACTCGGGGGGGTTCTATAGTTACTCGAGGGGGTTCCATGGTTACTCGGGGGGGGTTCTATAGTTACTCGGGGGGTGGGGGGTTCCATGGTTACTGGGGGGTTCTATAGTTACTCGGGGGGGGTGGGGGGTTCCATGGTTACTGGGGGGGGTTCTATAGTTACTCGGGGGGGTGGGTGTTCCATGGTTACTGGGGGGGGTTCCATGGTTACTCGGGGGGGTGGGGGGTTCCATGGTTACTGGGGGGGGTTCTATAGTTACTCGGGGGGGTGGGGGTTCCATGGTTACTGGGGGGGGTTCCATGGTTACTCGGGGGGGTGGGGGGTTCCATGGTTACTGGGGGGGGTTCCATTGTTACCGGGCTCCCGGTCGCTCCCCGCTCTCAGGCCGGGTCCCAGCGCCATGTGTCCGGGTTCAGAGCCGGGAGCCGGGGGAGTTTCCGGCCGGTTTGGCTGATCTTGTTAATGGGGGCTGCAGACCGGCCCCCCGGGGCCCCCAGCCCAGATACCGAGTTTAAACCCCGATACTTACTTATCCTTCTCGGTCCCGAAAATCGAAGCTAAGTATTCGGCCATTTTCCACCAGGAGGGTTTGCTTCCGGCACACAGCGCGTCACTTCCGTTATCTCACTTCCGCTATCTCACTTCCGGTACCTCACGTCCGGTGTCGGAGTCCCGCCTTTTCCCCCTTTGTAGAGTTTCCGCTCTGAGAGACCGGGCCGATCCCTAGCAGCCACTCACACTCCCGCCTTCACCCCGGGGGCGGAGTACTAGCAGCAGAAACCAGTCTGAGAGAGAGAACTACAACTCCCGGCCTGCACCGCGCCCAGCACTACATTACCCGACAGCCTCTGCGCGGGCGTGGCCACAACCGGAAGCGGCGGGTGAGACTCAGGAGGCTGTTTACACTTTGTCTGATTATTATATGTTTACACCGCGGGGAGACAGGAATACCCCAATACCCCCCAATACCCCCAGGGGGTAAATCAGGGGCAACTGGCAGCCATTAATAATAATACCATATAATGTATTAATTATAATAATAATGTTATATCACAGCCATTACTGTCTATATAATAACAATAATACCATATAATGTATTTATTAATTATAATAATAATATATCACAGCCATTACTGTCTATATAATAATAATAATACCATATAATGTATTAATTATAATAATAATGTTATATCACAGCCATTACTGTCTATATAATAACAATAATAATACCATATAATGTATTTATTAATTATAATAATAATGTTATATCACAGCCATTACTGTCTATATAATAATAATAATACCATATAATGTATTTATTAATTATAATAATAATATATCACAGCCATTACTGTCTATATAATAATAATAATACCATATAATGTATTTATTAATTATAATAATATATCACAGCCATTACTGTCTATATAATAATAATAATACCATATAATGTATTTACTAATTATAATAATATTATATCACAGCCATTACTGTCTATATAATAATAATACCATATAATGTATTTATTAATTATAATAATAATATATCACAGCCATTACTGTCTATATAATAATAATAATACCATATAATGTATTTATTAATTATAATAATATATCACAGCCATAACTGTCTGTATAATAACAATAATAATACCATATAATGTATTTATTAATTATAATAATAATATATCACAGCCATTACTGTCTATATAATAATAATACCATATAATGTATTTACTAATTATAATAATAATATATCACAGCCATTACTGTCTATATAATAATAATACCATATAATGTATTTACTAATTATAATAATATTATATCACAGCCATTACTGTCTATATAATAATAATAATACCATATAATGTATTTACTAATTATAATAATATTATATCACAGCCATTACTGTCTATATAATAATAATACCATATAATGTATTTATTAATTATAATAATAATATATCACAGCCATTACTGTCTATATAATAATAATAATACCATATAATGTATTTACTAATTATAATAATATTATATCACAGCCATTACTGTCTATATAATAATAATAATACCATATAATGTATTTATTAATTATAATAATATTATATCACAGCCATTACTGTCTGTATAATAACAATAATAATACCATATAATGTATTTATTAATTATAATAAATCACAGCCATTACTGTCTATATAATAATACCATATAATGTATTTATTAATTATAATATTATATCACAGACATTACTGTCTGTATAATAACATATATAGCATTTATTATTACAATATTATCACAGCCATTACTGTCTATTAAATAACATATATTGTATTTATTATAATAAGATATCACAGACATTACTGTCTATTACATTGAGAGAAAAAAAAGTATTTGATCCCCTGCTGATTTTGAACGTTTGCCCACTGACAAAGTAATGATCAGTCTCATGTATTTATCCTAACCTTGTGATGTTTGCACTAAGAATTGCTTTCCTTATGGTAATGGAGATGCCACTCAGCGGTGCTGCGCCAATATGCCTGACTTCTGCAGCATGTCGGTGGATGCCGGCCGCTGCTGATCCACGGCATATTGTAGCACCACGTCTTTTGCCTCGCGCAAAAGACGCACCCGCGCGTTTTGGGGTCAAAGGCTGGTTACGGCCAATCGGATCTGCAAGAGGGTTATATAAACTAATTTTTCCTTTTACTCTTTGCCCTGTCGTTGTTATCCGAGAGAGTGTTCCTGATCGTTATATTTCTGGTATTTGACTTTGGCTTCGTTTGACTTCCCTGATGTCTGGTATCCTTGACTTTTGGCTTTCCCTCATCGCTGTGTCTCGTTCTGTATCCCTGACCTCGGGAAGTTTACTGACTATTCTTGGATACGTTAAGTCCGGCCATTCTAAGGTCCGGTTATACGTTATCCTTAGTCCTAGGTGTAATGTTACTCTAAGTGCTGGGTCACTTAGTAATCCTGACATTACGACATGGCCATAGATTCTGCAGAATTGTGTCAGCACATAGCAGCTTGCGAGAGAAAGCTAGAGAAGAATGATCACCATATGGATCAATTTGCTCAGGCTTTCAGTACACTTCTTACTCGGACAGCTCATTTACAGCCTGAGGTCCCTCCGATGATATCCCCTTCGCCTAATATACCTCTATCTATAGTATATAACGCACCTACTATCTCCCCATCTCCTCCCCCGCATTTTGATGGTAATATCCAAGAATGCCAGGGATTTCTCAATCAGAACTCTAAATCAGGGGTAACCAAAGCATCTCCACTGGAATAGAAAAGGGAAATACATAACTCCTGGGCTATTACTCTTTCATAAAAACTGGTTTGGGACCATAGTTCGAAATTATGTAATTTTCATGCACTTCAATATCAAGAGTAATAAAGCTCACTGTCCCATTTGTAACTAGTGGAAAACAAAATAAACTAGTACTAATCCATACGGTATGTACCACTAAATGCAGCAGTGTGTTCTGGGGAATGCGTTATTATTTCCATTTGATTTACAAAGGTCCTGCAATAAAGGAACACAGCTGGGCATGCAGGCCCACAGGACAAGTAAAGTCAATTTTCAATGGCAACAAAAGCTGGGCTGTGCAGGTTCCATAGAACAAATACAAATCTATCCGATGAGTGAGTAGTAGTATGGTAAACTTGGTCAACATGGCAGGAGCTGTTCGTGTTAAAAGAGGCAAGGGAAAGGGGGAGCTCAGAAAGGAAGGGGATAAATAGATGTAAAGGTGTGTGTCCGTCCAGAGAAGGGGGCTGGGAGGGGGACGACCAGTCTTGAGAACTTTTCAGAGGTTATAGTGAACTTTGGAATTCAATAGAGTTGGATCTAAGAACCCATTGTGACCATATTATAGGTGAAAGGTTTATCAGTGGCACCAAGGCATTTCCGCTATAGCATGCAGTTCCTCCATCCTCTTAAACCACAACCTCAGTGGGACCAATGGACTAACAATGGGACCACTTGCTTGGCTACAATAAGAACCCTAATTGTAAGGGACTTCTTATAGCTGGAGGTTGCTCTGGTCATGTGATGTAAAAACATAGGTGCCGGGGGCAGAGCCAAGCTGACTGGACGCACTCTCTGTGTGTTCTATAGCAGCAAATAAACTGCTAAAATAACCACTTTTACACCCAAATCGCGAGACAAGCTGGGCCCCCCTATTAAGCACAAAGGAGATAGGCAGGAAAAACAAAAGCCAGAACAGCCCCGGCCAGGCGTGAGCATAGGATATCTCTGGCGGCGGGTACATGGTGCTCTGGAGCTCAATATGGCCGCTTACGTCAACGACGACTTTGATGATTCTGATGAGCAGACCTTAGATGCGGAGAAAACCCGCTTACCTACCTCGCTGGTACCAACACAGCCCAAGCTGCAACCGGACTCAACCCCGGTCACAAAGTCAATCATGCAGAAACTGCTGGTGGACCTCAGACGGGACATACAGGCTGATGTGGCTGACAGCAGGAAAGACATCCAAGGCCTGACAGGCTGCATGGGAGCCCTGGAGCAGGACTCCTGCAACCATGCACGACAAGCCACTTTGCTGCAACAGGAATTGAAGTTGATGCAACGACAACACCTGATAATTGAACAGAGGCTGGCGGCATTGGAGGACTCGCACCGCGCTCAAACCTTCAAAATACGTGACATAGTAGATTCCGTTCCAGATACGGAGCTGCCCCACCTCCTGAGGTGCCTGGTGAGTGCAATACTCCCACCTAAGGTGACCTGCTGACTCTCATCTGGGCCCCAAAGCCTGAAATGCCCCGGTGGGAGCGGGGAATTTGGCTCTACCGACTGCTGGCATGAGGAATCAGTGGCCTTACAAATGAGTCTGATACTCACACGCATAGCATAGGGCCTAATACCTGCTCTCTTATTTGATAGCAGCTTCACAAGTCTTGCATCCATTGAACTTGTGAGTTTTTGGACAGTTTCTGCTTGAATTTGTTTGTAAGATGTCAGAATAGCCTCCCAGAGCTGCTGTTTAGATGTAAACTGCCTCCCACCCTCATAGATCTTTTGCTTGAGGATGCTCCAAAGGTTCTCAATAGGATTGAGGTCAGGGGAGGATGGAGGCCACACCATGACTTTCTCTCCTTTTATCCCCATGGCAGCCATTGATGCAGAGGTATTCTTTGCAGCATGAGATGGTGCATTGTCATGCATGAAGTTGATTTTATTACGGAAAGCATAGTTCTTCCTTCTGTACCAGGGAAGAAAGTGGTCAGTCAGAAACTCCACATACTTTGCAGAGGTCATCTTTACACCTTCGGGGACCCTAAAGGGGCCAACCAGCTTTCTTCCCATGATTCCGGCCCAAAACATGACTCCACCACCGCCTTGCTGACGTCGCAACCTTGTTGGAACAGGGTTGCCGTCCACCAACCATCCACTACTCCATCCATCTGGACCACCCAGGGTTGCACAGGCACTCATCAGTAAACAGGACTGTTTGAAAATTAGTCTTCATGTATTTTTCTGCCCAATGCAGCCGTTTCTGCTTGATGTCCTACACCTTGATGTCCGTGGGACTCCAGAGGCACCAGCAGCTTCAAATATCTGTTTGCTGCTATGTAATGGTATTTTAGCAGCTGCTCTCTTGATCCGATGCATGGAGCTGGCAGAAATCTTCCTCAATGTGCCTTTATCTTCACGAACCAGTCTGTTCTCTGAATCAGCCACAAATCTCTTAATAGTGCGATGATCACGCTTAAGTTTTCGTGAAATATCTAATGGTTTCATACCTCGTCCAAGGCATTGAACTATTTCACTCTTTTCGGCAGCAGAGAGATCCTTTTTCTTCCCCATATTGCATGAAAATGGTGCTCTGCTTAATAATGTGGAACACCCTCCTTTAGTAGTTTTTCCTTAAATTGGGCTCACCTGGCAATCTAATTATCACAGGTGTCCGAGATTGTTTTCAGTGATCAAAAGAGCCCTGAGACACGCCATCCATGCATAATAATTTGGAACAGGGTGTAGGAAATTGTGCGTTTTTTTTCTCATGCCATATTACTGTTTCAAAATGTGTAACAAAATGAAGCTTGTCAATGCTGTTGTGGCACTTCAGGCACACTTGTAATCATTTGCACTCAAAAATAAAGAATTAAAAAAATTTTTTGAAGGAGAATCCAAAAAGCTGTTCATTATGTTGTGTATATTGCGCCAGAACGGCTTGACAAGGAGACAGTCCCACCACAAGTGGCGCATAGTTCTCTTTTCCTGCAAACAACATTGACGTGTTCATCATTAGTGGAATCTATTGTTAGATTGATTGGAGGTGCAATACCAGCAAGGTGATATTTTTACACCGTCTTCTGTATATTACTGGAGATCGAGCAGCGGTGCTTGTTGGTAATCCCTAGTAAAGATCTCTAATTCACCGATGAATGCCGGTTGTGGGCTGACTATATTGGTTTGTAGTAGGGTGTAAAGATGAGATTACATCAGTGTTAATCAGTATTTCTCATAACTATTCTTTGTCATTTTCATTATTTATAGTAGGACCTAAAATCTCTATTTAGACAGTGCAAAGAACACAGGGGTTGTAAGTCCTCAGCTCAAACATTACCAAATATGGTTCTCCTGTGCCATCTCTCCCAGCAGCAACACAAAGCAGGTCTGGCAGGAAGGAGGAATGTAAAAGGCAATTTGCCAAAATATTCAGTTTAAGCATTTAAATCTTCAGCTACTTCAAACATTTAGCAGTCAGTGTCCATTCTGACTCCGTAAAGGATTTGAATCCTGTTTTGGAAAGGTTGGCTGGTACTTGTCTACCCCAGTCTTTTTGTTGCTGGATGAGTTTGCACGGCTTGAGAAGAAGTAAGCCGGCAAGCAGATACATGGTGTGTGATTCAGTCATATGTCAGGGTGACGGACCTACGTGGAATGTGGTAATAGAAGAGCCATTAACAGTTTAATCAAGCAGTCGGAGAGCTCTGACAAGTCATCGGGGCATTGCTGATATGAGAGAGGGGAATTAGGAATTACAGCGATACAATGAATCCCAGTATTTCAGGGGTATTTACTAAGGTGTGAATTCCAAATTTAGGGCAAAGTAGCCGAACTGGAAGCAGATTTTGAGAATTTCTCAATTTTGACTATTTTGACCTGAAAGTGGTCTGGGCACCGTGGTCCTGTCCTTGTTACATTACAGGGTTAAATCCACCCCTCCAGGCTGCATTCCTGACAGCTCTAACAGAATAAAACGCGGGCACCTGACGTGGAAGCCCATATTAAGCATTAAATACGTGATGTCACGGGATGTGTGAGCAGGGCAGAGGGAGCCTCGCACTGGGAAAAGATGTAAAACCTTAATGTCAATCATTTTATGGTGGGGGGGGGGCTATATAGAACCATGGGTGGGGGCACTCACAGGTTTGTATTTCTAATGCTATACTGTTCCTTTAAATTCAGAAATCTCTTTCAATTCTCACTTTAGTAAATAATCCAGTATGTTGCATGGAAAGCACTTCAACCATATGTTTATACCTTTTTCTCCTCCTACAGTAATCCTGTGATCAGTCCCCCTGTGATTCCATCATTGCTTGCAGTGACCTGTACCTTTATTTTGCTCTGAAAATCGAACATGAACTTGGAACGGGTCCCCAATGAAGAAAAATTGCAGCTGTGCAGAAAATATTACCTGGGTGAGTGTCTGTCTGTATTGGGCAGGGTGCTTTCCGATTCATTGCTGTTACTAATACTTCTATTCCCAGTCTTTGTGTAGCTTTACATGATGCACTCTGTGACTAATGCTGCTAGTCCCAGTCAGCGTGTAGCTATACATGATGCACTCAGTGGCTAATGCTGCTAGTCCCAGTCAGCGTGTAGCTTTACATGATGCACTCTGTGACTAATGCTGCTAGTCCCAGTCAGCGTGTAGCTATACATGATACACTCTGTGACTAATGCTGCTAGTCCCAGTCAGTGTGTAGCTATACATGATGCACTCTGTGACTAATGCTGCTAGTCCCAGTCAGTGTGTAGCCATACATGATGCACTCTGTGACTAATGCTGCTAGTCCCAGTCAGCGTGTAGCTATACATGATGCACTCTGTGACTAATGCTGCTAGTCCCAGTCAGTGTGTAGCTATACATGATGCACTCTGTGACTAATGCTAGTCCCAGTCAGCGTGTAGCTATACATGATGCACTCTGTGACTAATGCTGCTAGTCCCAGTCAGCGTGTAGCTATACATGATGCACTCTGTGACTAATGCTGCTAGTCCCAGTCAGTGTGTAGCTTTACATGATGCACTCTGTGACTAATGCTGCTAGTCCCAGTCAGTGTGTAGCTATACATGATGCACTCTGTGACTAATGCTGCTAGTCCCAGTCAGCGTGTAGCTATACATGATGCACTCTGTGACTAATGCTGCTAGTCCCAGTCAGCGTGTAGCTATACATGATGCACTCTGTGACTAATGCTGCTAGTCCCAGTCAGCGTGTAGCTATACATGATGCACTCTGTGACTAATGCTGCTAGTCCCAGTCAGCGTGTAGCTATACATGATGCACTCTGTGACTAATGCTGCTAGTCCCAGTCAGCGTGTAGCTATACATGATGCACTCTGTGACTAATGCTGCTAGTCCCAGTCAGCGTGTAGCTATACATGATGCACTCTGTGACTAATGCTGCTAGTCCCAGTCAGCGTGTAGCTATACATGATGCACTCTGTGACTAATGCTGCTAGTCCCAGTCAGCGTGTAGCTATACATGATGCACTCTGTGACTAATGCTGCTAGTCCCAGTCAGCGTGTAGCTATACATGATGCACTCTGTGACTAATGCTGCTAGTCCCAGTCAGCGTGTAGCTACACATGATGCACTCTGTGACTAATGCTGCTAGTCCCAGTCAGCGTGTAGCTATACATGATGCACTCTGTGACTAATGCTGCTAGTCCCAGTCAGCGTGTAGCTACACATGATGCACTCTGTGACTAATGCTGCTAGTCCCAGTCAGCGTGTAGCTATACATGATGCACTCTGTGACTAATGCTGCTAGTCCCCGTCAGCGTGTAGCTATACATGATGCACTCTGTGACTAATGCTGCTAGTCCCAGTCAGCGTGTAGCTATACATGATGCACTCTGTGACTAATGCTGCTAGTCCCAGTCAGCGTGTAGCTATACATGATGCACTCTGTGACTAATGCTGCTAGTCCCAGTCAGCGTGTAGCTATACATGATGCACTCTGTGACTAATGCTGCTAGTCCCAGTCAGCGTGTAGCTATACATGATGCACTCTGTGACTAATGCTGCTAGTCCCAGTCAGCGTGTAGCTATACATGATGCACTCTGTGACTAATGCTGCTAGTCCCAGTCAGCGTGTAGCTTTACATGATGCACTCTGTGACTAATGCTGCTAGTCCCAGTCAGCGTGTAGCTATACATGATACACTCTGTGACTAATGCTGCTAGTCCCAGTCAGCGTGTAGCTATACATGATGCACTCAGTGACTAATGCTGCTAGTCTCAGTCAGCGTGTAGCTATACATGATGCACTCTGTGACTAATGCTGCTAGTCCCAGTCAGCGTGTAGCTATACATGATGCACTCAGTGGCTAATGCTGCTAGTCCCAGTCAGCGTGTAGCTATACATGATGCACTCTGTGACTAATGCTGCTAGTCCCAGTCAGTGTGTAGCTATACATGATGCACTCTGTGACTAATGCTGCTAGTCCCAGTCAGCGTGTAGCTATACATGATGCACTCTGTGACTAATGCTGCTAGTCCCAGTCAGCGTGTAGCTATACATGATGCACTCTGTGACTAATGCTGCTAGTCTCAGTCAGTGTGTAGCTATACATGATGCACTCTGTGACTAATGCTGCTAGTCCCAGTCAGCGTGTAGCTATACATGATGCACTCTGTGACTAATGCTGCTAGTCCCAGTCAGCTTTTAGCTATACATGATGCACTCTGTGACTAATGCTGCTAGTCCCAGTCAGCGTGTAGCTATACATGATGCACTCTGTGACTAATGCTGCTAGTCCCAGTCAGCGTGTAGCTATACATGATGCACTCAGTGGCTAATGCTGCTAGTCCCAGTCAGCGTGTAGCTTTACATGATGCACTCTGTGACTAATGCTGCTAGTCCCAGTCAGCGTGTAGCTATACATGATACACTCTGTGACTAATGCTGCTAGTCCCAGTCAGTGTGTAGCTATACATGATGCACTCTGTGACTAATGCTGCTAGTCCCAGTCAGTGTGTAGCCATACATGATGCACTCTGTGACTAATGCTGCTAGTCCCAGTCAGCGTGTAGCTATACATGATGCACTCTGTGACTAATGCTGCTAGTCCCAGTCAGTGTGTAGCTATACATGATGCACTCTGTGACTAATGCTGCTAGTCCCAGTCAGCGTGTAGCTATACATGATGCACTCTGTGACTAATGCTGCTAGTCCCAGTCAGCGTGTAGCTATACATGATGCACTCTGTGACTAATGCTGCTAGTCCCAGTCAGTGTGTAGCTTTACATGATGCACTCTGTGACTAATGCTGCTAGTCCCAGTCAGTGTGTAGCTATACATGATGCACTCTGTGACTAATGCTGCTAGTCCCAGTCAGCGTGTAGCTATACATGATGCACTCAGTGACTAATGCTGCTAGTCTCAGTCAGCGTGTAGCTATACATGATGCACTCTGTGACTAATGCTGCTAGTCCCAGTCAGCGTGTAGCTATACATGATGCACTCTGTGACTAATGCTGCTAGTCCCAGTCAGCGTGTAGCTATACATGATGCACTCTGTGACTAATGCTGCTAGTCCCAGTCAGCGTGTAGCTATACATGATACACTCTGTGACTAATGCTGCTAGTCCCAGTCAGCGTGTAGCTATACATGATGCACTCTGTGACTAATGCTGCTAGTCCCAGTCAGCGTGTAGCTATACATGATACACTCTGTGACTAATGCTGCTAGTCCCAGTCAGCGTGTAGCTACACATGATGCACTCTGTGACTAATGCTGCTAGTCCCAGTCAGCGTGTAGCTATACATGATGCACTCTGTGACTAATGCTGCTAGTCCCAGTCAGCGTGTAGCTACACATGATGCACTCTGTGACTAATGCTGCTAGTCCCAGTCAGCGTGTAGCTATACATGATGCACTCTGTGACTAATGCTGCTAGTCCCAGTCAGCGTGTAGCTACACATGATGCACTCTGTGACTAATGCTGCTAGTCCCAGTCAGCGTGTAGCTATACATGATGCACTCTGTTACTAATGCTGCTAGTCCCCGTCAGCGTGTAGCTATACATGATGCACTCTGTTACTAATGCTGCTAGTCCCAGTCAGCGTGTAGCTATACATGATGCACTCAGTGACTAATGCTGCTAGTCCCAGTCAGCGTGTAGCTATACATGATATACTCTGTGACTAATGCTGCTAGTCCCAGTCAGCGTGTAGCTATACATGGTGCACTCTGTGACTAATGCTGCTAGTCCCAGTCAGTGTGTAGCTATACATGATGCACTCTGTGACTAATGCTGCTAGTCCCAGTCAGCGTGTAGCTATACATGATGCACTCTGTGACTAATGCTGCTAGTCCCAGTCAGCGTGTAGCTATACATGATGCACTCTGTGACTAATGCTGCTAGTCCCAGTCAGCGTGTAGCTATACATGATGCACTCTGTGACTAATGCTGCTAGTCCCAGTCAGCGTTTAGCTATACATGATGCACTCTGTGACTAATGCTGCTAGTCCCAGTCAGCGTGTAGCTTTACATGATGCACTCTGTGACTAATGCTGCTAGTCCCAGTCAGCGTGTAGCTATACATGATACACTCTGTGACTAATGCTGCTAGTCCCAGTCAGCGTGTAGCTATACATGATGCACTCAGTGACTAATGCTGCTAGTCCCAGTCAGCGTGTAGCTATACATGATGCACTCTGTGACTAATGCTGCTAGTCCCAGTCAGCGTGTAGCTATACATGATGCACTCAGTGGCTAATGCTGCTAGTCCCAGTCAGCGTGTAGCTATACATGATGCACTCTGTGACTAATGCTGCTAGTCCCAGTCAGTGTGTAGCTATACATGATGCACTCTGTGACTAATGCTGCTAGTCCCAGTCAGCGTGTAGCTATACATGATGCACTCTGTGACTAATGCTGCTAGTCCCAGTCAGCGTGTAGCTATACATGATGCACTCTGTGACTAATGCTGCTAGTCTCAGTCAGTGTGTAGCTATACATGATGCACTCTGTGACTAATGCTGCTAGTCCCAGTCAGCGTGTAGCTATACATGATGCACTCTGTGACTAATGCTGCTAGTCCCAGTCAGCTTTTAGCTATACATGATGCACTCTGTGACTAATGCTGCTAGTCCCAGTCAGCGTGTAGCTATACATGATGCACTCTGTGACTAATGCTGCTAGTCCCAGTCAGCGTGTAGCTATACATGATGCACTCTGTGACTAATGCTGCTAGTCCCAGTCAGCGTGTAGCTATACATGATGCACTCTGTGACTAATGCTGCTAGTCCCAGTCAGTGTGTAGCTATACATGATGCACTCTGTTACTAATGCTGCTAGTCCCAGTCAGTGTGTAGCTATACATGATGCACTATGTGACTAATGCTGCTAGTCCCAGTCAGCGTGTAGCTATACATGATGCACTCTGTGACTAATGCTGCTAGTCCCAGTCAGCGTGTAGCTATACATGATGCACTCTGTGACTAATGCTGCTAGTCCCAGTCAGTGTGTAGCTATACATGATGCACTCTGTGACTAATGCTGCTAGTCCCAGTCAGCGTGTAGCTATACATGATGCACTCTGTGACTAATGCTGCTAGTCCCAGTCAGCGTGTAGCTATACATGATGCACTCTGTTACTAATGCTGCTAGTCCCAGTCAGTGTGTAGCTATACATGATGCACTCTGTGACTAATGCTGCTAGTCCCAGTCAGCGTGTAGCTATACATGATGCACTCTGTGACTAATGCTGCTAGTCCCAGTCAGCGTGTAGCTATACATGATGCACTCTGTGACTAATGCTGCTAGTCCCAGTCAGCGTGTAGCTATACATGATGCACTCTGTGACTAATGCTGCTAGTCCCAGTCAGTGTGTAGCTATACATGATGCACTCTGTGACTAATGCTGCTAGTCCCAGTCAGCGTGTAGCTATACATTATACACTCTGTTACTAATGCTGCTAGTCCCAGTCAGCGTGTAGCTATACATGATGCACTCTGTGACTAATGCTGCTAGTCCCAGTCAGTGTGTAGCTATACATGATACACTCTGTTACTAATGCTGCTAGTCCCAGTCAGCGTGTAGCTACACATGATGCACTCTGTGACTAATGCTGCTAGTCCCAGTCAGTGTGTAGCTATACATGATACACTCTGTGACTAATGCTGCTAGTCCCAGTCAGCGTGTAGCTATACATGATGCACTCAGTGACTAATGCTGCTAGTCCCAGTCAGTGTGTAGCTATACATGATCTCCCTTCTTCCAAGCAATTCGTTTTATCTTGTTATGTGACTTATTTGTTTGTTTTCAGTAAACAGAGAGGCCTACAGCTTTTTATGACAGCTAGTGGGTTTAACAATTTGGACTGTTACCTTGACAAACTACAGGATTTGATTACTGATCCCCACCTGTGTCTGATGGTGTCTTTGCAGGTGGATTTGCGCTCCTGCCGTTCCTGTGGTTGGTGAATGTCCTGTGGTTCTTTAAGGAAGCTTTTTTCAAACCATCGTATACAGAACAGCCTCAGATCCAGAGCTGTGAGTGTGATACCATCTAATGCAGTTTACAAGGGTTGTCTACACATAACTATTTCTTTAGGAAATCTGTCGATTTTCTGTGTCTCCCACACCAACACAGACACGAACCTAAGAGGTTTTCCTCTCTCTATTATGGAGATTTCCGATACAGATTTTGAAAAATAGAGTGCATTTTGCATTTAGAAAGGACTGTGTGTTTCTGGCATCTGAGAACTGAGCTGGAGCAAAAGTAGTTGTGTAATTTAATGACAGTTTGGAGTTTTCTCGAAATTCAAAAACCTGATTAATCAGAGAAATTGTGTAGCTCTTTATTTACCATGAGATGGTTTTCCTTTTTGGAACCTTGTATATATTACAGAGTGCTTTGTCAAATCACAAACCAAGGGTTGGAGTATTTTACACACTAAACAGTAAGATGTGATGTATAACATGTACTTCACAAAATAATAAAATAGTTGAAAAACTCCTTTCGGGAGCTTGCTTGGCTGTTTTTTTATTTGTATTTCTTTGCTTGCTGTTTTAGTAGGGGTTATTTACGGGTCTGTCTTCTTCTCCCCACAGATGTAAAACGTTCAGGTCTTGGTCTCCTCGTCTGGGTGGTCATTTTAACAACTTGGATCAGCATCTACCAAACCAACCGGGCCAGTTGGGGTGCTACCGGGGACTATCTGTCATTCACTATCCCACTAGGCATCCCCTGATACCAGGTCTTGCTTGTTACAGCTGGATTATAATCTGTGGACCAGTAACCCCAATGATCACATGCACTGATAATGTAGTCCTGACCCGGAGCCCCCTACCTGCACAACTGTTTGTGCCTGGCCTTACCATGCATAGAGCATCACCTGGCGACAAGGACGGACTTTGCAATTATCCTGAAAAAATAAAATCCTTTCCTTGATTACATATTTTATCTTCTTATCATTGTCTTCTTTTATGCTTTGGTTTAGTAACTTCCTATCAGCTCTGCTTCCTGAGCTTGGCCTTTCTCTCTGATGAGCCTGCATTAGAAGGGTGGGCTATTTTGGGATTTCCAAACTATGAACTGTTATATAGAGTCAGTGTCAGGCTGTACCAAGATCCCCTTACTCAGACGACTTGGTCGCGGTGCCAAATATCCTCATGTTACTGTGAGGTTTACTGAGTTTTTCCAGTAACGTGAACCTCGGTCCCCTGTAATTTATAATGCAGTTATAAAGACTGGCCACCTTTTACCACATTCTATCAAATACAGACAGACAGCATTAGACTTGACTGTGAGTGATAGGAGTTGTAGCAAAATAGGTGGAGGTTCAGGAAATGCCCCATATACCACCATGCATTTGCTGTGAGCGATAGGAGTTGTAGCAGAATAGGTGGGGGTTCAGGATATGCCCCATCTACCACCATGCATTTGCTGTGAGTGATAGGAGTTGTAGCAGAATAGGTGGGGGTTCAGGTAATGCCCCATCTACCACCATGCATTTGCTGTGAGTGATGGTATCTGCTACAAATCCTATCACTCGCATCTTGCATTTTAGGAAAGTTAGATCTACCCCATGTTCTGAAATCACATCATTAATAGAATGGGAAAATGTGTCAAAAACACCAGCTCTCACAAGAGCTTACAATCGAATTTTCCTTTTGCATTGCTGATGCCCTGTCCCAACCTGATGGTTCTCTGTTGTTTTTGTTTTTTTAATATCCCCTCTGACTCCCCTACTATTAATTTACTGTGCGCAGATTAGCATTAATCCCAGTTGTTTATCAGTTTAATCAGTTTCTCCCAGTCTCCCTCTACAGGAACTTATCTAAGTGTCTTCAACCCATGAACTCTCCTTTACCTGTGGTGGCCACAAGTTTAGCTGAGTACAGGCAGACAGGGTGCTGACGGGAGTCATGCTAAGCGGAGTATAGACAGACAGGGTGTAGAAGGGTCTACATGATGTGTTGAGTACAGACGGGGTGCTGACTGGGCTACATGATGTACTGAGTACCGGCAGACAGAGTGCTGACGGGCAACGTGATGTGCGGAGTACAGGCAGACAGAGTGCTGACAGGGCTACATGATGTACTAAGTACAGACAGACAGAGTGTAGACAGGGCTACATGTTGAGCTGAATACAGACAGACAGAGTGTAGACGGGCAACGTGATGTGCGGAGTACAGACAAACAGGGTGTAGACGGGGCTACATGATGTGCTGAATACAGACAGACAGGGTGTAGACGGGGCTACATGATGTGCTGAATACAGACAGACAGGGTGTAGACGGGGCTACATGATGTGCTGAGTACAGACAGGTTGTAGACGGGGCTACATGATGTGCTGAGTACAGACAGACAGGGTGTAGACGGGGCTACATGATGTGCTGAATACAGACAGACAGGGTGTAGACGGGGCTACATGTTGAGCTGAGTACAGACAGACAGGGTGTAGACAGGGTTATATGTTGAGCTGAGTACAGACAGACAGGGTGTAGACGGGGCTACATGTTGAGCTGAGTACAGACAGACAGGGTGTAGACGGGGCTACATGTTGAGCTGAGTACAGACAGACAGGGTGTAGACGGGGCTACATGATGTGCTGAGTACAGACAGACAGGGTGTAGACGGGGCTACATGTTGAGCTGAGTACAGACAGACAGGGTGTAGACGGGGCTACATGATGTGCTGAGTACAGACAGACAGGGTGTAGACGGGGCTACATGATGTGCTGAGTACAGACAGACGGGGTGTAGACGGGGCTACATGATGTGCTGAATACAGACAGACAGGGTGTAGACGGGGCTACATGATGTGCTGAGTACAGACAGACGGGGCTACATGTTGAGCTGAGTACAGACAGACAGGGTGTAGACGGGGCTACATGTTGAGCTGAGTACAGACAGACAGGGTGTAGACGGGGCTACATGATGTGCTGAGTACAGACAGACAGGGTGTAGACGGGGCTACATGATGTGCTGAGTACAGACAGACGGGGCTACATGTTGAGCTGAGTACAGACAGACAGGGTGTAGACGGGGCTACATGTTGAGCTGAGTACTGACAGACAGGGTGTAGACGGGGCTACATGTTGAGCTGAGTACAGACAGACAGGGTGTAGACAGGGCTATATGTTGAGCTGAGTACAGACAGACAGGGTGTAGACGGGGCTACGTGATGTGCTGAGTACAGACAGACAGGGTGTAGACGGGGCTACATGATGTGCTGAGTACAGACAGACAGGGTGTAGACGGGGCTACGTGATGTGCTGAGTACAGACAGACAGGGCTACATGTTGAGCTGAGTACAGGCAGACAGGGTGTAGACGGGGCTACATGTTGAGCTGAGTACAGACAGACAGACAGGGTGCTGGCAGATATTAATAAACCGTGGCTCATGCTTAGGGCATCTGGTGTCTGTGATGATATCGGATACCCAGTATTGGCAAACAAAACATAGCACATACACAGCTGCTGCATTAACCCCTTGGTGCCCTAACATGTAGAAACACCAAACTTAGTCGGATTAAATGGCATCAGAAAACCAGCCTTTTCATCCTGTAGAATATGCCTTTATAAACTGATTTTGTTTTAGGCTTTTCACAACAGTGCTACTTTATTATGTTTTATTTTGAAAATTTTACATTTTAAGAATCGCCTTTTAGTGATGGACCACCCGGTATACCATAAACCGAAGGGCTATAGTCATCGATGTGAGTGATCACAGGTAAACTGCCTAATGAGAGAAATATTGCTATTTAGTTGTCGTAATAAACACAATGTATCTCACATTTACAGTAAGCTTTGGTGAGCAGCAAGCACTATCAGTGCACAGAGACAGACTGCAAACTGAAATCACACTGATCATGGTTCGAGCCTTATCCACATCTAAAGCATTCTTCAATCCATTATCACCCCATATATCCACTTCTAATTAATAACACATTGACAGAAGCAAATAACCAGAGTCCATATTAAGCTTTGCACTAAGTAGTCAATTATTAATGGAATCCACTATTATTCAGAATTGTATAAATGTCAATATTTTTGGAAACTACAAACCAATTTCCTATCTAATGGTCCATTATAAAACCTCCAACTTATTATTCTTATTAGTCAAATATTATAGTATTCACCACATCCCAGCCTGGTACTGCTCCCACTGGAAGGCTATTCAAGGTATCTACTACCCTTTCTATAGCGCCGTTACTGCTCCCACTGGAAGGCTATTCCTGGTATCTACTACCCTTTCTATATCACTGGTACTGCTCCCACTGGAAGTCTATTCCCGGTATCTACTACCCTTTCTATAGCACTGTTACTGCTCCCACTGGAAGGCTATTCCAGGTATCTACTACCCTTTCTATAGCACTGTTACTGCTCCCACTGGGAGGCTATTCCATGTATCTACTACCCTTTCTATATCACTGTTACTGCTCCCACTGGAAGGCTATTCCAGGTATCTACTACCCTTTCTATATCACTGTTACTGCTCCCACTGGAAGGCTATTCCAGGTATCTACTACCCTTTCTATATCACTGTTACTGATCCCACAGGAAGGCTATTCCAGGTACCTACTACCCTTTCTATATATATCACTGTTACTGATCCCACAGGAAGGCTATTCCAGGTATTTACTACCCTTTCTATATCACGGTTAGCCATTACTGCTCCCATTAGGAGGCTTTCCCAGGTATTTCCTACCCTTTCTATATCACTGTTACTGCTCACACTGGAAAGCTATTCCAGGTATCTACTACCCTTTCTATAGCACTGTTACTGCTCCCACTGGGAGGCTATTCCATGTATCTACTACCCTTTCTATATCACTGTTACTGCTCCCACTGGAAGGCTATTCCAGGTATCTACTACCCTTTCTATATCACTGTTACTGATCCCACTGGAAGGCTATTCCATGTATCTGCTACCCTTTCTATATCACTGTTACTGCTCCCACTGGAAGGCTATTCCAGGTATCTACTACCCTTTCTATATCACTGTTACTGCTCCCACTGGAAGGCGATTCCAGGTATCTACTACCCTTTCTATATCACTGTTACTGATCCCACTGGAAGGCTATTCCATGTATCTGCTACCCTTTCTATATCACTGTTACTGCTCCCACTGGAAGGCTATTCCAGGTATCTACTACCCTTTCTATATCACTGTTACTGCTCCCACTGGAAGGCTATTCCAGGTATCTACTACCCTTTCTATATCACTGTTACTGCTCCCACTGGAAGGCTATTCCATGTATCTACTACCCTTTCTATATCACAGTTACTGCTCCCACTGGAAGGCTATTCCAGGTATCTACTACCCTTTCTATATCACTGTTACTGCTCCTACTGGAAGGCTATTCCATGTATCTACTACCCTTTCTATATCACAGTTACTGCTCCCACTGGAAGGCTATTCCAGGTATCTACTTCCCTTTCTATATCACTGTTACTGCTCCCACTGGAAGGCTATTCCATGTATCTACTACCCTTTCTATATCACTGCTACTGCTCCCACTGGAAGGCTATTCCATGTATCTACTACCCTTTCTATATCACAGTTACTGCTCCCACTGGAAGGCTATTCCAGGTATCTACTACCCTTTCTATATCACTGTTACTGCTCCCACTGGAAGGCTATTCCATGTATCTACTACCCTTTCTATATCACAGTTACTGCTCCCACTGGAAGGCTATTCCAGGTATCTACTACCCTTTCTATATCACTGTTAGCCTTTACTGCTCCCTTTTTGTAAATCAGTATTATCACCCATTGCCCCTCCACAAGCACTTTCAGTCTCTATATCTCTCTCGCCTTTTTCTGTCTATTTTTGTCTCATCTTATCATCTCCCCCTCCCTGCTCTCCCCCCCATAACTCTGGATATTTTCCATTCTGTTGCTGGAAGCGTCTGTCCATTTCTAGTGCATTCTATCAAGCTGGGTTGGTGGGGGTGTCCTCTGGAGTTCTATATAAGGGGCCCAGCGCTGTGAATTCTCACTCTGTGCCTGGGATATACATTGCTATTCACTATGGATATCACAGTCCATCACCCCTGGATGCGTCGCCCAGTCATGGCTGCCCCATTCTTCCCCAGTCGCATACTGGGACAGAGGTTTGGAGAAGGGGTTCTGGAGTCTGAACTTTTCCCTACGATGCCCTTGGGCCTTAACCCCTATTACTGCCACTCTCCCAGCCTCACGCAGCCAAGTGAAGCCGGACTGTCTGAGGTCAGAGCAGCAGGCTGTCTGTGTGTCTGTCTTATCCGTTGTTTAAATAGCGCCAACAAGCTTTGTAGCGATGTACAGCGAGGACAGGGCACACCGGGTGATAGGAGAATGGGACACAGATTGGGGAATCAAAACATCTCTTTTATCATCACGTTGTGATAAGAGTAGATTTTGAAGCCAGAATATGTTATCTTGTGTTATTCGCATTTTTGGATTCAGTAAAATTAGTTTGCTCTGACAGTAAAACCGCTATCCCCATGGGTTTATTTATTGAAGTCGGAATTTATAGCCAAATAGCTGATTTGGAGGATTTTGGAATGGTGTTAGGGTTATTTACTAAAGTGAGAATTTAAAGTGAATATTACATTTTCCGAGCAGACTAGCCAAACTCAAAGCATAGCTGGCTCAGAGAATGTTTTTTGGTTTGGGCTATTTTTACCTTAAATCTGAAAATCACTTTAAATTCTGACTTCAGCGAATAACCCTGTATTTGTGTTATTTGTTTTGGAATGTTTCGCAGGATTTCGTTCCCCTTCCGTTTCAATACGTCACTGCTTCTCTAACACGTGGGGAACAAAAAAAAGGGGGAAAACGAGAACATTTCGCTATGACAGAGAGACGAAAGGTCAATGAAAATGGTAATTTGCATGAGATGCCCTGTCCATGCCTTTGTAGAAGATGGTTCTGATGTCAGAGTTAGGTTTTATGGTTAGAAAGGTAACACTGAAATAAAGCAATCTCGCGGTCTCCCTGATATTACACAATAACCCCATTCAGTGTTAGATAAAGGACTCATCAGGTGCATTTACCTGGTTTTCATTTGGACACAGGGTATTTGATTTAACAAGTTAATTGGGTATTGGGGTAAATAAAGGAATTCGGGGTATCCAGTTCCAGGGATGTCAACATTAGACAGAGAAAAAAAAGTTAAACAAAATCAAATCTAGGGGATTTCCCACCAGCTTATTATTAAAATGTCGTGTTCCATGCCCGCTGATACCCTGACTGACTAATCGAGCACTGGCTGACTGATTGCTACTGCCCTCCCCAGTGCTCCCTCCCTCTGCCATCAGTGCCCAGTCAGTGAGTTCTCTCTCTGCCAGCTGTGCCCAGTCAGTGAGTTCTCTCTCTCTCTCTGCCAGCTGTGCCCAGTCAGTGAGTTCTCTCTCTCTCTGCCAGCTGTGCCCAGTCAGTGAGTTCGCTCTCTCTGCCAGCTGTACCCAGTCAGTGCGTTCTCTCTCTCTGCCAGCAGTGCCCAGTCAGTGCGTTCTCTCTCTCTGCCAGCAGTGCCCAGTCAGTGCGTTCTCTCTCTCTGCCAGCAGTGCCCAGTCAGTGCGTTCTCTCTCTCTGCCAGCAGTGCCCAGTCAGTGAGTTCTCTCTCTGCCAGCAGTGCCCAGTCAGTGAGTTCTCTCTCTGCCAGCTGTGCCCAGTCAGTGAGTTCTCTCTCTCTCTCTGCCAGCAGTGACCAGTCAGTGAGTTCTCTCTCTGCCAGCAGTGCCCAGTCAGTGAGCTCTCTCTCTGCCAGCAGTGACCAGTCAGTGAGTTCTCTCTCTCTCTCTCTGCCAGCAGTGACCAGTCAGTGAGTTCTCTCTCTCTCTCTGCCAGCAGTGCCCAGTCAGTGAGTTCTCTCTCTGCCAGCAGTGCCCAGTCAGTGAGTTCTCCCCCTGCCAGCAGTGCCCAGTCAGTGAGTTCTCTCTCTCTGCCAGCAGTGCCCAGTCAGTGAGTTCTCTCTCTGCCAGCTGTTCCCAGTCAGTAAGTTCTCTCTCTCTCTCTGCCAGCTGTGCCCAGTCAGTGAGTTCTCTCTCTCTCTGCCAGCAGTGCCCAGTCAGTGAGCTCTCTCTCTGCCAGCAGTGACCAGTCAGTGAGTTCTCTCTCTGCCAGCAGAGCCCAGTCAATGATTTTTCTCTCTTCCAGCAATGCCCAGTCTCTGCCAGCAGTGCCCAGTCAGTGAGTTCTCTCTCTCTCTGCCAGCAGTGCCGTCAGTGAGTTCTCTTTCTCTCTCTCTCCCTATCTCTGCTCAGGTAAAGCTGGATAAGGATCAGTTCTCTGTTCTGTTGGATGTAAAACATTTTGCTCCCGAGGAGCTCAATGTGAAGGTGGTGGGAGACTACGTGGAGGTCCACGCGAAGCACGAGGAGCGCCAGGTAATAATTTAAGTGTATATAGCAGCCATGTGACGTAAAGTGCATATAGCCGTCATGTGACGAAATGCGCACATAGCAGTCATGTGACGTAATGTGCATATAGCTCTGTTAGGGGCGAGTCTGCCCTAGTCTGCTTAGTAAGGATCTCATTTTTTCTGTCCGTGTACAGGATGAACATGGCTTCATCTCTCGGGAATTTCACCGGCGGTACAAGATCCCCTCAACCGTGAACCCAGCAGCATTAACCTCAGCTCTTTCTGCAGAAGGACTCCTGTCCATCCTCGCTCCGGTTACTGACAGCAGCAAACCTGAAGAGAGGAGCGTGCCCATCACCAGAAAAGAGAAATGAGAGAGTTTAGACCAAGTGTCAGTTACCACTAAAAACTAGAATTATGCAATTCCTGAAACTCCTTTAAAAGCCCATCTACCGCGTCAGCAACCGTCTGTCTACAGCTCTCACTGACACCCAACATCACCAAGAACCATTTGTCTACAGCTCTCACTGACACCCAACATCACCAAGAACCATCTATCTACAGCTTCCACTGACCCCCTACATCATTAAGAACCGTCTATCTACTAATCCCACTGACCCCCTACATCACCAAGAACCATCTATCTACAGCTTCCACTGACCTCCTACAACACCAAGAACCATCTATCTACAGCTCCCACTGACCCCCTACATCATTAATAACCATCTATCTACAGCTCCCACTGACCTTCTACATCACCAAGAACCATCTATCTACAGCTCCCACTGACCCCCTACATCACCAAGAACCGTCTATGTACAGCTTCCACTGACCTCCTACATCACCAAGAACCATCTATCTACAGCTCCCACTGAACCCCTACATCATTAAGAACCATCTATCTACACCTCCCACATCACCAAGAACCATCTATCTTCAGCTTCCACTGACCTCCTACATCACCAAGAACCATCTATCTACAGCTCCCACTGACCCCCTACATCACCAAGAACCATCTATCTACAGCTCCCACTGACCCCCTACATTACCAACAACCATCTATCTACAGCTTCCACTGACCTCCTACATCACCAAGAACTATCTACAGCTCCCACTGACCCCCTACATCACCAATAACTATCTATCTACAGCTCCCACTGACCCCCTACATTACCAACAACCATCTATCTACAGCTTCCACTGACTTCCTACATCACCAAGAACCATCTACGTACAGCTCCCACTGGCCCCCTGCATTACCAAGAACCATCTATGTACAGCTCCCACTGGCCCCCTACATTACCAAGAACCATCTATGTACAGCTCCCACTGACCCCCTACATCACCAAGAATCGACTGTCTACAGCTCCCACTGATCTCCTACATCACCAAGAATCGTCTGGATCTATCAGGGATTTTGTATATTATTCAACTAATTCTGAATTTAGTTCGGATTAGCATTTATCATATTTACTTAAGGTAGATCTGTTATTACAAACGAATGAGCGCATAGAACTCAGATCGATACCATCCAGTGACTTTAAAATCAGCTATTCAGATGTGTGAATTCTGTATAACATTCATTTTATGACCCAAACTTTATATGTTTTAAGTAACACTCCAAGCACCTCGAACACTGTAAGGGTGGGTTTAACATGAAAACGGTTTTATTTGCATTTTAATAAAAATATAAAATCCTTGTTAAAACGAATTCTAGTTTAAAGTACAAATTAAAAATTCTTATTGGTTAAATGAATGTCAGCTTAAAAGAATAAAACAATAAAATTGGGATTTCAAAGATCCAGAACGTTAATAACTAAATAATATGCAGGAAAGTTAATTCATCCAGTTCCTGATCCTTGTGTCCTGTATCTACCAACTCATTAATATTAACAAAAACACCTATTCCAAATAACTGCAGGATGTTACCAGAATAACTTTTATGGGGAAATTAAATGCAATCTGTTAAAACTGTAGAAACCCATGGCCCCTATCCTGCCAATGACGTGTACCCACTGTAACAGGATCTGACTGTCGGAAAGCGAATGGCGTGGAGGAACGTTTACTGGCATTCGTACATCTCCTTCAGGATTTTCATGCTCTGGCTATAGCGCTGTTGGTTGCGGTATGAAGAATCTTTCCACCTGCAATAAAGACGACAGATATATAGCTATACTTGTGTCTCCTAGACATATTACGCTACAGCAACAAACACACAGCGGGTCCACTTCTCTGATTACTGACTCACACAGAATCATCTTTCCTATAAGCAAAGCCATTAAAGGGATATTCTTGGCACCAATACAACCTTAATGCAGATAGGTTTATGGTTTCATTAATATGCTGTAAACTTTATATGCTCAAAATTTTATCAGAATAAATTTTCAGGTTAATGTCCCTCCTTCCTAAACTTTACGGTCCAATGACATGCATACATACATTTGTTTCTGTTCAGTAATGTAAACACATAGTTGGAGATTGCAATAATTTCAATGGTGGGTCTCCAGCTTTATGTCTGCAGTTATAAAGTCCATTCCTGCATCAAACACTCCCAGATGAACAACAACCAAGACAGAGACAGCAGATCAGAGCCCATCTACTTCGCCTCATTATGAAAAATCAGATCAATATTTGCTAATTTGTGTTTACAGATAGCCAAATACATATCCCAACCATTTAATACCTTTACTGTGTTAGCCTTTACTGCTTCCATTCGTAGTCCATTCCACGTATCTACTACCCTTTCTATATCACCGTTACTGATCCCACTGGAAGGCTATTCAAGGTATCTACTACCCTTTCTATATCACTGTTACTGCTCCCACTGGAAGGCTATTCCATGTATCTACTACCCTTTCTATATCACCGTTACTGTTCCCACTGGAAGGCTATTTCAGGTATCTACTACCCTTTCTATATCACCGTTACTGATCCCACTGGAAGGCTATTCAAGATCTACTACCCTTTCTATATCACTGTTACTGTTCCCACTGGAAGGCTATTCCAGGTATCTGCTACCCTTTCTATATCACTGTTACTGCTCCCACTGGAAGGCTATTCCAGGTATCTACTACCCTTTCTATATCACTGTTACTGATCCCACTGGAAGGCTATTCCAGGTATCTACAACCCTTTCTATATCACTGTTACTGCTCCCACTGGAAGGCTATTCCAGGTATCTACTACCCTTTCTATATCACTGTTACTGCTTCCACTGGAAGGCTATTCCAGGTATCTACTACCCTTTCTATATCACCGTTACTGTTCCCACTGGAAGGCTATTCCAGGTATCTACTACCCTTTTCTATATCACTCTTACTGCTTCCATTGGAAGGCTATTCCAGGTATCTACTACCCTTTCTATATCACTGTTACTGCTTCCACAGGAAGGCTATTCCAGGTATCTACTACCCTTTCTATATCACCGTTACTGTTCCCACTGGAAGGCTATTCCAGGTATCTGCTACCCTTTCTATATCACCGTTACTGTTCCCACTGGAAGGCTATTCCAGGTATCTACTACCCTTTCTATATCACTGTTACTGTTCCCACTGGAAGGCTATTCCAGGTATCTACTACCCTTTATGTATCACTCTTACTGCTTCCATTGGAAGGCTATTCCAGGTATCTACTACCCTTTCTATATCACCGTTACTGTTCCCACTGGAAGGCTATTCCAGGTATCTACTACCCTTTCTATATCACTGTTACTGTTCCCACTGGAAGGCTATTCCAGGTATCTACTACCCTTTCTATATCACCGTTACTGTTCCCACTGGAAGGCTATTCCAGGTATCTACTACCCTTTCTATATCACTGTTACTGTTCCCACTGGAAGGCTATTCCAGGTATCTACTACCCTTTCTATATCACCGTTACTGATCCCACTGGAAGGCTATTCCAGGTATCTACTACCCTTTTCTATATCACTCTTACTGCTTCCATTGGAAGGCTATTCCAGGTATCTACTACCCTTTCTATATCACTGTTACTGCTTCCACTGGAAGGCTTTTGTATTGGCATTTCTTCCGATTACCTCTAAGCCTCCCACTCTCAAATCCTGCATCCATTGTTTTCAAATTCCTTTATACTTCTATTATAACATCCCCCATTAAACATGAAGTTAAATCTGCAACGAAAGCATCTTTCTCTTGTACCTCTGACGGATCTTCTTCCATCGCTCCATATTCTGGTTAATTAACGTGGACATGCTGGGCGTTAGGTTTGGAGGCTGCAAGGAATCACACTCAGAGATCAGGTTACAGGATGGGATGGAGAAGGCTGTGTGGACGTAATCAGAATATTTGGACATTTGAAAAACATGTTATTATAGCCCTTACCATGTTCAGATTGAGGGGTTCGCTATCTTCTCGAAGGGGAGAGGGTATCCTCAAGTTAATGGGCTCTCCATCCTCTGTGACTGGGCATGGCAAAGGTGGGGGTAACTGGTACAAATTTTGGGTGCTTCCATTAACTCCTTCAACCTGCATAAGTAGAAATAATCAAATATTTTCTCCAATTAATAACATTTTTGTAACATGACAGTTGGGATTTACACTTAAAACAAGAATTGCATTATTTCTTTAAGCATTTTTAGCTTGTTAGAATCTGCGCCTTTAAATGGACATTATAGTCACCAGAACAACTACAGTTTATTGGATTTGTTCTGGTGAGTAGAATCATTCACGTCAGGCTTTTTGCTGTAAACACTGTCTTTTAGGAGAAAATGCAGTCTTTACATTACATCCTAGGGATACACTGGACACTCCTCAGAAGGCTGCAAGAGGTACTTCCTTGGGTTATGCTGCACAGTGTGACTGACATTCAGTGACTCCACCCTGTGCCTGGAGACACTTAAAGGACCACTATAGGCAACCAGACCACTTCAGCTCAATGAAGTGGTCTGGGTGCCAGGTCCATCTAGGGTTAGCCCTGCCTGCTGTAAGCATAGCAGTTTCAGAGAAACTGCTATGTTTACATTGGGGTTAATCCAGCCTCTAGTAGCTGTCTTATTGACAGCCGCTAGAGGCGCTTCCACGCTTCGCACTGTGATTTTCACAGTGAGAAGACGCCAGCGTCCATAGGAAAGCATTGAGGAATGTTTTCCTATGGACTGACTGAATGCGCGCGCGGGTCTTGCCGCGCATGTGCATTCAGCGTATGACGTCGGTAGAGTGAGGAGAGTCCCCAGCACCGAGGGAGCACGGCGCTGGAGAAAGGTAAGCGTTTAACCCCTTCCTCCCCCTAGAACCTGGTGGGAGGGGGGCATGAGGGTGGGGGGGACCTATTAACACTATAGTGCAAGGAAAACGAGTTTGTTTTCCTGGCACTATAGTGGTCCTTTAACTTTCCTCATAGAGGTGCATTGATTCACAGGCAGTGGCGGAACTACCGTGGTCGCAGGCGCCCTGCGACCGTGTGCCCACCGCCATGTGTTGCAGCCCTGGCTGGGACCGCACATTCAGGGGCCTATTGAGTGGCCATTCCTGTTAGGGCCACCCTGTGGCAAAATATTACAAGGGGGCCTGGTCGCACTCTTAAAGTGCCGCAGTGCGCAGGGAGTAAGTGACTGCCCCTGTTACTTCCTCCCAGCAAACACTGGGAGCCGTGCGGGAGGAAAAGAGGAGTGAGTCAGAGTGGAAACTCTGACTCCCATCAGGCTGAACCACCACTGGACCCCAAGGAAGTCATCCTCCATATAAAAGGTAGGAAACAGGAGGGTGACAAACATTTTACATGTGTGTGTCTGTCTGTAGGTGTCTCTGTATGTATGTGTGTGTATCTACATGTCTGTGTGTATGTATGTAAGTGTGTGCATGTTTGTATGTCTGTCTGTATGTATGTGTGTGTCTACATGACAGTGTGTTAAACGCTCCGGTGCCCCGTGGTTTCTAGTTACACCTCTGTTCACAGGGCTGTGTTTGGCTTGTGCTGGCTCTGACCCTTGGCAGTCTCAGCCAATCCTATGGGAAAGCATTGTGATTAGCTTAGATCAACACTTCTGATGATGTCAGCCAAGCTGGCAGATCAGGGGCAGAGTCAGTAGCAGCATACTAGAGTAAATCTAAGATTTTACTAAGGGGTTAAAATATTCTCCCTCTTCCTCAAAAAAAATCAGTGTCATGTATTTTCCCTTGAAGTGTTAATGTTTTTAACAAGGACGTGGTTAGGTCACCTCTTCTGCTGGTGGTGGTGTTTGGGGCTGTTCGAGTGCTCTCACTGTCGGGGTATTCCGCAGCCAAGCTCGACAAACTGGATAGAGGGGCGTATCCTCGGAAAATTTTGCCAAATCCACACTCCGGTCAAAGAGCCGAATAATACACATGTCTGGAAAAGTGGATGAGTTTATTAAGCACTAGGGATTATTCTTTACAAGATAGAAACCAACGGAATGTTACAGCTCAATGTCCAATTTTAGAGCCCACAATTCTCTCTCTGTATTATATAAACCCGAAGAACTCTAATAAAGTGATGCTTGTGACTAACTAGAAATTGATGTGGCCTTTCAATCCCCTCTGAAACTGTGTGATGCTCTCTGAAGGAAATATAGCTGATGGACTTGGTATACTGATTCTGTTTAGTCTGTGTCCTTACTAGCTTTCGGCTGGCTGCCCTCTGTGATGCCATCTTCTTCTTTCCTCTTCTTCCGCCGGTGCTGAGAGAGCCTCCCCGAAGGCCTAGATGGAGGAGAAAATGTGCTTTAGAAGTATTGACAGTGTAGGGGAGGTCACGCGGAAGCATTGAGATTATAGAATATCTAGCCCTGAGCTAAATGGTAATTTCCTGGTATAAATTACTCTAAATACTATGTGGATGCTAAAAATCAGGGCTCAAAATTCCCACTTGCTCACTAGCCATTGTTGAGTGCTAACTCGCCCCCTGTGAAGTGTGCCCTGGACCACCCAGGTGTTAAGTCTGGCCAGTGGTGTAGTAGTGTTGAACTCACGAAAATCAAGGCAAGACATAGATCTGCTATAAACTGTGGAAGCCATTTTAGTTTTTCACATCCATTTAGTTTTTTCCACCACTGAGCTGGAAACCGGTTGGGGCCTAGGGGGAGGACTGGAATGTTAGGGATGACCTTCAGCTTGTGTTCCTTTGGGCAGCTGCTTATCTCTCAATAAGAATCCTTGGGCATATTTGCCATTGTAACTTTATCATTGAATTTTTAACCATTTTTTGTGATTGCTGTTGTTGGTTCGAACATGCTGAAACTAGCAATGTTTTAATTTTACTGGAGCAATGGAGACACCGCTTTCTGAGCTGTAAAGAAGATTTTTCTGTGTATTGTGTTCAGTTACCTGTTTGAATAACGTTATTTATTGTCAGATTAAACCCCTGACAAAGTTCATCCTTTACTAGGGCCACAGTCACAACTAACATGGAGTAATCTAAAGATAAACTGTTAAAGCTGAGACTATTTAAATAATTACCTTGGGTTCTGCTTTTAAAAAAATCTTTCCAGCCATTTTATTAACCTCGGGATTCCATGGGGTTAATTAGGCAGGCCTCTATAAATAACAGCAACATCTAACATTTTGTAACAACAGGGTGACCTATTTGTTAACATTTTGCAACATTAGTGTCTTCTGAAAGCAGTTTAGCATTATATTTTACTAAAATAAATTGCTGGTGCATTATCAGACCCTAATTACAGTGTGGATCAAAGTACCAATCCGTGCCGAGGACCTGTGTTCTGCTAAACCCATTGAACCTTTTACCTTTTCCCACCGGCACTGGGAGATGAATCTCTGCAAGAAAGAAGAATATAAAAAGTCAACGCTATCTGCCATTTACTACTGAAACAGGTTATTTTCCAAAATACAAAACAAATATAAATGGTACGGCTAAATAGTGACTAAAACACCCGTGTAGGATCCCCTATACCAACACTGTAATATACATACAAAACAAGCACAATGGATGGAGCAATACTAGTCCTCTCTTCTCAATGGAAGTTCTGTGGAGAACTTTATTTAAAAATAAAGTATAACTTTGGAAAGATAAGTTAAGGTAATAGCCAAAACGCGTTTCGCCTCTTCCAACTGAGGAAGCCACAGAGGCGAAACGCGTTTTGGCTCTTACCTTAACTTATCTTTCCAAAGTTATACTTTATTTTTAAATGTACCAATAAATTGTATTTTATTTTCAATCAAGCTGAATCCCTTGCAGTTTATGGTGGAATACGAAACCATCCTTGGATATCCAAAACACCCACAGAGGGATTTGGATCACCCCTAAAAGATCCTGAAGCCATTGACACCAGAGCCAGGTTCAATTGGCTCTAATTTTGTGAGTGTTTTCATCTATTGCCTATTTTTATCTGTGAATAGCCATCTGCACTATTGTGTATACCCCTCTGTCTCCACAGAACTTCCATTGAGAAGAGAGGACTAGTATTGCTCCATCCATTGTGCTTGTTTTGTATTTTCCAAAATAGTTGCAATTAATTCCCAGAAAATAGGGAAATCGTCCAGTCCACAAATTATCTTTACGCATTTGTGCACTATTAAAAAAAAGATGTCCACACACTTGTCATGTTTTGAGCATGGTGGGACGGTGTGTTTCACAATTCTCATGGTCTTTGGCTGGAAGTGAATTTTGGGAAATAATGCTTAAAGGACCAATATAGTGCCAGGAAAACAAACTCGTTTTACTGGCACTATAGTGCCCTGAGGGTGCCCGCCGGGCTGAAGGGGGAGGAAGGGGTTAAATCCTTACCTTTCTCCAGCGCCGGGCTCCCTTGGCGCTGGGGACTCTCCTCCTCCTCCGGTCGTCATCGGCTGAATGTGCATGCGCGGCAAGAGCCGCGCGCACATTCAGCCAGTCCAAAGGAAAGCATTCTCAATGCTTTCCTATGGACGCTGGTGTCTTCTCACTGTGAAAATCAGTAAGAAGCGCGGAAGTGCCTCTATCGGCTGTCAATGAGACAGCCACTAGAGGCTGAATTAACCCATATGTAAAAATTTAGAGCAGGCAGAGTTAACCCGATATGGACCTGGCACCCAGACCACTTCATTAAGTTGAAGTGGTCTGGGTGCCTAAAGTGGGCACACACTGTTGGCCCCTTCCCCTACTGTGTTATTTACAGACCAGCGTCTCACCAATTAATACAAAGTGCAACCTATCAGGAAAGGGAGGGCTGGTGCATGCTGTGGATTATTGTGGAATAAACACAAAGATGGGAAATAAAAGAAATGCTAAAAAAAAACATTTCAAGCTGGAAAATGAATATCTACTACTAAGCAAGGAAAAACTGCAAGTTAAAGATTAATCATTAAAGTCATAAAAAAAAAAACAATATAAATAAATGACTGGTTAAAGCAGATCTCTAACCTTCTGGGGTCTTAGCATATATTTTGCAAAGATCCCCAATGGTCACATGATCTCTTAGTGTGTTTGGCCGAGGGCTGCAGGCGAAGGTAGGTTGTACCTGAAGCTATCCCTTACAGTCCATTTGGGGGAGCCCAGGTCAGCACTGTGCTGCACAAGACACAGTGGTCCCTAATTTGTCTTATGATAGATTTTCCAGTGACATCCCAGCACAATCACGGTGAGCAGTTTACAAAGATTTATTTTTATGAAATACTCAGTTTTGTTTGGGGCGGTCAGAGCCGCTTTAAGTAGAATCATTTTCCTTTACCTCATTATAAACAGATTATCGGACCATTCACAGAAAACAAATGTCTTACTTGCAGTGAAGATCTCCAGACGCTTTCCCAACCTCATCATCTATCTGCTCCCTAGAAAAAGACACAAAGATCACACCTTCTGATATAAATACTAACAGCTTATTTATTAAAGTGTGAACGGTCTGGAATCCATGGTGAATTCACAGGGAATTCCAACATTTAAACCAAATCAGCCTTCAGAAAGCACATATCACATGAAGATTTTTGTTCCCCCTTTTTGGACAATGATGTTAAAACTGGGAAACTCGGGGGCGGGGCCGGGCGGCCATGCCAGCAGGCCGCATATCACAAGGGCTCCCGAGGAACTGACAAAATTAGGGTATATACCCACCTTACCTAGCCTGTATTGACCCGTGGGTCCGTGGCATGAGGTCCTGGAGTGTCCCGGTGCAGCTGGAGCCCCCTCTGCAGGGTGGCTCTAGGTCCTGGTAAGAGACTCTGGGACTCGGAGATTGAGGCCTACCCGGGGGGAGAGTGGGTCGGACGGCCGCTGCCTCACCCTCTGTCCTGACTACAGAGAACCACCATTCGCCTGGCGCCTGCCCGGACCCGTTTCCCCCCCCCCTGTGGGCCGGGGGGGTCATCCCGGTCCCCACCAGGCAGGCTACCATCTATGCATCTCACCTGGGCGGCCCGAAGCTGCAGATAGGAGGTTCGCACGCGGTACCCTTAAAATGGCCGACAGCTGCACAGTGATTCTTCGACCGAGATGGTGATCCCTCTGAAGCGTGCCGACACGGTGGCACAATGCCACACAGCTGGAGCTGCCACTGCGGAGGTCCCTGAGGGCTCCCGAACCCCCAGGCAACAATCCTGTCACACATGTGCCTCATTAACAGACCGCACGGTGCAACAGACCGCACACCAAGGCTTGAAAGACCACAAGGACCGAGCGGAACATGGTGCCCCAACACCAGGATGGATCTCCTGCTCGCCTCCTATCCAGCCTGCAACAAAAAGGCCCATGAAATGAAAACCCCAAGCTTCCCGGATGACACCAAGAAGACACCAAGCTTCCCACCCCGGCTGACCCAGAGGACTAAGGGACAAGCACACTGAAACGCAGCTGCAGCCCCAGAGAACACCACCAAAAACTTACAGCGCAGTATGGTTGGACAGAACTCCACGTTATGATGCCTGCTCTGGTGGACACTGACCTGCTACACAGCACGAGCAGAGCAGGTATCGGTCAGTAGTGGGACTCCCCCTGCAGGACCACCACATAGATAGCTCCCCACTGGGGCAGTACAGGTGGCTTGGAATGGCCAGGGTGATAACACTACAGCGACTGACAATAGTACTAAAACGAGTGATAATAGTAGTAAAGCAACTGATCACAGTGTTGATGCGATTGATATCAGTAGTAAACACTACTGATAACACTACAGCGACGGATAATAGTAGTAAAGCGACGGATAATAGTAGTAAAGCGACGGATACCAGTAGTAAAGCGACGGATACCAGTAGTAAAGCGACTGATACCAGTAGTAAAGCAACTGATACCAGTAGTAAAGCGACTGATACCAGTAGTAAAGCGACTGATACCAGTAGTAAAGCGACTGATACCAGTAGTAAAGCGACTGATCACAGTAGTAAAGCGACTGATCACAGTATTGATGCGACTGATAACAGCAGTAAAGCGACTGAAAATAGTACTGACGCGATTGATAATAAACACTGACCAAGTTTTATTACAATGTAAATCTACTTTTAAAATATGTACTTAAGCTAAAAATCACATAAAATTGTGCCTGTTAATATCTTATCCCGCATGTTTAGCGAGGATAACGCCTGAGGACTGCTTTCGGGGCACCTTGTTCCAGCTTGCAATAACTATGTGCACAGCAAAAATAAAGAATTAAAAAAAAACAAAAAAAAAAAAACTGGGAAACTCATTTTGAAATCCTGAAAAATACACACTTACAAGATTACTAGAGATGCCCAACACGCAGAACTAAAGTAGATAATAAGGAAATACCTAAGACGTATTACCGGACCTTAGAATGGCCGGATTTAACGTATAAAGGTAAGTAGCCACAAGACAGGGAAAAGACAAGAAGTAGAAATAACGTAAACGATGAACAAGCCACGGGTCAAGGAATGAAGATATCAGAATAGTCAGGAGCCAAGCCAAAGGTCAAGAAATACAGAGATTGGATAGTCAAAAGGGAAGCCAAGGTCAAATACACAGGAATCAATACAAGGAACGCGCTCTCGGATAACCAATATGGAAACCACGACAGGGCACAGAGAAATTGACAAAATAGGCTTACATAGCTTAAGATGTTCCCTGATAGGCTGTAGGGAAACATGTGATCATGGCTATGTGTGTAACACAACCACATGATAATTAATGGTCTGGCCCTTTAAGGGTTAAATAGGAAACCCTTAAGTTATTCACAGTTGCAGCGGCCGGCGTCTTTAATGATTACAGACCCAGCCGCTGAGAGAGGAGCCACCACTATGGGTGATTGATTGTCGGCATTCCCATCACCACGTGGGAATGCTGCCGGACCGAGACGTGCCGGCCGGGTATGAGCAGACTGGGCGGGCGAAGACCTAAAAGGTAGGAGATCGATGGCATTACCCTTAGTATGGGCGGGCGGCATGACACAGGGGCTGGAGAACTCTTGTCTACAGTCTTTGCAAGCCCAGACCTTCTGTTGCTGTCCAATCACAGACATCCCAATGCAGCTCAGTGAGAAGTCTTTGCAAGGCAGGTGCTCTGGGCAATTGCTGCCTCGGGTTTATCTCCACTGATCTAACCAAACCAGGAAGCAACAGGACTGTCTGTCTGATTGACAGCCAGAAGGGTGTAACCAGGTTAATTTAGAAATGTGTAAATTTCTATTGAAATCTGCACTTTTCATAAAATGGGAAAAAAGGATCAAATCTGCACACATAAAACACTTTAACATGATAAACTACTTTAGGGGTATGGCAGTGGCGTCATTAGGGTAAGGCCAGAGGGGGCCATGGCCCCTCCTAGATCCTAATGTGCCCCCCCCCAAATGCTGGCAACTTGCTGGCCATGTTATTAAATTCTATTCCCTTGGACTGTAACAGTCTATTACAGCCCGAGGGAATGAAGTGCTGGGTATTGTCTGTGGAGAGATGATGGGGCAATGACAGGCTTCCCGGCACAGGCCCCGCCCCCTGCTCATAAGCCCTGCCCCTGCCGTTAAGCAGCAGACCTTGCTGCTGTTGGGAAGGTCAGAAGATTGGTGTCTGACTACCCAGCAACAACCTTCAGTGACAGGTGGGCTTGAAATGCTTGTGTGTGTGTGTGTCTGTCTGTCTCCTAGTGAGGAACTTGTGTGTGTGTGTGTGGGTGTGTGGACTCAGCAGTCTGTATGGGTGTGTGTGTGTACTCAGCAGTCTGTGTGTCTGTATGGACTCAGCAGTCTGTGTGTGTGTGTATGGACTCAGCAGTTTGTGTGTGTGTATGGACTCGGCAGTCTGTGAGTGGGTGTGTGGACTCAGCAGTCTGTGTGTGTGTGTGTGTGTGTATGGACTCGGCAGTCTGTGAGTGGGTGTATGGACTCGGCAGTCTGTGTGTGTGTATGGACTCAGCAGTCTGTGTGTGTGTGTGTGTGTGTGTGTATGGACTCGGCAGTCTGTGTGTGTGTATGGACTCGGCAGTCTGTGTGTGTGTGTATGGACTCAGCAGTCTGTGTGTGTGTGTATGGACTCGGGAGTCTGTGTGTGTCTGTGTGTATGGACTCAGCAGTCTGTGTGTGTCTGTGTGTGTGTATGGACTCAGCAGTCTGTGTGTGTCTGTGTGTGTGTATGGACTCAGCAGTCTGTGTGTGTGTCTCTGGACTCAGCAGTCCGTGTGTGTGTATGGACTCGGCAGTCTGTGTGTGTGTGTGTATGGACTCAGCAGTCTGTGTGTGTGTATGGACTCAGCAGTCTGTGTGTGTGTATGGACTCAGCAGTCTGTGTGTGTGTATGGACTCAGCAGTCTGTGTGTGTGTGTGTGTGTGTGTATGGACTCAGCAGTCTGTGTGTCTGTGTGTATATGGACTGTGTATATGGTGTGGCAGGGTCAGAGAGGCTTTTTATGTTAGTAATAGATTGGAGCGCTCTCTATTCCCAGCATGATGGAGTTAATGGGTGGGAGTCACCCCTTGAATGTTAACAACCAGGTGCATGTAATTAACCAGCACTAGGGTTTTAAAAGGTCAGCCTCTGAAGACATCAGAGAGTCTAACAGCTGGGAGAGAGGAGGCAGTTAAGCCTGAGATTTTGAGAAAAAGGTACTGTGTGAAACCTGCTTAAAGTGCTGTATTTCATTTTGTCTAAAACTGGGAACCAGATTAGCTGCCCAGTTGGGTAGTTAGTAACACTGTTGTTTAGTAAGTCTCCAAGTTGGAGTAGGATTTATTTTCTTTTTGTTTTATTTTGTGGAAGAGCACAACCTTGTATATATTGTGGAAAGTGACAAACTGCAGTACTATTTTATCCTGACTGTTGCATTTGAAGTTTATTGTGAAGAGCCTGGCCATCCTGCCACAATGGATACAGTGCTAACTATGGCACTGTATCAAGGGAAATGTGTTTTTGTTTTTTTTAATAATCCTTGGTGGAAAATAATGAATCCTCCACCAGGGATTATTTAAAAAAAAAAAAAACACATTGGGGCGGGGCTTAACCTGCAGCAGGGTCAAACTGCGGCGAGGGCACGGTTAAAAGTGCCACCCTACTTTTTGTCCCTGGCCCACCATGTGCCCTCCCTTAAAATGAATCCTAGAGACGCCACTGGTGTGTAGTATAAATTTAATCCATTTGGACCTAACCCTGTATGAAGATAGTCTAAAAGTTAGCCAAAGCCTATAGATGCGCAATTCACTTAAAGATTTTATATATCGACAGTAACCGATGGTTAACTTACCGGTCCATATCACTCTTGTCCAGGAGTCCCTGTAAGACGGCATCAAGTCGGCTCCGGGCAATCTCTGCCTCCAGATCTAATATACATCGTGAAGAACGAGAGACAGGAGATAATATATTAATTTCACACAGGAAAAATACCCATCAAACTAAATACTAAGAGCTAAAATGAGAGATAAGCACTGCACATGGGAGCGCGTAGTGATTTGGTACAATCTGAATATAAAAGGCAGCATCTTCAAAGCTCACAGTTTAGCGAATAACTCCTTCAACGTTGGGATCTCTCACCTGTCTTCTCCACTTTCACCTTAGCAAGTGCCATGGTGTGAGCCTGTCCTTCCCAGCGTGCTACAACTGCACCAATTCCTTTATCTATAAGAGATCAGACAAGAAATGAAATCCGACTCACCATCCATTGGTCTCATTAGAAAGCTTAGGGTGATAGAAAAAGAGATTTTCCTGAATTTTATATTTTATCAAAACATGGGTTTTATCATGCAGTTCACCAACTACTAAATACTGACCCCTGCAGCTCTCCATAGACTGAGCACTGACCCCTGCAGCTCTCCATAGACTGAACACTGAACTCTGCAGCTCTCCATAGACTGAACACTGAACTCTGCAGCTCTCCATAGACTGAACACTGAACTCTGCAGCTCTCCATAGACTGAACACTGAACTCTGCAGCTCTCCATAGACTGAACACTGAACTCTGCAGCTCTCCATAGACTGAACACTGAACTCTGCAGCTCTCCATAGACTGAACACTGAACTCTGCAGCTCTCCATAGACTGAACACTGAACTCTGCAGCTCTCCATAGACTGAACTCTGCAGCTCTCCAGACAAAATACTGAACCCTGCAGCCAAGGGCGGGCCTGCCTGGGGGGGCAGGGAGGCAACTGCCCCCCAGGCCACCCTGAATCATTTAAAAAACGACAGCTACAGGGCTGATCCCAGATGGCAGGTGCCTACTTTGCAGCCAGTGGCTGAACTACAGGCTGCTCTGTCCGACCCCTGCTGATGTATACTGAGTGTGAATCCCACATCTTGCTGCTACCTGGTGGGAGAGTTGGGCTGAGAATCAGCACCTGCTTGGTCGCCTGCTAATGACATCACGGATGCTCGACCGTGGGCAGGCATTTTGCGCGCGGAGCTCAGGGGAAAGGGTCTGAGAGCCAGGAGACAGGAAGGCGAGAGGGAGACATACACTGGTGAGCAGAGGAAGACATTGGTCACTGTGCACTGCGAGGAGTAGTATTTCCAAATGGAGGACAAAAGTAAGTGCCTGTGGGGTATCTATTTAGCGAAGGACATGAAGGGGGGGGGGGGGGGGAGAATAAGAAAGTAAAAGTCAAAATTTGGGGAGGTCTGTGGGCTTTTATGGGAGAAGAAAACAAACTGCTCCCTGGGAGTATTCCAAAAGAGGGGGGGAAAGGAAGAGATAAGGACAATGGTCTCCTGTGGCTAAGAGTATAAAGACTGAGCTGGGCACATGAGCTGAAAAGTTTCCCATTATAGGGTATTAATGAGGAGTTGGTCAAGTTCCCCACTGTAAAATGCCAGTCTATAGGATATTAATAGGAAGCTGGAGAAAATGCTAAAAGCTAAAGAAATGGGACAAATGCCACACTATAGATGTACGTACATAAGCAGTGACCAGCTAATAAATGCCCCAGTGTGGGGTATCACGTATTATTGCTATTGCCCAGTGCCCTGCATGTGCTGAATTAACTGGACACCCATTGGAAATTCTGGTAATTAAAGTATCAATCTCTCTTTGTGGGCCAGCTAGCAGTAACCAGGGCAAGTGAGGTGGAATAAATTTATCAGGGTTGGAGAATGGCAGGGAACCTGTATGGCTGTTTCTAAACGTTATATTAATGGGGATACAAATTGTAAGAAATTCATGATAATATTTCCCCCAGTATAGAGCATATATGTGTTCGCGATTATAATTACCAGAATATACCAAGGTATGTGTGACCATTCATGGCTGTTACTGTGCCAGGTAAACGTGAAAGGGAAAGTGCCAGTATGAGGCATCGGATGGCATTGTAGTAAGAAAGGGCTCATTCATAATGGCATGTACCCATTTTGCGCCAATACACCCACCTGTGAACAGGCTGGGTGCGGCCGATTAATTGGATAATAAATATTGCAGGACGCTAGTCTACTGAGCTAATACTCAAGCTGAAAGTCGGACAGACACCTCTGTCTGCAGCAATATACTGGCCGGGTGAAGAAGGAGGCAGGTGGCGACGGAGTGCTGACTGTGCTTATGATCTGCTCTCTTACGCACCCTCTGTGCCAATGCTGGGAGACGGAATATGACGGAATTCCAGCACCGTATCACTAAACGGTTGCGGAGGGAGTAGCAGGATGATCATGAAAGCCACTGGACCCCAGGGAGAGGACCCAGAGGACTCCTAAAGGTAGGAGCAACAAGCAATAAATTAACGAGTGTGTGCGCAGGACTGTAAGTGTGTATGTTAATAATGAGAGTGAGTGCCAGTGTGTTTGTCAGCAGGGCCAGCTGTTGGGGTGTGCAAGCTGTGCGGTCACGCAGGGTGCCATGACAACAGAGGCACCCAGCGGCCAACACAGCTCACATGTTGGAGACACCAGCATATTCAATTAAAACGATTCGCTGGTGGTCCACTGGTGCGCACCAGCAGTAGGTGCAGTCAGATCATATCCTCTCCCTCGTGGTTCCGGCGCTCAGTTAGTGAGTCAGAGCACAGGCTCAGAGATTCTCAGCCTGTGCTCTGACAACATTGAAAGTCAGAGCCGTGACGGAGCGGGTATGGCAAAGAGCTACTGATTAGCATAACATCATTATCCGTTATAAAACCAGGAAAAGGTGGGCATGGATGGTGAACTGATTCGGGGGGAAATAGGCCACTTGACTGGTTTTGCCCCCCAGGCCTAAGGCTGCCAGTCCTTCCCCCGCCCCCCCTTGCCTGAGGCTGCCGGCCCTCCTTCCGCCCCCCCCCCCCCCCCAGGCTGCCAGCCCTCCCCTGCCCTCAGGGCCCCCCTGGCCTGAGGCTGCCGGCCCTCCTTCTGCCCCCCCAGGCTGCCAGCCCTCCCCGCCTCCAATTGCCTGAGGCTGCCGGCCCTCCTTCCGCCCCCCCAGGCTGCCAGCCCTCCCCTGCCCTCAGGGCCCCCTGGCCTGAGGCTGCCAGTCCTTCCCCCGCCCCCCCTTGCCTGAGGCTGCCGGCCCTCCTTCCGCCGCCCCCCCCCCCAGGCTGCCTGCCCTCAGGGCCCCCCTGGCCTGAGGCTGCCGGCCCTCCTTCCGCCCCCCCAGGCTGCCAGCCCTCCCCGCCTCCAATTGCCTGAGGCTGCCGGCCCTCCTTCCGCCCCCCAGGCTGCCAGCCCTCCCCTGCCCTCAGGGCCCCCCTGGCCTGAGGCTGACGCCCCTCCCCTGGCCTGAGGCTGACGGCCCTCCCTCCGCCCCCCCCCAGGCTGCCGGCCCCCCCGCCCCTCCCCTGGCCTCAGGCTGCCGGCCCCCCCGCCCCTCCCCTGGCCTGAGGCTGCCGGCCCTCCCTCCGCCCCCCCAGGCTGCCAGCCCTCCCCGCTGATGGGCGTCTGCGTGGCTCTTCCCTCCCCGGCAGAGATTAATGTGGGATTGGTGGTAAATAGTGTCAGTCAGGTTATAGATTGTCAGCTCCGCGGCCCAGCCTCCTGACCTGGAGCCCGGAATTAGTCAGAGAATTGAACCTTAAGGACATGATTCCCTTTTATTCCAGAAGTTTGGTCCTTAAGGGGTTAATCTGATTCGGTTTCCCCCGGTACCTCCCTCACCGAATATTCTCACCAGACCCGAACGAATCGCTTTGCACACAGCCCCGCCTTCTCTCCGCTAATTGGTTGGCCTGTCTTCCGATCTGCAATATTAGTGGTCCGTCGGCCTGCTCGTCATTCCTGTCTATCCAATCACAGCTGTCGCCTCCTGGTGTTTCCTTGACACACTATCACAGCGTGTCTGCACTATAGGCGCCATCTTACTGTAGCCCGTGTCATAGAAACAATGGGACGAGTGATCTCCACCAACATGGCCGCCCGTTCTGTGAAAGTGGGCCGCGCAGGAGACAGGAAGTTTATCGCGAAATTGGAGCAACCGCCGCTCAATTCTCGTTTCCCGTCAGGCTCAGCGAACTGACTGTTGCTAAGAGACGGGCGGCCGGAAACGCGCGAACTTCGAGCCCCGAACGGAGAGACAGCGGCCGGTTTATCCCGGTAACAAAATCACCGAATATAGCGCCGCCATATACCATAGCCCCGCACACTGTGTTATTATATATAGCGCTGCCATATACCATAGCCCCGCACACTGTTATTATTATATATAGTGCTGCCATATACCATAGCCCCGCACACTGTTATTATTATATATAGTGCTGCCATATACCATAGCCCCGCACACTGTGTTATTATATATAGCGCCGCCATATACCATAGCCCCGCACACTGTGTTATTATATATAGCGCCGCCATATACCATAGCCCCGCACACTGTTATTATTATATATAGTGCTGCCATATACCATAGCCCCGCACACCGTGTTATTATATATAGCGCTGCCATATACCATAGCCCCGCACACTGTTATTATTATATATAGTGCTGCCATATACCATAGCCCCGCACACTGTGTTATTATATATAGCGCCGCCATATACCATAGCCCCGCACACTGTGTTATTATATATAGCGCCGCCATATACCATAGCCCCGCACACCGTGTTATTATATATAGCGCTGCCATATACCATAGCCCTGCACACTGTTATTATTATATATAGCGCCACCATATACCATAGCCCCGCACACTGTGTTATTATTATATATAGCGCCGCCATATACCATAGCCCCGCACACTGTGTTATTATTATATATAGCGCCACCATATACCATAGCCCCGCACACTGTGTTATTATTATATATAGCGCCGCCATATACCATAGCCCCGCACACTGTTATTATTATATATAGCGCTGCCATATACCATAGCCCCGCACACTGTGTTATTATTATATATAGCGCCGCCATATACCATAGCCCCGCACACTGTGTTATTATTATATATAGCGCCGCCATATACCATAGCCCCGCACACTGTGTTATTATTATATATAGCGCCGCCATATACCATAGCCCCGCACACTGTTATTATTATATATAGCGCCGCCATATACCATAGCCCCGCACACTGTTATTATTATATATAGTGCTGCCATATACCATAGCCCCGCACACTGTGTTATTATTATATATCGCGCTGCCATATACCATAGCCCCGCACACTGTTATTATATATAGCGCCGCCATATACCATAGCCCTGCACACTGTTATTATTATATATAGTGCTGCCATATACCATAGCCCCGCACACTGTGTTATTATTATATATCGCGCTGCCATATACCATAGCCCCGCACACCGTGTTATTATATATAGCGCTGCCATATACCATAGCCCCGCACACTGTGTTATTATATATAGCGCCGCCATATACCATAGCCCTGCACACTGTTATTATTATATATAGTGCTGCCATGTACCATAGCCCCGCACACTGTTATTATATATAGCGCCGCCATGTACCATAGCCCCGCACACTGTGTTATTATATATAGCGCTGCCATATACCATAGCCCCGCACACTGTTATTATTATATATAGCGCCGCCATGTACCATAGCCCCGCACACTGTGTTATTATTATATATAGCGCCGCCATATACCATAGCCCCGCACACTGTGTTATTATTATATATAGCGCTGCCATATACCATAGCCCCGCACACTGTTATTATTATTATATATAGCGCCGCCATATACCATAGCCCCGCACACTGTTATTATTATTATATATAGCGCCGCCATATACCATAGCCCCGCACACTGTGTTATTATTATATATAGCGCTGCCATATACCATAGCCCCGCACACTGTGTTATTATATATAGCGCCGCCATATACCATAGCTCCGCACACTGTGTTATTATTATATATAGCGCCGCCATATACCATAGCCCTGCACACTGTGTTATTATTATATATATCGCTGCCATGTACCGTTTGACGGCTGTTATTATTTAGATAGCGTAGTTGTGAGGATTCGGAGTTAAAGCCAGTATAACGTAATTCAATACATTATGCTCTTATTATTTATATATCGCCTTACCATGTATTATTAATATATACAGCAGCAGGCAGTATATTATTTATATATCGCCTTACCATGTATTATTAATATATACAGCAGCAAGCAGTATGTTATTTATATATCGCCTTACCATGTATTATTAATATATGCAGCAGCAGGCAGTATATTATTTATATATCGCCTTACCATGTATTATTAATATATACAGCAGCAGGCAGTATATTATTTATATATCGCCTTACCATGTATTATTAATATATACAGCAGCAGGCAGTATATTATTTATATATCGCCTTACCATGTATTATTAATATATACAGCAGCAGGCAGTATATTATTTATATATCGCCTTACCATGTATTATTAATATATACAGCAGCAGGCAGTATATTATTTATATATCGCCTTACCATGTATTATTAATATATACAGCAGCAAGCAGTATATTATTTATATATCGCCTTACCATGTATTATTAATATATACAGCAGCAAGCAGTATATTATTTATATATCGCCTTACCGTCTATTATTAATATATACAGCAGCAAGCAGTATATTATTTATATATCGCCTTACCATGTATTATTAATATACAGCAGCAGGCAGTATATTATTTATATATCGCCTTACCATGTATTATTAATATATACAGCAGCAGGCAGTATATTATTTATATATCGCCTTACCATGTATTATTAATATATACAGCAGCAAGCAGTATATTATTTATATATCGCCTTACCATGTATTATTAATATATACAGCAGCAGGCAGTATATTATTTATGTAGCTCTATACATTGTTATTAGCATTTTTTCTGTATCTCCTTTCAGTACGTTATTGTTTATGTATCACCTGATAGTATGTTATTATATGGCGTCATGCAGTATGTCCCTTATTATTTAAATAATTATAAGTTTGGGTATTGGGCATATTACATTGACTGACGAAGACTTTATTTAGTTACCCCTTGAGTGGGTAAGTGGTGTTGGTGATTACGCATTGATTGGTCTTTTCGTAGACTTGTAATGACCAGCTTTGGCACGTCTGTTCCATGATGCATGCATCGTGTAGTCTGCAAACTCTGTCAGTGTCAGCAATCATGTCGTTTACGCTATAACTGTTTATTTTTGTTTTAAACAGGATGTGCTTATCATTCTTCTGGGAGGGTAAAGCAATCATGATCAGCACGGACACAGCACAAGCTCACACGGCCATGAAGGGCAGGTATGATGTTCCTTGTGCATTTGCACAGAGCTGTGACATACAGGAATTATTAGTGTGTGTGTGTGTGCAAGTAAAATTACCACTCTGGTTAACACGACAACTTCATCACAATGAAGTGTTTCTAGGCACTGTCTTATCGTAAGGGGTTAAACCGCTTGCAGACCTTTAAAGAACACATCGGTTCATTATGCCCAGCAATTTATGAAATTCCATATTTCAATCAGCTAGTCTCCCACTATGAGCCGCTGGTGCTCTGTCTGTCACCAGCTCGCCATTTATAAAACTAAGTGAAAAGCAGTGGTTAAACGGTTTAAGGGAAGACTGCTCCCGCAACATCTTGACACCATCACAACTTTATTGTGATGACATTGGTATGCTGCCCGGAGTGGTCTTTTAAAAAACAACTCGTAGTGCTACGGTTTACTACCAGCTGTCAAACTGACTTTTGGGGAAGCTTTTCCATGGATGTGCAGACTGTGGGGTTATTTATGGGATAATAATGTAAACAGATGAGAATTGCCCACGATTTCAATTCTCAGATCCCTAAGAACGTTTATCGTTATAAGTGAAATGTATAACCATATACCGGTAATTAAAATTACAAATTGTTATTAAAATAGATATTTATTTCTTAACAATTTAAATAATAATGATGAGTAACATGCATGATAATAATCAATGGAATTCGAGTATAACATGAATATGTAATACAATATGGCAATAATAATTAATATGCAGTATAAAAACAATATGCAATACAATAGGCAATTTACTTCCTGGTTAGTACAGCATAGAATCTACAAGCTGTCAAGACTGATTTACGACTTTCTTTACAGAGACAAAGAATGTGATGTTTCACACACAGAGCTACAGTGTAGGGCAATAGAACTTAGCTAGCAGTTAGAAATAACCCTTGCAGTGCTGGCTAGACCTCCTAAGTAGTTAAGATCTACTCCTATGTAATTTTAATAACCAGTCATCAACCATTTCAACATTTCCTTGCATCCAATGAGAAAATCTACTATGTTCTATAAGCTGATATTTTAATTAATTTGTCTAAACAGATATTTTATCTTATTTTAGAGCCAATCAATACAGCTGGATAAATGGTCATGATATGCTAACGTGATATTAATCACACAAATACATTAATGGCTATATTAATCCCAGCTGCAGATGGGATGCTATAACCATATATATATTCTTTAATAATTACGATTTCTAAATATGAAATCAAACATGATTTATCCAGTCATATATCATGCTATTAATTTTAATTAATTTTGATTGATTAATTAATGTCTGTATATTTACCAGTTAAGTAGATATTTTCTCATCAGATATCCTCAGGTAGCTAAATGTCATAGATCTCTTTCTCTGCATGGAGTGTGAGAGTTTCTTGGTTACTCTGGTCGCCCGATTCTGCCTGGATCTCTCTGAATCCCCAGAGTGTCGTAATGTCTCTCTCTTCAATCTTTGAATCTCCGAATCTTTCTCCATCTCCCTCTCTTCCCTTGTCTTAACTTTTTAAAGGGAAAAATTCCTTAGGTGATAGCCAATCACAAATGTGGGGTGTGGTTCCCTTCTAGGTAACCAATTTAATATTCAGACTCTAGATGGCAGTATTGTTCCACTAGACATACCTATCCAGGAGAGAGTTAACTTTTTCTGGTGGCTATTTTTGATCATTTACGTTATCTTTATGGTGGCTATAACTTAAATCTTCTGTCAGATCAAAAGATTTTCTTCAGACTATGCGTCTGCAAATTCTGCTATAATTCCTAAAATTGATAGTTTGTGAACTAAGTTTCACCTTAAACTATAATGGGACGTTGTACAATATCGAAAGTAAAATGTAAAATTATTTAATCCTCTGTCACCTAAGTCTGGGAATAGAATTTATTATATTCTGTCCATCCCCCGTTCTCAATGTCTTATCTATTTGGTTTGGTTATATACACATTCCATTCAGCTTGGGCAAAGCAGTCAGTCAAAGAGAAAGGATAGAAATTTTGTGTCTCTTTGTTAACTTGAAGATACAAAATGGAGTCTGGTCTGTTTAGCAATGACTTCAGAACATACACTTTGTATTTATATCATAGCACAAAATGTCTGCCGATATAAATACCCTGACAAGACCGCATGTCTTTTTTTTTTTTTTAAAATGAATGGTATTGTGAGCATGAGTCATTTATACAGTTTCATACAGACAGTGCAATGAGTCTTCCCATGATGTTGAAGTCTTGATTGTCATAATCCAGTGCTGTTGATGCTGGCTCGGCAATAGATAAGCACCAGTTCAGTAGGATGTGGAGCTGTAAAGAAGCATGTTACTGTGATTCGATAAGTGCTACCCCAGAATCAGTCATTGGTAAGTGCCTAGCACTTGGGCTCATATTGGGAATTCTTAGTCAAGTGGCAGATATTTACATAGAATAAAGCACACAAGCTCTTATTCATGATGAAGCTGGTCTTTTCCAAAGGGCATGTTAAGGTTATAGAGGACAAGAGTGGCACAATCCCTAAAAACTCCTGAAGCATCCCTTTCCATCTGTGCGTCTTGCTTGTAGGGCTTTCATCGCTGCACGCTGTCCATGTATGTGTCGTGTTTCTGTAGAACAAAGTGCTTGCTGCTGTGAGACTGCAATGTGATCTGCCCGTTTAATAATAAATTGCCTGGCATCTCCTAGACTGTGCAGAGACGGTCATCGATACCTCATTTTCCTAGAACAGGCTTATATGTAAACGGTTAATGTTCAATAAATGAACTGCTGATCTTGGTGATCACAAAAGAAATCTCTTCCAACTTCATTACAGAAATAGAACACTTTAATTGTGACATATAGACTGAGCACACTACAGACACACAGTAGCGCTGTACTATGGGCTTATTACCTATTGTAGTGTGTGTGTGTGTGTGTATATAGTTTTCATTACCCTGATTATTTTTTATTTTGTTGTAGCGCTGCTGTATTTTCAAACCAAGGCAATCCCTTCCCCAGCCAAACTCGAAGTAAGACGCACTATCGCCCTTCGAATTCCCAGCTGCTGTCTGCAGAACACAAGAATATTGTGAGTGTGCAAGAAAATGTCCTCCCCTTTCTAGACACCGGGAACATCATTCTGTGGTTGGCAGTCTATGCACTAAATCTCCCATCAGCCTACCTGTGCCATCTCACTTGATAATACAGGCTGCCGATTCTGTTTTACCTTGGTGTGCTGCATTGAGGATGAGCTGGGGAGAGGCACAGTTGTGTGGTTTTTTTTTTGGTTTTGTTTTTTGTCAAACCTAAATGCTTTGACAAAACAGTGGAAAAGCATCCAGAATCATAGCTCCACCAAGCAGTAGAGGGAGCGGTAGTGGTTATGGTGCTTACACAATTCAAAGTGAACATCAAACTTCAGGTCAAACTAGCTGATTTGGAAGAAATCTGCAATTCTCCTGATTCCGGTTTGGCCACTTTTTGAATTTTGAATTCCCAGTTTTGTGATTAACCTGCATTATATAGCTATTAGCTAACGCAATGTGCAGGTCATGTGGCTGTCACCAAGGTGTGGGGTCACTTTATAATTCAGAATTACTAAAAGCTATTCTATATGTCTTCAGGTTCTCAGCCCAGATCGCATCCGAATGTTGCCTGCCTTTCTGTCTGACCCTCTGAGCCCTCCTGATCTGAACTTCCTTCAGGGTTCTCAGCAGTTGGTGCCAGGCCCTCCTGCATCTGACTCCTCTGAACCTTTTAATGAATCCTGGCCATCCACTGAAGGCAGCTCTTCCAAGACCCCAGAGCGAGATGGACCGTTCTCCTCAGACATGCCTCACTCTGATTCTGTGATTGCAAAGTGAATAAATAACCTTCTTTGTATCTGTATGACCATGCTTGGATATGTTATCCCGTACCCCTGCAGATCACTACATATGATGCCTAGCACTCTAACACGGTGTATCTCAATGTTATCAAATTTACAGATTATATCCCCCTGCACTCCCGAACATTTTCTGAGAATCTCTACTGATTGTGGTTTTATTTTACAGCCAAACATGGAATACTGCAATACAATTTGCAGTGCCAATGATTTTGTGAAATGTTAGGAATTTTATTAAAAGGTACATAGTTTCCTTTTTTGTTATTTTAATTGAAGTTCAAGATTTATTGGTAACTTTAGTTGTATAAGAAAGCACAAGCATAAAAGAAAACGTACACGAGTACATCATGTTGCAGCTGTGATGTGTGGCCATATTGGCAGTTTATGGAATCCTGCATTAATCTTCTCTGCATCACAGGTATATTGCAAGGTTTCGCAGTGGCCTTCCCACAAGCCGTGTGGAACGTTCTCCACCAAAGGTGGACATGAAAGAATTCTGGTGGCTTCAGACATCACCTGACAGCCCCGACACACAGAGGTGCCAAACAGAGCCAGGTGAGATTTCAAGCCTAGAGCTTCTGTACCAGACCCAGCGCGGCACGTGATAGGTGACTGTTTCGTGTGCAGACTTGAAATGAAATGGTCCATGGGTTCCCTCAGAGGTATGGGCTCGACCAAGGTTGCCTAATGGTTTCATGGTTAGAGAGCTATGTATTGTTAAAATGCTGATCAGAGTTAGGTTGAATCTAATCTGTGAGCAAACCATTCTCTTCTGTGTTATTTTTCATGGGTTGATACTGTGGGTTAATAGGTCACCAATGATTGGAACTGGCACATCATATCTAACTGAACTGGTTAATGTAGTAGCACTTCCTTCCTAATTCCAAGGACACTGGGAAGGCTTTAATGAGGATATTTTGTAGCATTAAAATCAAAGCAAAAGTCATTAAGCTAATCTTATAATTGAAGATCTAAATTCCATATACATAAAGATGGGTCCTTGCCATGCACTAGTCAGCTAGCAGACCATTATTTTCCAGAAATACCTATTCCTATACAGAATTACCTCGCAGAACAATGACACAATGTTTTATTTTCAAATGTTTTAATGTGCAAGTCTAGGTGTGAAAGCAAAATTTGGATTCTCCCTTCAAGACCTCGAGAAGACTCCTTCACTTGCGGTAACTGTGCTTGTTTAATACATGCAGGTTTTTATACCAATGTATTCCAGATATTTGGGGAGATGGAGAGGGTTTTTTTTTTTCACTTTGTCTCTAATTTAGGATGGATCACTGAGTGAGTCCAAACTCTACTCTGAGGAAACAGACATTGTGACCCTTCAGAAGAAAGCAGAGAAGCTTATATCACAGAGGTGAGGGGCTATATACTTGATCTGATCCCAGTGGGCGAGAAATCTTGCTTGGCGTGTTAGTTATGGATACCCAAATATGGTTCTGATATGTTTCCATCTTTATTTATCTTTGTGGACAGCGAATCCTCTCTCAGCAGTGTCGGTGCTGTAAGCTCTGAGGGCCTGGGATCGTCGTCATTGTCTAGCATCTCATATCCGGGGTACGATTCCTGCTATTCAAAACAGCCCATAACGCTACAAGGTAGGAACCAAAAGAACCTATAGCATGGATCTATAGACTCTGGAAACAAATAATCTCTCCAACAAAGCAGGTTTTTATTATGTACTCGGCTGTATCATTAAACGTTGACTCAATAGTGATTCTCGCTGACACCCTTATTGCATACCTGTGCATATCCTCAAGGATTCCTGGAAAAATATCCGCTCTTCCACTGACCCTCCTTACTCTTCCAGCTACTAAACTGGATTGTGTAGAACCATTGTGCATGTATTCAAAGTAAAATGTATGATATTTGACATTGGACAGCCATCTCTTCCCTCTCTCTTACCACTAGCTCCTAGTACCCCTATCCTGCACCCTCCAATGACCTTAATACAGCCAACTTTAAGAGCCCGTCCAGTTTTGGCACCAGAGGAAGACATTTTGTATCAGTGGAGGCTGCGCAGGAAGATGGAACAAGCGAGGGAAGAACTCCCAACTTATGGAAGGACACCATCCCCTTCAGTCCGCATTCTTACACCAGCCCCTGTAAGTACTAAAGCATTATTTTATTTTTGACGTAGGGTTGAGGGAAGCTCTTATTATAGTGTTTACTAACAAGACACTGTTTCATGTATATGTTAGTGAGATGCACACAGAGGATCTGAGTTAAAAACCTGATACTACGCAGTGTTCTAGAAATACATCGTCTGTTTAATAAAGGGGAATGTTACTTGTCTGACTCTGCACAACCAGATGGCAAACTAAAAGTAAGCTACGAGTTGTGTCTTTTATAACCTCTGCAGTGTCATACACACTGCCTGAGAGGGCATGTGCCCTGAGCCGCACAGAATTGTTGTTTTTTTGTTTTTCTTGTTTTTTGTTTGTTTTGAATACTCAATGTTTTTTTGGAATAAGGGAATGAGGAACGGTCAGCAGTGAGATCCATAATAAAACCATAAACAGTCAGTCTGCAAAATCTTGAAGATGCCAAAACTATACATAAAGCAGCAAAAGGAATAACTTTAAATTGTCCACGTTCAGATATTCAGAACTGAGGTATTCCCTAACCCTAATGCTGCCATTTCAAAGCGAATTGAGTCTTCCCACTAATGCAGTTTACAGTATTTTCCAGCAGACGTACATTTTTTTTTTTTTTTTATCACAAAATACATTAAAAAAAATCATTCGCATACATTACACTCAGTATAGGTATTGGTTTGAAGCAGGTTACACAAAAAAGATTCACGTTTACCACAAAGTCTTGAATCCCGAACCATTTAGCTCTGCTCCTGTCCTTCCACTTTTCTGAAATGGTTGAAAGAGGATGCCTATGACATCCCGATTCCTAAAACTGCTTGAGAAAAATCCGGGTGGACACGGGCAGGGCTTAACAGAGCCGGATTCCAAACTTGGAGGTAAAATATTTGTAAACGGTTTAACCCCTAAAGGTAAGCCAAATGTCAAGGATACCTGGGACCATAACAACTTAATTCTGATAAAGTTGTTATGGTGCCCAGAATGTTATCTTAAGGCTTTACACTGGATAAAACCTCATTCAGTAAACTTATTTTTTTTCTTTTCTTTTCCTTTTTATTTGGTTTTAAACATATAAAAAATATACATATATCTCGTATAAAAAAAAAATACATTCACATATTCCCTTATTGACAGACAACATTCAGGCTATACATCTATATAATTACATTCGTCTTTCATAAAACAAAGACAAAGTGGGATAAGGATACAGCATATACATATTACATTTTATATATATCTATTATTTTTCAGTTCATTATATACAGGAAAATTATGTAGTAAGATGACGGGTCTACTCATTCAGTTCTAGCATTTGTAAACATTTTTTTGCCAATTTCATATTTTCGTGCGTTTTCTTTGATTCTAAATAATGCTATCTCATTCTTGAGTTGTATAGCTAGTTTTTTCTCCCAGTTTTTACACTCGGTTGCCATAGAGTTTTTCCACCTTCTGGCTATTAGTATCTTTACCGCCATAAAAGCATGGCTTACTAAAAATTGTTGATGTGGAAGTAACTCGGGCCATTGAAGATGTAAAAGAGCTGTAGTTGAACGATCTATCAAGATTGTGTCCCATACGTATAGTCTTCTAAAGACCACCTCCCAAATTTTCTTAAAGGACCACTCTAGGCACCCAGACCACTTCAGCTTAATGAAGTGGTCTGGGTGCCAGGTCCAGCTAGGGTTAACCCAATTTTTTATAAACATAGCAGTTTCAGAGAAACTATGTTTATAAATGGGTTAAGCCTTCCCCCTAATCCTCTAGTGGCTGTCTCATTGACAGCCCGCAGAGGCGCTTGCGTGATTCTCACTGTGAAAATCACAGTGAGAGCACGCAAGCGTCCATAGGAAAGAATTGTAAATGCTTTCCTATGCGACCAGCTGAATGCGCGCGCAGCTCTTGCCGCGCGTGCGCATTCAGCCAACGGGGCGGAGAGGAGGAGAGCTACCCGCCCAGCGCTGGAAAAAGGTAAGTTTTACCCCTTTTCCCCTTTACAGAGCCGGGCGGGAGGGGGTCCCTGAGGGGGTGGGGGGCACCCTCAGGGCACTCTAGTGCCAGGAAAATGAGTGTTTTCCTGGCACTAGAGTGGTCCTTTAATTATTTTACAATTCCACCAAATATGGACAAAGCTACCAACTTCACTTCCACATCTCCAGCAGATATTGGACTTATTATGGTCAATTCTATTAATTCTACTTGGCACCAAGTACCAACGATAGCAGATTTTATAATGTGTCTCAAACAAAATTGTGTTGTGAATATTTTTTTTTTAACTGTATCGGCATATTTCCCCATTTTACAGAATCTATTTTTAAATTACATTCTTTTTCCCAACTCTTTAACTGTTTGGACTTTATATTTGTAGGAGCCGATCTTATCAAAGCATAGCATTTCGTCTTTTTTTTTTTTTTTTTTAAAGCTTTAATTTCCAAAGATCTGTGTCATAAGACTACTACTGATAGATTTGTTACTTACAAAATAATTTCCTTAAAAGATTTTATTCTTAGGTATCGGAAGGTCTCCAATTGAGAGAGGCCATATACTTGACACAGAGTTGAAAACTCTTTCATTTTATCTTTTATGGTTATATCCTCTAAAAACTGGATATTCCGATCCCTCCAGGAGTCTATTTTTAGCTCTGGAATAAAGACCTCCAATAACTCTCCATAAACCCATAAGTATTTCCTAAAATGTTTAATTCTTTTTTTTTTTTTATCAAAAACCATTCATTTAGTAGATGACTTAAGATTTTATTCCTAGGTGCCTCCTCAAGCTTGTGTACACACAGTTTGCTTTTCTGCTCTCCTCTTCAGAGCCGTTCTGCAAATGGATGTGATGGTCGTAATGATGCTGTAAGCAGTGGTTTAACAGTGTTTGTATTGTGTACTTGGACGTGAAATACAGAAATGGGGCACACGAGGAGAACTATTTATTTATCTGGACCCTGGATATAGCAGAGAAGTAAATATAAGCTATTGCTATTTACTAGTAATTTAACACATTGTGTTTTGTTTTTTTATTATTTTAGGTAGTTCAGTCGGCAGATCTGATTGTTTCAGATTACAGTGGACAGCCTCAAATGCCAGCACAGGGCGCCGTTGTTCCCAGCCCAACAGATAAACCTAGTAGAATACTAAACACTGGCCCATCAGGTTATCCAGTTTGCCGTCCAGCTCTCTCCATTCCTTCCAGCTGTCCTGTCGTCCCCCCTCACCTGCACCATACATGTGATATCCTTCCATGTATACAGCATCAGCAACCCTCACCCAGGACACCAGAGAGAGACTCTAGCACACAGAAACTAACGCAGCTTCCAGGCCCTGCACATTCTGCACCAGCTGTGGAAAGCCCGGAGCAGAGACCTGAACGGGAACCACAGAATGTGCCCTCAAAAAAAACAGATGACAAAAAAGATTTGAAGAGACTGTCACGACGCCATGAAAAGCGAGTAAAGTCTAAAGCACCGGGAAGCAAAAAGGCTGAAACTGGTCCGATGGAAACAGTCCCTTTAAGACAAGGGAAGGCGGCTCCTCCAGCATCACCAGTACACAGCATCATGGGACAGGTGAGACTAACTGCATCTGGTATCATAGTATCTGAAAATGGCAAAATGCTGACCATCCTTTGAGATTGCCTGTAGTTGCTCACAAGATGCATTAGCAAATCCAGCAAGCAGGGGTACCTCAGGAACTTCATACACCTTTTTAAATCGTTGGATCGAGAACCAGAGGATGGTGCTCAGAGGCTCCTAACACCATAACCACTACAGCATGCAGACCATTTAAGGACTGGGTCATTTAGAGACCTCTCCACTATACAGGCTGCTCCTAATCTAAATGTCCTGGACATTATATTCTATTATTATTCTGCCTGACTGAGAATGATGGGAGTTGATGTATGTAGTATCTCTAGTTACCCCATTAGACTGTGGGATGAACTGTTGGTGTAAAGGGAATACAAACAGAGAAAAATAAGTGCAGTGTAAAGGGAATACCTATACTAAACATACTCAACTCACAGAGCTGAGAGTGATGGAAGTAACATTCCACAGCATCTCTAGTGTCCAACAATATTTCTCCTAGATTCAGTATAGTGATGGTTCTTGGTTTCAATGGGTAGAGCACCATTACAGCACCTCTGATATTGTAAAGGGAATGTGAAGGCCTCTGTGGTTTAATGACTTCCACCTGTCCTTGGCAAACTAGCTTGGCTCTAGAAAACATTGAACTGCCCCATGGATGAAAGGAGGACTGCATCACATTGTGGTCTGGTTTATCATACATTGAAATGTGAAAGAGGAAGAGACATGTAATGAGTCATTGATAGTGTGAGAGGAAAAAAATCCGAACTCGAAGAGTATGAACTGGAATATAGGGTAGATACATAAACAAACGTTCTTGAATTAATTCAGTAAATAGTTAGATAGCATATGTACGAAATAGAATAGTCTATATAGTGCAATCAAGCCTAAATGGCTCACCTCTAAAGTATCCTAGCAATAAACAGCTACCTACTAAAAAATCTCTCTTAAATAGCGACAGACTAGAGACTTTAATTAACGAGAGTATACAGCAGGTTTGTATAGCCGAAATGAATAGCTAGGAGGCTGGTCACTGGACAAAGCTTGAATAGTTGTTAAAGTGCCGTGTGACTTGTAGTATCACTTATACAGCTATAAGCCTATGAATTCACATCCTAAGGCACAATAAACAACCATTCGGCTAACATAACAGGCTTTCTGGAACATATGACTGCTGCTAGCTTGTATATTATAACTACTCGCACCAGTAGGGGATTGGTGATATCCCCCTCAATCGCAGTGCAGCTAACTGTAAAACAAGGTCTAAATAATGGTGCAAACAGCAGTACTATTAAATCCCATTCTATACACTGTTAGAACAGACCCTTGCAAAGAGGTATGTAGTGACCACATGAGGGGTAAATAGAGAATAAGAAATTAAAGTGAAACTATGTGCAGAACCATACTTAGAATGTTGGTTACCTGCACATAGTGATAGATAGCCCTAGTAAAAAGAAATGGAGGAAAAGGAGCCCGACGCGCGTTTCGGTGCTTACTGTGGTGCACCTTCGTCAGGGGCTGACGGGAGACTGATTTCAAGTCTCCTTTTATACGCATTCATGTAACTCATTATTAAGGTTGGTCCTATCAGAAGCCGGTAAAGTAAGCGTTTTGGGCGCCAAAGATCCGAATATTCATTATGCTAATAAGTTGAGCAGCATCCACCAATCACGCTGGTTAGGCTTTGACGTCATTATTAGTACATGGTAACCCTTCGAGTGCCGTAATGTATAGTACTCTGTCCAATCTAGATGATATTGAAGTGTTTAATGTAAATGTTGCAATACAATACACTTTTGCAGATACAAATGTACGATACACAAAATTGTATCATTTCAATCAACTTGTAGAGTACATCAGACGAGTAATGTTGTACATTCTAAATGTTTTGATGAAATGGGTGACTAATTGATTGTTAGACTGGGGAAGGATACAAACTGTACAAGAGGATCAAAAACCTCTACAGGTAAATTGACCCTTGAAGTGCCATGTTCATACTTAGCATTGAGTGCCCGTCCTGTATAAGACGACATTATCGCTTTATCTCATGTGGTAATATACTTCTGTCCTGATATCCATAGTTCTTATATGGGTATCACATGTTATTTTATTTAGATCACTTAAGTACAGTGAATATTCAAATTCATGGTAACCTTTTCAGTGCCCACAAGTTTGTTATCATCAGTAAACACTTGCTTGAACTTGTGTAAAGATAGTGCAAATAAAGACTTAAAGCTATAATGGTGTCCGGAAGATCATGACTCATCTAGGTAACTGGTAAGAAGGACACATTACTTAGGGTTAGTATGAGGGACTTGGGTGAGGATACCTATATGCTCGCGTTGAGTTCTTATGACTCGCTCTTATATCGTGTATTTAGTCACGATAGCATTATCGGAGTATACATTAGTCTTAATGCTCACCTAGTGTAATATAGTGAAATACTGCTATGGATAAAAATCAAAGTGACTTAAAAATTTACACCAGGGATTGGCACTTATTTAAGTCTAAACTTTGCCTGAAAAACATCTAGTGTGTTAGTATAATAGTCGAAATGGTGCCAGAAATCTAAATTGACAATACTTAGACAGTAGGAACAACCTTAGTTACTGCTATATGTGTTTCCCAAAGAAAGATCATCAATGCTAAAAACTATGAACCTATTTACAAAGTTTACAATGGATATATTACAAAAGGTTTAGACAGCGTGCTGATAATAGGTGGGGTGGGGTCTGAGGAGTTATTATAGTAGTCCTTAAAGGATTCATAAGACAGAGTGTAAATGGAACAGACAGTGGAATATTCCTTCCAACTGAATGCGAAGATATTTACACTAGTAGATCTCAGATAAAGGATGTATATGAAAAGCCTTCATTGAGTCCTGAGGGGGAAAGTGTATTTAATGTATAGATCCAATAACTCTCCCTTTGTAGTAGTTTGGTATCGATGTCTCCCTTCCTTGGTCCCAGTTTAATTTTTTTGATCCCGTTGAAACGTAGACCCTGTGCTGAGCCTTCATGTTTCAATTTAAGATGTTGTGAAATTACTGTGTCAGTATGTCTTGAGGGATTCACTGAGTTGACCTGTTCAAGGATTCGATTTTTGAAGGGTCTAAAAGTCTTCCCTACATATTTAAGGTCGCAGCTGCAGGTAAGAAGATAGATTAGTCCAGCGGTTTGGCAGTTGAAAGTTTTTTTACAGTATGTATATTGGTATTGGTTGAATCTGAAAAGGTTTTAGATTTTCTCCGAACAAATTTACATGCCTTACAGCGGCCGCATTGAAAGGTACCAGTTGCTGGAGTTTTGAGCCATGTACTCTCGCTTGTTGGTAGTGGGAGGTGGCTCGGTACCAGCAGGTCTTTAAGGTTTCGGCCTCTTCTAGCTTTAAGTGACACATGGCATCAGGACTTCTTTGAGGTGTTGGTCTTGATAGATAAGGGGCCAGTACCTATCTAATATATGTTTGACTGGATCCCATCCTGAATCGAAGGTGCCGATGCATCTAATGATCCTTTGAGTTGTATCTTTTGCAGAATTATCCTCAAGCAGGGTATCTCTCTCAAAAGCGCTCTCTGATAGGCTGATTTGAGGCATCTGTTAGAGTAGCCTTTCATTTTGAACATTTTGATCTTAATGATTTAGCTTTGAGGTTAAATTCATCAAGAGTGGAACAATTTCTTCTTATTCGAAGGTATTGACCTATAGGAATCCCTCTTTTTAAGGAGGTGGGATGGTGACTTTCCCAGTTTAAAAAGTTATTAGTGGCCGTAGGTTTTATGAAAAGAGTAGTAGAGAGATGATGTTTGCCTTGTGTGGTCTGCAAGGTCAGATCAAGGAAGATTAATTTGTCTCCACCAAACTCATGTGTCAATTTGAGATTAAGATCATTAGTATTTAATACTCCTATGAAGTTATCAAACAGTTCTACTGAGCCAGTCCATACGATTAGCACATCATCTATATAGCGCTTCCATAGTTTGATGTATCTATGAAATCCAGTGAGTTTGGAACTGAACACAATGTTTTGTTCCCACCACCCCAGGTGGAGGTTCGCATATGAGGGGGCACAAGTAGTCCCCATAGCTGTCCCTCTCACCTGGTGGTAGTAGGTTCCTTCAAACAGGAAATAGTTGTGTGTTAAAATAAATTGCAACAATTGCAGAAGAAACTTATGATCATTGAGGGATAGGTCTCGTGTCTGAAGGAACATTCCTTATGCCTATGTTGTGGGGGATAGAGCTGTAAAGTCCCTTCACGTCAAGGCTGCATAGTTTCGCATCAGGTGGTAACGTCTTATCATTCAAAACTTTTAAGGTCTGTTTTGTATCCCTCAGGTACGAGGGGAGAGTCCTGACCAGATCACATAGAATACGTTCTACATAGATACTACAGTTTTGTGTGAGATTATTCCTGCCTGATACTATTGGTCTCCCAGATAGTATTTCTTGTTGCTTGTGTATTATGGGCTGTGAATAAAAGGTAGCTATAGTAGGTTTCTTATTGAACATAAATTTGTATTCATCCATAGTTATTGACTTAGTCTGTAGTGCCTGATCTAGGATGTTTTTCAGTTCCACTAGAAATTTGTTGGTAGGATCTGCCGGTAATTCTACGTATGTATTTTTGTCTTCTAATGTTCTATGTACCATTTGGACATAGTTGATCCTGTCTACTATTACCAGATTTCCGCCTTTGTCAGAAGGCTTGATGATGATTGACTCGTTTCTTTTAAGACTGGCTAGTGCTCTATTTTCCTGATAGCTCAAATTATTTGGATGAAAGTTGGAATGTCTATTGGCTCCTATAGCTTCTATTTCATTGCAAGTTAATTCCACGAAGAGTTCAATGTACTTGAACTCCGGGATGTATGGAGTGAATTTGCTTTTCGGTTTTAAATTGGTAAAGGGAGCTGTCTGTGTAGTGAGTGGATCATTGCTGTTCAGCAATTCCACCAGATTATCACGCAGATTCATGTCTTGGACTTCCAGACCTAGTCTGGTTGCTCGTTTGGTCTTTTGGATGCAATAGGACTTGTGAAGAGCCAATTTCCTAGCAAATAGATGAATGTCCTTTGTCCAGCCAAATTTGTCAAATTTAGGTGTGGGGACAAAGGACAGTCCTCTTTTCAATATCTGAGTTTCGGGAATAGGGAGTTGGTAGGAGGAAAGATTGATAATCTGACTTTCTTGGGTCAGTAGGCTTTTCTCCGTTGTTGGCCTCTTCTAGACCTGCTTCTTGTGTTCCTCTGGGGCCTTTCGTCTTGGTTTGCTCTTACTAAAAAATTTATTCCCCTTTTCAGAATGCTTTTGGGATTTGATTCACTTTAATTGATGATGTGAGCCCTGGAACGAGATCCCTTTTTATCTATTTTTAAACTTTTAGTTTGTATTTCACCTTGCAGTGCAATCCTTTTCTAGTTTAAATGGTCTCTCTAAGCACCAAAATCACATAATCGTATCAGTGTTTACATTTTACAATCCCCACACGTCTAGCAGCTCTCATTGGGACAGTCACTCGAGTATAATCGGTAATTTAATGTACTTTATGCCTGGTGTCTGCATGCAAAGTACGCTGATGCTGGGTCCTGGGTGTGGATTCATTCCTTCTCATAGGGAAGCATTGGCATTTCTCAGTGATTGCTGTGCATACACCACAAGATCTTAGACATGGATATCAAGCTTGATGTCACATTAGGAGTTTGTAGCAACACTGGATTACAGGTTCATTAAATTGTGTTTTGTGGGTTTTATTGTGTTGTTTTTATGTTTTTGTGTTTTACTTTTTGGTACCAGTAAAGTGACATAAGAATACATCCAATTAATTTAATTTAAAAGAAAAATCCTTTAAACTGTTCACCACATGTTCTCATAGCCCCCTCCAACACTACTGCTACCACCAGTGCAGGATTCTGAGCGTTCATCACCATAGCTGCAGGAGTGTCCTTCATTGAGCTATTTGGGGATTTCAATCATCACATGCATAGCTCATCTTTAAATGCTTCCCATCAAGGTAATCTCAGAAAGACTCTTCTCACCTCAAGCATCTCCCAGATGGAAGTCCGAATCGGTACAAAGAGCCTGTCCGCCCGAAACATTGGAAATCGCTGCTCAACTTCTAGAGGAGGCAGAAGGTACCGGTCAAAGTGAATGTTCTGTTATTACTGCTTGTTTGTTACTTGGAAGCACATTCGATGTGTGAGAACATCCTGTAAATACCAGCATAAGATAATTCGGCTGGCGCTAGTTACTCCTTGTCTCCTTTCCTAGAATCTGATGGGACGGAATTTGAGGATGACCCTTTGTTGGGTGTTTTGCGGGAACAGAGAGAAAATCTGAGAGTGAGACTACGGTAAGTAAAATCACTTACAGCCATGGCCTGTCTTGTAGCTCAGTGGCGACTTTATTAACTCTGACCAACTCTCATGTTTCTAACCTGCAGAAATGTGGATCAAGTCCTCGCTGAGATGGAGTCCAGCAGTCAGACGGAACTGTCACAGTTTGACTGATTTTCAATATATGTAACTGTAATTGTATTATGTATATTCGGAACAAATCACTTTATTTATATACTTTCCAATAAAAAAAAAAATCCATATTGTAAATAAAATCTTGCTTTTTGAATAAAATGTGTGAATGTTTCCTTGCTTTCCGTGGCATTAAATGAACACTCCAGGATCCACCACACTCTTTACGTTACATTTACATTAAAGGGACACGCTCTGCACCAAAACCACAACATCTTAATGCACTGTCTCTCTTGTTTTTTTGGTTTTTTTTTTGATTTTTTATTTTATTTTTTTTACACTAAAACATTTATGTTGTGTAATGTTTAATCCCTTAAGGACCAAACTTCTGGAATAAAAGGGGATCATGACATGTCACACATGTCATGTGTCCTTAAGGGGTTAATTTGACACTCCGGTAGCGACTGTCAGGCCCATGTTGACTATAGAGACTTCTTCCTTCAGATCCTTCATGTCCGGAGCCGTCATATACAGCATGAACACTGCTAATGCTTCTCATAGACACACTGTATTCAATCTTTCTCTGTGCAAGAAATGTTTGATTGTTGGTGCACAGTGACTGCTCTACCTTATGTCCCCAGTGTTTCTTTATGAACACATGACTTGAGTAGTATCGGATGCTATGAGCAGTATGCACTAGTTCTGATTTTACTATTTTTTTTGGGGGGTGGGGACAGTAATTTAAAATGGAAAAAAAACAAACATGCTTACGTTAAAATTTTACTTATTTTTGATGAGGGATTCTTCTTTTAAATGAAAATGTAAACATTTGAGGTTAATAAATGTATAAAAGTTGCTTGCTGAGAAACACTGGCTTTGTGCTCTGCAAGTGGCTTGATTGTGTGCAGTTCATGTATTTTTCCTCATGTGGACAAGATTGGGCAAATCTAAACTATCTTCTCTCATCGTTCTAGGAATTCTACACCATTCTGTTTCCTCTCTAAGTAGGGAGTGGGGGTTGCTAAGATGAATTGGACGATGGCATTTAGTCAGTGACATGAGACCTTAATAGGCCACATCATTATAGAAAATCTAGAATGGCATTTCAACAAGGACAGGCTGGTTGGACATGTTTGGACTGTTTAACAGTCTTGTGCATCTTTGTGTTACACATCTGTTACATCTGGGATTTAAAGCACATTGCTCTCATTGGAAGTAACAGATTATTGCACCCGAAGTGGGAAGGATGATAATGTAAGTTTTGTGATAGAGTTCAGTTATTTGAGGAGACTGACCTGTGGTTCTTACCACGTGCATTACAAAGCTGTGTGGATACAGTGTAATTTGTGAACTGCCAGCCTGCTGACCACAAATCTACTTCCTGATACCAAGTTTAAACCGGGGGTGGAGAACTGCAGCGAGGGGGGGGAGGGAGGGGGTGCAAGTTACATTTACATGTGTAGATTTTGTAACCAAGTTAATGATCTATAAATATATTTATTTGCTGTTTATATATGTTTACTTGTAGGGGCTCTCACCAGGCTGAAAGTCCCAGAACTATATTAATTTTCTTGACTACTAACAAATCAACGGCATTAGTAGTGCGGGCATAGCTCACCGCAGAAGCTGCAAACACCGGGGATTTACAGCAATTGCAGGCACTTCAACTGTGAGTTTTTTTTATTTTAAGTTTTTGCATATATTATTATTGTGTTAATATATATATTGAGAAATGGGTCAATTCCAGTCTGGGGTGTCTCTTCAATTGTACTTTAATAACTCCATCATAGACTTCTCAAACATTCTTTAGACTGAAGCTGCATTTGTATTGCAGCACCCGCTTAGCTCCCCAGGTGTCACTGTTGACAGATTTTTTTATTTTTATCTACCAACACCGGAATGCCTCTAAGCATTGCTCCTTTGGTTATTTACCCCATATGGTGCCTGTATCTCACTGACTTCCCAAGGCAGGCTTTACTGACAACTCAAAGTCATGGTACCCACTGTCACAATAATCTGAAAACACCTTAATTAGCCCCCCCCCCGCATTGCATGTTTGTGTGGCTGCTGCTCCTAATGAACCTCTTTGTTCTTTAACCGTGTTGCTGCAGCATCTGCCATCATAGCAGTGACTCTTACGTACAGTTGTGCTCAAAAGTTTGCACACCTTTGGAGAGGAGAATTGGTGATATGTGTATCATGAATACATGAGCAGGCAAAACACATTTCTTTTATTTCTTATGGGATTCAGAATCAACTGTAGGTTATATCAGAATGTCACAATCATAAAACCAAACATGGCAACAAAGAAAAAAATTAAAAATGAAATGACCTCTGTTCAGAAGTCTGCATACCCTTTGTTCTTAATACTGTGTATTGCCTCCTTTAGCATCAATGGCCTTTTGTGATAGTTGTTAGGATGAGACTCCTAATTCTTGCAGGTGGTAGAGCTGCCTATTCGTCTTGGCAAAATACCTCCAGGTCATGTAAAGTCTTCGGTCGTCTTACATGAAACGCACGTTTGAGATCTGAAATGGCCACTCTAGAACCTTCACCTTTTTCTGCTGTAACCACTGGAGGGTCAACTTGGCATTGTGCTGAGGGTCGTTGTCATGCTGGAAAATCCTGTTAGTTTTTCTTTGCATCCCGGACAATTCTTCTGGCAGTTGTGGCTGAAATCATTCTTTGTCTGCCCGACCTTGGCTTGGTATCAAGAGATCCCTGAATTTTCCACTTCTTAATAAGTGATTGAACCTTACTGGCTGGCATTTTTCAAGGCTTTGGATATTTTGTATTTATTTTTTTGCTTTTTTTTTTTTTTTTTTTTAATTTGCCATTTTTATTGGTTTTTTAAAAAAAATAGGGTACAGAAAAGAGGAAAAGGGAAGGGATGTGCAAAAAATTTACAATACAGCATTATCGGTGTAATATTACATCATGGGAGTGTCACACTAAGGTACGTTACACCATTTCTATCCAACATTTGCTTGTTAGCTTTAGTTCCCATATTAGCGTTCCCATATAACCACATTCTCTGTTGTCCCCTCCTGAGCCTGTTGAGGTATTCAACCCGTTGAGGTATTCTAAGTGAGCTAAGTAGTTTTTCTAAGTATTCTGTTGCCTCCCGGTAGGTATGCTTCATACACAATACATTAGATTAGGTCACACGGTTCCCATCTATAGTGATATCAAGAGCAGGGCCGGCGCTACCATAAGGCGGCACAAGCGGCCGCCTTAGGGCGCACGGACCCGAGGGGCGCAAAAATGTCCAAGTGACCGGCGGGGGCACGGAGAACTCCGCTCCCGCCAATTTCTGCAGCAATCTGCCCAGGAAACGTGCAGCCAATGAGGAAAGGGGGCGGAACAACGAGGAGCGACCGCGGCGAATATCTTCCTAAGCTACAGGCTGCTGGGATATGTGACATCATATCCCGGCGGCCAACTGCTGTGGAGAGAGGAGGGAAGCTACAACAGTGCAGCGGGGCCTATAAGCAACTATAAGAAACAGTAAGTGTGTGTGTGTGTGTGTAAGAGTTAGTGTGTGTGTGTGTGAAAGAGTTAGTGTGTGTGTGTGTGTAAGAGTTAGTGTGTGTGTGTGTGTATAAGAGTTAGTGTGTGTGTGTGTGTGTGTATAAGAGTTAGTGTGTGTGTGTGTGTATAAGAGTTAGTGTGTGTGTGTGTGTATAAGAGTTAGTGTGTGTGTGTGTGTATAAGAGTTAGTGTGTGTGTGTGTGTATAAGAGTTAGTATGTGTGTGTGTGTATAAGAGTTAGTATGTGTGTGTGTGTATAAGAGTTAGTATGTGTGTGTGTGTATAAGAGTTAGTATGTGTCTGTGTGTATAAGAGTTAGTATGTGTCTGTGTGTGTAAGAGTTAGTGTGTGTGTGTGTGTGTAAGAGTTAGTATGTGTCTGTGTGTAAGAGTTAGTGTGTGTTAGAGCCAGTGTGTGTATATTAGAGCCAGTGTGTGCATGTAAGAGTTAGTGTGTGTGTGTGTTTGTGTGTGTTAGAGCCAGTGTGTGTGTCTGTGTAAGAGTTAGTGTGTGTGTCTGTGTGTATAAGAGTTAGTATGTGTCTGTGTGTGTAAGAGTTAGTATGTGTCTGTGTGTGTAAGAGTTAGTGTGTGTGTGTGTGAGACCGTGTGTTACAGCCAGTGAGTGTGTATTAGCAGTGTGTGTAACAGACTGTTTGTGTGTGTCTGTTAGAGCCAGTGAGTGTGTATACGCAGTGTGTGTGTGTAAGCAGTATGTGTGTAATGGTCAGTGTGTGTGTGTGTGTGTGTGTGTGTGTGTGTGTGTGTCTGTTAGAGCCAGTGAATGTGTATAAGCAGTGCAAGTGTGTAAGAGACTGTGTGTGTGTGAGAGTGTGTGTAATGGTCAGTGTGTGTGTGTGTCTGTTAGAGCCAGTGAGTGTGTATAAGCAGTGCAGGTGTCTAAGAGACTGTGTGTATAAGCAGTGTGTGTGTGTGTGTGTGTGTAAGCAGTATGTGTGTAACAGTAAGTGTGTGTATGTGTATAAACGAGTGAGTGTGTGATGCAACGGGGTTACGAAAAGTGGGAAGAAGACACAAAACACATAAAAAAGAATGCCAGACAGGGAATACAATATACAAAAAGGGAAAACAAGAGAAAAAGGTAGTAAAATGCACAAAAGGGGCAAAAAATGGGTAAGAAGGGCAAAAGTGGGAATATTAGACAGACAGGTGAAGATAAATTTTGGGGGCAGCAAAATGTGTCTTCGCCTGTGTAGACAGAAGTCCTTGCACCGGCCCTGATCAAGAGCTGTACAAAGTGAGATGTTCTCCGTTACATATGTCAATAAGGCTTCTCAGTGGGTTCCGTGTAGGCTGTGAGTTGTTACCCTAGTAGTGTGTGATGGATGTACCTGGGTCATTATCTTCGTGTTTTGGGAACCAACTTCGAGTGTGCGGACTTCTGCCTACATATGCAACATCCCCCCTACTCGATTTAGATACCTGGCCTCACTGCAAGTCTGTACATAAACATAACATACAAACAAAAGCAATACATATTAAGATATTTGCTGTATGAAGTCTCCTTTAGTATGACTGTGCTCTATTTACCGAATATTGTAGATCTCTTTTGTGACAAACTGAGCCACGTCACGTGTTCTTGGAGGGGCATGCTGGCCAGCCTCTTACCAAAAGACCTATGGGCCCATTAAAAAAAAAAAACCCTGTAAACTGACTTGGTTCGTTGGATTTTATATTTGGTTCGGGAACCGAACAGCTGCACAAACCGAAGACCACAGTGGAGCTTGTTAAGCCTAATTGCTACTTTGTAGCACTTTCCACCGCAGTGTTCTAAGTGTTTGTCTGGGTGGCCACAATTCCTATGGACGACCACGAGGTGGCGGCCATCTTGTTCGCATTAACGCAGGTGTTTGGGCATGAATCTCATGGAACTGAAAGCGGACTGAGAAACTCCCGAGCACCGCTGGACTTCCAGCATCGCCTGCGTTCGGTTCTACAACATTTAGAAAGGCACGAATAAGGGGGAACAAGCTCCAGGTTAACACTATTGACTCTGTTCGGTAATTTGTTCGTTTTTTGTTTTTTTTGTTGTTTGTTATTTTGTGTGTTTTTTTTTTAAACTACCGAACTATACCAACTGCAAACCCTGATTCTCTGGAACTGTTTTGGGCATTATGACTTCCAGGAAATTCCTGAACTGATCTGGGTGATTTTTGGATATGTTGGTCACCCAGATCAGGGCTATCAGGGGATTTAACTTTTGTGGTGATTTTGTGTGTTTTTACTTCAATATTCCATCGCTGGAATTTTTATTGTTTTCCAGAAAGTGAAACACGTTAAATGGGATACAGAAAAGAGAAAGGGGGGAGGGGTAACATTGTACTGAAACAGCCATATGTCAATACATCATTAATAACATGTGACATTGTCTCTAACACCTTTTATTTTCTAATCGCCGTCAGGAAGTGGTCCTTCGGCTTGGCTAGACAATTAAATCTTTTCAGCTCATTTGAAACCTGTATGTACCGTCTTATATGTATGTACTGTATGTACTGTATTATAGTCGATTTTGTGTGTTTTTAAGGTATTTTTTAAAATTATTTTAAATGTGTTTTTTTGTGCATGGAAATAATGGAGTTTACTTCAGTGCTGACTCCATTATCTCCCAGGCACAGGGGAGGGATTGACCTATTTTGTATGGGAGTGTCCTGGACCTGAGAGCCAATGTAATTGTGTGTATGTTTTTACTGTAGTCTACTCTCTGGTCCAGGGGGAGGGCCCCTTGCATGGGGACCTGTATATAAGGCCAGTTGTGGCTGCCATTAAACAGATGCCTTTTACCCTTCATGAAGTCTAGGCTCATGTTTGGGGGATTGGAGAACCACACTCTGGGGATTGCTATAATCACTACACTCCCTTGGCTCACAATGATTGCTCTTGTAAGAGCAGCCTGCTTTGCTCTCTGGACTAAGAGAGGTCTACCCACTGGAAGATGGATCCTGGTCTTGGGTCCAGTCAGTGGAGGACCGCGAAACCCCAACCAAGCTGCGGCGGTTTGTGGTGTTTATGGTGGTTATGATGTCATGTGCAGTGCTTCTGGTACTCAGGGATTACTAGGAAACAGCGATTGATGGAGGAACCTGGTCGGGGTGCCAGGCGGTCCTTCACATCTTTTATATCCTTTTCCATCTTTATAAAGTTAAATTACCTTGTAACGCAGGTCTTCTGAAAAAAGTTACCTGCGCTCTTTCCACATCCCTATGTATTTTTAAACAAATTGAGGTTTTTAGTTATCTCCAATGGCCATGAGAGGGTATGCCCACCTGCCACGTCAAGACAGACCTCTTAGGTGGGTCCTAACTCTAACCATTCACCTTGCTTACTTGAGCTTCTGGCAAAGATATCTCTAATGAGACAGAAAGGGGTATTTTTTAAATACATCCCTACATGCTTATTAACCCTTAATAGGGAACACATGGGACAGTATCTAGCCTGCTCGGTGCATCCATGTGAGCGCTAACAAACACATTGACTATTAATACACAGACACTAATTGCAGGTGTGAGAAATTAACCTGTGTGTGTCACCTTTTGTGTCTGTAACAAAGCCAAACATTCAAGGGTATGTAAACTTATGATCAGGACCATTTGGGTGATTGTTATTATGATTTAAAAAGGAGCCAAACAATTATGTGATGATAAATGGCTTCATATGATCACTATCCGTCTACAAAAAAATATATATTTTTGCACGATCAATCATATTTTCAAAATCCATGCCAACATTTCATAATTTGAGCACAACTGTACATGTGTTCACCTGTCAGAAACTGTAAAGACTAAATTTAATATTTACCGCACCTCATTTTAAGTCTGGAAACAGGAGTCTATGACTATTTCCTATCTGAAAATAGAGATAGGAGTGTTATTAACCCACCACATGCTGCACATTAATAAGGGGGGTGGGGAGGAACAAGGGATCTTGGTACTATTAATATTGTTTAATATTTAACCTGCATCTTGAAGCCTATGGATTTCAGTGCAGGTGGATGGCCAATCTAGATTGTAAGCTCACACGTCTCCTCCTGTCTGTTTGTCACATTTTGCTTTGTCTCTTAATTATATTGTACTGTGTCTTTATACTAATTGTTCCCATGGATAGCTGCGGAAGGTGCTGGCGCTTTATAAATAAAGTATAATAAACCTGATTTATAAACCCCCCCTCACCCATCACACATGGGAGTTATGGGACCAGTCACCAGCTACCGATACGACCCCCAATCTTTAGACTTATTTCACAGCCTGAGGGATAGGGGCTCTGATTATTAAACCTCTTGGGAATGACTTGATTTTCATTATTGTGCTATGAATGGCACAGACTGAAGGGCAGCCTTTTTTTTATTATTTATTTATCACCACCCTACTAAATGGGAAGTTGATGTGTGTCCATGAAAGCAAGGAGGCTGCACCCCTCAGCTTGTGGGCACTAAGTTAGAAATACAATATTTATGTAGTTTAAAATGCAATCAAATAATCCTTTCTTAAACTGGAAATGGGAGAAGATATCGCTTTGTGTTTGGTTTAAACCAAAACTGTCTGAGTAGGCGCCTTAGAGGACGAAAACCCAAAACACAGCAAGATACTATCCACTTACCTCTCGATGTCATCAAGCCTACGGCCTGGCAGGAAAGGGGTTAACCAAGCATTTCCCTTTTAAGCTTCTGGACGAGCTTCCTCTACATTAGGCAGGAGAGAGATGCAAGCTGTGAGATCGCATGCAGTGCATGACAATCCGAATCGTATTGTGCTACCAGACAGGTAAGGGAGCCCCCCTCTTTTATAACTCATACAGGGACTAGCTCAACTGATCTGAGTGCAATGATCTAACTGGAACCTGACCTGCGTTACTAAAAGTCTCTTTTATCTGTTTGCCTCTGTGATCAGAGCTCTCTTTAAGAAACTTTAAAAGAGGCTTCATGTAGAATGGCAGCAGTTTTAACACAGCTCTGTGTTCGTGGCTGCAAACTCTCAGGATTACCCACATTAAAGTGTCAGCTGTCAGGAATTCAACATATGTTCAAAGCATTTTATTCACTTTGTATTGTAAAATTCAGGCCAAATAGCCAACTGTGATTATACATCAGTTGGAGAATTTCCAGATTTGCACTTTTTTGACATTTCGCAATTCAATTTTTAATTTACTGGAAAACAGAATTTAGTGAAAAACCTCCAGCAATTCATGAATAATCCTGACACGGTTTTTGAGGCGAGTTAGAATTGTTGAATTCCTCTTTGCCTGCTCCTACCTACAGATTGGGATTATCAATCACTTACTGTCAAATATCTTCAATACAGGTAATTCCTGCTGGAACAGATTTAGATCATCCCTAAATCCTGCACAACTGAGACTTGAACACCCGGGTCTATACATTTTATATGCATCCCATGGAATATCAATTTACTGCTTTTCTTTACAAGGGGAAGTGGGGGGGTTAAAATGCAGGTTATGTCATGTAGAAAGTGGTAAAGTTATTAATAAAGCTGTAGGGGCAGCAATACATGCAGCGTGGGTCTAATCTATGCATCCAAAAATCTATAGGGGCAGCAATACACCCAGCGTGGCTCTAATCTATGTATCCAATAAATCTATACGGGCAGCAAAACACCCAGCGTGGGTCTAATCTATGTATCCAATAAATCTATAGGGGCAGCAATACACCCAGCGTGGGCAATAATCTATGTATCCAAAAAATCTATAGGGGCAGCAATACACCCAGCGTGGCTCTAATCTATGTATCCAATAAATCTATAGGGGCACCAATACACCCAGCATGGGTCTAATCTATGTATCCAATAAATCTATAGCGGCAGCAATACACCCAGCGTGGGTCTAAGCTATGTATCCAATAAATCTATACGGGCAGCAATACACCCAACGTGGCTCTAATCTATGTATCCAATAAATCTATAGGGGCAGCAATACACCCAGCGTGGCTCTAATCTATGTATCCAATAAATCTATAGGGGCAGCAATACACCCAGCGTGGCTCTAATCTATGTATCCAATAAATCTATAGGGGCAGCAATACATCCAGGGTGGGTCTACTCTATGTATCCAATAAATCTATAGGGGCAGCAATACACCCAGCGTGGGTCTACTCTATGTATCCAATAAATCTATAGGGGCAGCAATACACCCAGCGTGGGTCTACTCTATGTATCCAATAAATCTATAGGGGCAGCAATACACCCAGCGTGGGTCTACTCTATGTATCCAATAAATCTATAGGGGCAGCAATACACCCAGCGTGGCTCTAATCTATGTATCCAATAAATCTATAGGGGCAGCAATACACCCAGCGTGGCTCTAATCTATGTATCCAATAAATCTATAGGGGCAGCAATACACCCAGCGTGGCTCTAATCTATGTATCCAATAAATCTATAGGGGCAGCAATACACCCAGCGTGGCTCTAATCTATGTATCCAATAAATCTATAGGGGCAGCAATACACCCAGCGTGGCTCTAATCTATGTATCCAATAAATCTATAGGGGCAGCAATACACCCAGCGTGGCTCTAATCTATGTATCCAATAAATCTATAGGGGCAGCAATACACCCAGCGTGGGTCTACTCTATGTATCCAATAAATCTATAGGGGCAGCAATACACCCAGCGTGGGTCTACTCTATGTATCCAATAAATCTATAGGGGCAGCAATACACCCAGCGTGGGTCTACTCTATGTATCCAATAAATCTATAGGGGCAGCAATACACCCAGCGTGGCTCTAATCTATGTATCCAATAAATCTATAGGGGCAGCAATACACCCAGCGTGGTTCTACTCTATGTATCCAATAAATCTATAGGGGCAGCAATACACCCAGCGTGGCTCTAATCTATGTATCCAATAAATCTATAGGGGCAGCAATACATCCAGCGTGGCTCTAATCTATGTATCCAATAAATCTATAGGGGCAGCAATACACCCAGCGTGGGTCTAATCTATGTATCCAATAAATCTATAGCGGCAGCAATACACCCAGCGTGGGTCTAATCTATGTATCCAATAAATCTATAGGGGCAGCAATACACCCAGCGTGGGTCTAATCTATGTATCCAATAAATCTATAGGGGCAGCAATACACCCAGCGTGGGTCTAATCTATGTATCCAATAAATCTATACGGGCAGCAATACACCCAGCGTGGGTCTAATCTATGTATCCAATAAATCTGTAGGGGCAGCAATACACCCAGCGTGGCTCTTATCTATGTATCCAATAAATCTATAGGGGCAGCAATACACCCAGCGTGGGTCTACTCTATGTATCCAATAAATCTGTAGGGGCAGCAATACACCCAGCGTGGGTCTAATCTATGTATCCAATAAATCTATAGGGGCAGCAATACACCCAGCGTGGGTCTAATCTATGTATCCAATAAATCTATACGGGCAGCAATACACCCAGCGTGGGTCTAATCTATGTATCCAATAAATCTGTAGGGGCAGCAATACACCCAGCGTGGCTCTAATCTATGTATCCAATAAATCTATAGGGGCAGCAAAACACCCAGCGTGGGTCTAATCTATGTATCCAATAAATCTATAGGGGCAGCAATACACCCAGCGTGGGTCTACTCTATGTATCCAATAAATCTGTAGGGGCAGCAATACACCCAGCGTGGCTCTAATCTATGTATCCAATAAATCTATAGGGGCAGCAAAACACCCAGCGTGGCTCTAATCTATGTATCCAATAAATCTATAGGGGCAGCAATACATCCAGCGTGGGTCTAATCTATGTATCCAATAAATCTGTAGGGGCAGCAATACACCCAGCGTGGCTCTAATCTATGTATCCAATAAATCTATAGGGGCAGCAAAACACCCAGCGTGGCTCTAATCTATGTATCCAATAAATCTATAGGGGCAGCAATACACCCAGCGTGGGTCTAATCTATGTATCCAATAAATCTATCGGGACAGCAATACACCCAGCGTGGCTCTAATCTATGTATCCAATAAATCTATAGGGGCAGCAATACACCCAGCGTGGGTCTAATCTATGTATCCAATAAATCTATACGGGCAGCAATACACCCAGCGTGGCTCTAATCTATGTATCCAATAAATCTATAGGGGCAGCAATACATCCAGCGTGGGTCTACTCTATGTATCCAATAAATCTATACGGGCAGCAATACACCCAGCGTGGCTCTAATCTATGTATCCAATAAATCTGTAGGGGCAGCTATACACCCAGCGTGGCTCTAATCTATGTATCCAATAAATCTATACGGGCAGCAATACACCCAGCGTGGGTCTAATCTATGTATCCAATAAATCTATAGGGGCAGCAATACACCCAACGTGGGTCTAATCTATGTATCCAATAAATCTATAGGGGCAGCAATACACCCAGCGTGGCTCTAATCTATGTATCCAATAAATCTATAGGGGCAGCAATACACCCAGCGTGGCTCTAATCTATGTATCCAATAAATCTATAGGGGCAGCAATACACCCAGCATGGGTCTAATCTATGTATCCAATAAATCTATAGGGGCAGCAATACACCCAACGTGGGTCTAATCTATGTATCCAATAAATCTATAGGGGCAGCAAAACACCCAGCGTGGGTCTAATCTATGTATCCAATAAATCTATACGGGCAGCAATACACCCAGCGTGGCTCTAATCTATGTATCCAATAAATCTATAGCGGCAGCAATACACCCAGCGTGGGTCTAATCTATGTATCCAATAAATCTATACGGGCAGCAATACACCCAGCGTGGCTCTAATCTATGTATCCAATAAATCTATAGGGGCAGCAATACATCCAGCGTGGCTCTAATCTATGTATCCAATAAATCTATACGGGCAGCAATACACCCAGCGTGGCTCTAATCTATGTATCCAATAAATTTATACGGGCAGCTATACACCCAGCGTGGCTCTAATCTATGTATCCAATAAATCTATAGGGGCAGCAATACATCCAGCGTGGCTCTAATCTATGTATCCAATAAATCTATAGGGGCAGCAATACACCCAGCGTGGGTCTAATCTATGTATCCAATAAATCTATAGGGGCAGCAATACATCCAGTGTGGCTCTAATCTATGTATCCAATAAATCTATAGGGGCAGCAAAACACCCAGCGTGGGTCTAATCTATGTATCCAATAAATCTATAGGGGCAGCAATACATCCAGCGTGGCTCTAATCTATGTATCCAATAAATCTATCGGGACAGCAAAACACCCAGCGTGGGTCTAATCTATGTATCCAATAAATCTATACGGGCAGCAATACATCCAGCGTGGGTCTAATCTATGTATCCAATAAATCTATAGGGGCAGCAATACACCCAGCGTGGCTCTAATCTATGTATCCAATAAATCTATAGGGGCAGCAATACATCCAGCGTGGGTCTAATCTATGTATCCAATAAATCTATAGGGGCAGCAATACACCCAGCGTGGCTCTAATCTATGTATCCAATAAATCTATCGGGACAGCAAAACACCCAGCGTGGGTCTAATCTATGTATCCAATAAATCTATAGGGGCAGCAAAACACCCAGCGTGGGTCTAATCTATGTATCCAATAAATCTTTAGGGGCAGCAATACACCCAGCGTGGGTCTACTCTATGTATCTAATAAATCTATAGGGGCAGCAATACACCCAGCGTGGGTCTAATCTATGTATCCAATAAATCTATAGGGGCAGCAATACATCCAGCGCGGGTCTAATCTATGTATCCAATAAATCTATAGGGGCAGCAAAACACCCAGCGTGGGTCTAATCTATGTATCCAATAAATCTATCGGGACAGCAATACATCCAGCGTGGCTCTAATCTATGTATCCAATAAATCTATAGGGGCAGCAAAACACCCAGCGTGGCTCTAATCTATGTATCCAATAAATCTATAGGGGCAGCAAAACACCCAGCGTGGCTCTAATCTATGTATCCAATAAATCTATAGGGCCAGCAATACATCCAGCGTGGGTCTAATCTATGTATCCAATAAATCTATAGGGGCAGCAAAACACCCAGCGTGGGTCTAATCTATGTATCCAATAAATCTATAGGGGCAGCAAAACACCCAGCGTGGCTCTAATCTATGTATCCAATAAATCTATATGGGCAGCTATACACCCAGCGTGGCTCTAATCTATGTATCCAATAAATCTATAGGGGCAGCAATACATCCAGCGTGGGTCTAATCTATGTATCCAATAAATCTATAGGGGCAGCAATACACCCAGCGTGGGTCTACTCTATGTATCCAATAAATCTATAGGGGCAGCAAAACACCCAGCGTGGCTCTAATCTATGTATCCAATAAATCTATAGGGGCAGCAAAACACCCAGCGTGGGTCTAATCTATGTATCCAATAAATCTATAGGGGCAGCAATACACCCAGCGTGGCTCTAATCTATGTATCCAATAAATCTATAGGGGCAGCATTACATCCAGCGTGGCTCTAATCTATGTATCCAATAAATCTATAGGGGCAGCAAAACACCCAGCGTGGCTCTAATCTATGTATCCAATAAATCTATAGGGGCAGCAAAACACCCAGCGTGGCTCTAATCTATGTATCCAATAAATCTATAGGGGCAGCAATACATCCAGCGTGGCTCTAATCTATGTATCCAATAAATCTATAGGGGCAGCAAAACACCCAGCGTGGCTCTAATCTATGTATCCAATAAATCTATAGGGGCAGCAAAACACCCAGCGTGGCTCTAATCTATGTATCCAATAAATCTATAGGGGCAGCAAAACACCCAGCGTGGCTCTAATCTATGTATCCAATAAATCTATAGGGGCAGCAATACATCCAGCGTGGGTCTAATCTATGTATCCAATAAATCTATAGGGGCAGCAATACACCCAGCGTGGGTCTAATCTATGTATCCAATAAATCTATAGGGGCAGCAATACACCCAGCGTGGCTCTAATCTATGTATCCAATAAATCTATAGGGGCAGCAATACACCCAGCGTGGGTCTAATCTATGTATCCAATAAATCTATAGGGGCAGCAATACACCCAGCGTGGCTCTAATCTATGTATCCAATAAATCTGTAGGGGCAGCAAAATACCCAGCGTGGGTCTACTCTATGTATCCAATAAATCTATAGGGGCAGCAAAACACCCAGCGTGGGTCTATTCTATGTATCCAATAAATCTATAGGGGCAGCAATACACCCAGCGTGGGTCTAATCTATGTATCCAATATCAATGTATCTACAATCTATCCCGTGTCATTACTAATTTTGGGGGGATATTGTGAGCCCACTGCCCATAATGTGGTCCTTTCTGTTTGCACAGCTCACTGTATTGCTTTCAGCCCACGTTTATTTGTGGCTCTCATTCTGTGGCCACAAGATGTCTACGTGTTGTAGCTTGGGTTACATTGTAGCTGGTAAAGGGCAGAGTATGCGCTCTGCTGGAGTAAATGGGGAAGTGAGAGGTAATTCCTTGTAAGGTCTCAGCACAGGAAACAAGGCTGGGGTGAGATACTTACTTACTTTATGTTGTGCATTCAAACAATTAATATTATTTTTTTCTAGAATGTATGTCTTAATGCAGCGATTAGATTTCCTGTAAACATGAGCCAAAATGATTAACATAAGAATGCAGTCTATTATATAATGCAGCATATATATATATATCGTGCCTGTGAGCTGTCTGAATCGATGGCGTATTCATTGTTCATTATGCGGCCTGTCAGGGAATGGGTATAATATGGGGCTGGAATATTAAAATATTTTCCAATGCAATACACAATACATAGCAGTTTCTGATAACAGAGGTTCCAAAGAGTGGACTTGTCTTCAAAAACCACAAGAACCATTACAAGTCTCACAGGCCACCTCGGAGCTGCTGGCTTCACTGAGGCCAAAGAAACAATGCACAATGATACGATATTGGCACAAAACAATATAAGGTGCTTTTACACAGCGCTAGTGAAAATATTAAAGTGTAATAATATCTTTAAAGTGCGGCAGCCATATAGAATTCTGGCATCATTCTAAAAATAAAACCAAAAGGAAGGTAAAGTTTGTGGCGCTATAGAACAGCTGCTAGAACACACTAGTGGGATTTAATCACAAAAGTCCCACAACAACCATAACACAACAATACAAAAAAGTGTGCAGCGCTTATGATAAATACACAAAGATATATATCAATGGTGTATCCACCTTATGTGTGTATATAGATAAAAATAAGGATAAATACCCCAATATAATGGATGTCAGTGGGTTTAGATCCTATACATGAGAGACAGGAAAACTCATAGCATAATACTGCAATAATAGTCAGTCTAATATAGCAGTCTATATAGTCCACTCACATGTGTTGGAGCCTGTTAATGGGTAAACTGGCTCAGGAAGTACCACTTTAGGATAAATTCTTTCCAATGAGCACGTGCTCGTTATTTTGGCATCACAGAATCCTGAATGTAAGATTTTATATGTCTTTTAATAAATGATATTTTTGTTACATTCCTAATTGGTGTTTGCCTATCCTATCCCTCTCATATTTTGAGGATCAAGCTCTATCCTTCTGGAATTCATTGGAACGAATTTTTTCCTAAAGTGGTACTTCCTGAACCAGTTTATCCATTAACAGGCTCCAACACATGTGAGTGGACCATATAGACTGCTATATTAGACTGACTTATTATTGCAGTATTATGCTATGATTTTTCCTGTCTCTCATGTATAGGATATAAACCCACTGACATCCATTATATTGGGGTATTTATCCTTATTTTTATCTATATACACATATAAGGTGGATACACCATTGATATATATCTTTGTGTATTTATCATAAGCGCTGCACACTTTTTTTGTATTGTTGTATCATTCTAAAAATAAAAGATAATAAATAGGGTAAACCAAAAAAAACCTGTTTATATTTTCCCAGGAATATACCTATACTCCTCCTGAAACAAATTCTCATCAAATAACTTCTTGGTTATAAATACTACATGAAATACATAGTGTGTAAAGTTAAATTGAAAAGATCCATGGTATTGTATTTTCGTTTAGTGGATTTAAAAAAAAAAAAAAAGATACAACAACCGCTCTGGTTGTGGTGAGTCCTTCAAACAATATTTATCACTTTGGGGTGCAAAGGGAGTTCTGTAAGGACATTGTCCCCATCCAACCATTTAGTATCTCATACTGAATGTTTGCCCGTTTGCATCTAACCGGTTCTAGTGAGTCTCTGCGAGGCAAAGCATTGTGTTGGTTGTTTGTAGAAAATGAACTAAGCAAGTATTCAAAATTTCTTTACCAATACTTTATACACTTCTCACTTCACTAAATGAACCAGTCCAAACCAAAACCAATCGACGTTATTAAGTGTTTGATGCTTGCCTAGCCTAATGCCATATCGAACAAACTACCAACCACAGCAGGTGGACAGCTAACCAGGAGTACACTGAGTAAACACTGACAGTTCCTGCTCCAGAGCTCCTCATATTGACACAGCTATGCAGTAGGCTACATTCAGTGGGCCGTCCCTGAGACCATCCTACCTGGGTGACAAGCCCACCTGAACATGCAGAAATCGGGTCATGTTAGTGAATATCCAAGACAATAATGCTTGGCCAAAGTGAATAAACCGTATAAAGGTCTGGAGGAAGAGCCAGCGATGGTCCTATTTAATATGCTGCGTCTCCAAGCAGGGCATGCCGTGTTTCATTCCACTGTAAAATTTCTTTAAGACAGATGTTTCCCTTTTTCACAGATCATTTTCCCCCTATGTGTTCCTTATTTATTTTTAAACTTTTCGGAGCAGTAAAAGCAGAAGAGGGAGTATCTTTTACAAAAAACAACGCTGACCGTCATGTGTCCCTACAGATTCTCACTGGGAACATGGAGGAAGTAACAGAAGGAGTTTGGCCAGATCTGCCCTACAAAAATACTGCAAGGTGCCCAAGCACACTGCCACCCGCTGCAAGACATTAGCTGAATCGCCGAAAAGACCAGGAATGATAAGAGCTGCAGGAATTAATGGGACTATAACTCAATATTTTCGATATAGTGCTTGGAGTACCCTGTTGTAAAATCTCCATTCAGTGTTAAACCATTTCATCTCATTGACGTGGTAATAGTGCCCGGAGTCCCCTGGTGCTGTCTTTCCCTTCAGCATTAAACTATTTTCCAACAGTTTAATACTGACTCTGTGCCCTGGGTGTCTGATAGTTCCAACCTTGCTTTAGGTGTGGCTAAGGTAGAGATTACACACTTCCTTCTAGCCATACCAATTCATACCAGCAATGGGCGCTGTGATAGGCTGAAAGCAGTCAGCTGACACTCTCAGCCAGTCATTAGCCTAGGCAGAACAGAGGGGATGGGCTGCTGGGGACTTTAGCTTTAGCATATAACCATTAAAAACTCTGAATGTCAAGACAGCACTGGGGGGACATCAGACACTATAAACACTTCAATGGAATGAAGCAGTTACACTTCCTACAGTGTCCCTTTAATAAGAAAATATCCGTGGGGGGGGAGCCGGACTACCATGCTGGCTGGCTGCATGTCAGCACAGCTCCTGCAGGCCATGGAGTTTATTCAACGTTAAATTACGTTTGCACTCACCCAAAGCCGGAAATTTGTAGATGGCAATGCCAGCAACTATTGGGGCTGTTGATGTCCCCAACAATTGGTGCTTTGGTGGTCTTAAAAAGATATGCGGACTCTGAGGCCTACTTGGGATGGGAGTGCAGTGGACAGCTATCGCTCTGCTCTCATGCCTGAATGCTGCACATTGGTGCCTTGAATACCATCTTCCTCGTCCCGTTCTCCCCCCTGTGGACCGGTGGGGGTCATCCTGGTTCCCAGTGGAGAGGCCTGCTGTGAGCACACCGGAGGTTGAAACCTAAGGTGGCCGCCACAATGGCTCCTGCAGAAGCAGCTTTATTATTTATCTGGTGACTCCTGTTTTCCACTCTGACCCAAGCTGTCCCATTGCAATACCAACATGCCTTGAAGTGAGAGAAGAGGCTCTCTGACTTGTCCTGCCGAGCAACTCAACACGTATGCCTAGTTCCTGCATCCACTTACCTGGACCTCGGACCTTGTGGAGGGGAACACCACATTGCATCCCTGCGCCCGGGAGACTGGACCTCCGGCGCGAGGTATGCAATAGAGGCCTCTCCGGGAATAGCGATCACGGCTCATTGTAGGACTGGATCCGAGGGCATCATTTGAGCTCTGGAGCTGGTGGAGCAGTCCGAGCTGGACATATTTCTGTGCTGGGACTTTGTCAGAAGGCGTAGAGGTTGGAGTGGCATAAGAGATTCTCTGTAATTATTATGCTCAATGTATTATGCTCTTACTATGCCCATACACCGTAGTCCTTTGCTAATATTGTCTGTGCTCTGAGCTTCTTGGGGCTCCAGTGCTTTTTGTTTTCCTGTTTTTCCACGACTGTGCTTTAGCATGCTGGAACACTGTTCAATTTATTTTCTATTACTTCACTTCTGATCTTGCATTACCAGAATATCTTTCAGTCTAATAGTCAGGTACCTGCCAAGCAATATAGTGCAAGCCTAAATTCTGCAGCCTATACCTTTGCTGACATGTTTCTCCTGATGACATTAATGCTTATAATAAATAATTAATGATTGTTTATACTCAGTGCTGGAATATGCTGGATATTACTATCGCTGGCCTCTAATCTTGTAAACTATGTGATATCCATGATTTATCGATGCACAACAAAACTAAAGAATTTGAAAAAAAGAAAACACGTGTAAAAAAAAATATAAAATCAGCTTTTAAACCAACAAACCAAGAATTTGTTTGTTGGTTATCCACTAAAAGAGTTCTCCGCTAAAGGATTATCCATGTGACAAACTCCCCTTTTTTAAGGGAGTTTGCCACTAAAATGGTTATTCACTAACAGGGTTATCCACTAACAGGGTTATCCACTAAAAGGGTTAATCCACTAAAGGGTAATCCACTAAAAGGGTTAATCCACTAAAAGGGCTGATCCACTAAAAGGGTTGATCCACTAAAGGGTTATCCACTAAAAGGGTTAATCCACTAAAGGGTTATCCACTAAAAGGGTTAATCCACTAAAAGGGTTATCCACTAAAAGGGTTAATCCACTAAAAGGGTTAATCCACTAAAAGGGTTATCCACTAAAGGGTTATCCACTAAAGGGTTATCCACTAAAAGGGTTATCCACTAAAGGGTTATCCACTAAAAGGGTTATCCACTAAAAGGGTTATCCACTAAAGGGTTATCCACTAAAAGGGTTAATCCACTAAAGGGTTATCCACTAAAAGGGTTATCCACTAAAAGGGTTATCCACTAAAGGGTTAATCCACTAAAGGGTTAATCCACTAAAAGGGTTAATCCACTAAAGGGTTAATCCACTAAAGGGTTATCCACTAAAAGGGTTAATCCACTTAAAGGGTTAATCCACTAAAGGGTTATCCATTAAAAGGGTTAATCCACTAAAGGGTTAATCCACTAAAGGGTTAATCCACTAAAAGGGTTAATCCACTAAAGGGTTAATCCACTAAAGGGTTAATCCACTAAAAGGGTTATCCACTAAAGGGTTAATCCACTAAAAGGGTTAATCCACTAAAAGGGTTAATCCACTAAAGGGTTATCCACTAAAGGGTTATCCACTAAAAGGGTTAATCCACTAAAAGGGTAATCCACTAAAAGGGTTAATCCACTAAAGGGTTATCCACTAAAAGGGTTAATCCACTAAAGGGTTAATCCACTAAAGGGTTAATCCACTAAAAGGGTTAATCCACTAAAGGGTTAATCCACTAAAAGGGTTAATCCACTAAAGGGTTATCCACTAAAAGGGTTGATCCACTAAAGGGTTATCCACTAAAAGGGTTAATCCACTAAAGGGTTATCCACTAAAGGGTTATCCACTAAAAGGGTTAATCCACTAAAAGGGTTAATCCACTAAAGGGTTATCCACTAAAAGGGTTAATCCACTAAAAGGGTTAATCCACTAAAGGGTTATCCACTAAAAGGGTTAATCCACTAAAGGGTTATCCACTAAAGGGTTAATCCACTAAAGGGTTAATCCACTAAAGGGTTATCCACTAAAAGGGTTATCCACTAAAGGGTTAATCCACTAAAAGGGTTAATCCACTAAAAGGGTTAATCCACTAAAAGGGTTAATCCACTAAAGGGTTATCCACTAAAGGGTTAATCCACTAAAGGGTTATCCACTAAAAGGGTTAATCCACTAAAGGGTTATCCACTAAAAGGGTTAATCCACTAAAAGGGTTAATCCACTAAAGGGTTATCCACTAAAGGGTTATCCACTAAAAGGGTTAATCCACTAAAGGGTTAATCCACTAAAAGGGTTAATCCACTAAAAGGGTTAATCCACTAAAAGGGTTATCCACTAAAGGGTTATCCACTAAAGGGTTAATCCACTAAAAGGGTTAATCCACTAAAAGGGTTATCCACTAAAAGGGTTAATCCACTAAAGGGTTAATCCACTAAAGGGTTATCCACTAAAAGGGTTAATCCACTAAAGGGTTATCCACTAAAGTTAGAATCTAAAGTGAATTTCAGATTTATGGCTAACGTAGTCAGACTGGAAGCATCGCTATTTATTTATTATTGCCATTTATATAGCGCCAACAGATTCCGTAGCGCTTTACAATATTATGAGAGGGGGATTTAACTATAAATAGGACAATTACAAATAAACTTACAGGAACAATAGGTTGAAGAGGACCCTGCTCAAACGAGCTTACATTCTATAGGAGGTGGGGTGTAAAACACATTAGGACAGGAATTTGCAATCAAATAAGGTGGGCTGCCCTTTAGGAGAGGGCAAGAGACAGGTATGTGAGGTAAGGGTTAGTCTTGGAGGCCATAAGCTTTCCTAAAGAGATGGGTTTTAAGGCACTTCTTAAAAGATGCAAGACTAGGGGAGAGTCTGATGGCGGTAGGCAGGCTATTCCATAGGAAGGGAGCCGCCCGCGAGAAGTCCTGCAAGCGCGAGTTGGCCGTACGAGTGCGGACAACGGACAGGAGGTGGTCACGGGCAGAACGGAGAGACCGAGAAGGGACATACCTATGGATCTGTGAGGAGATATAAGAGGGGCTAGAGTTGTTCAGTGCTTTATAGGTGTGAGTTAGTACCTTGAATTGACTCCTATAGCATACAGGAAGCCAATGTAAGGACTGGCAGAGGGGTGAGGTGTGAGAGAAACGACTAGAGAGGAAAATCAATCTAGCAGCAGCATTCTAGCAGCATATTTGGGAGTTTGGCTATTTTGGCCTTAAATTTGAAATTGTGTTGTGTTTATGGCAAAGCTGTGTTGTGTGTGTGTGAGAGAGGTGACTTTGTATTTATGAGGATGACAGTGTGGGGGTGACTGTGCGGCAGGGTGAGTTGGGGGGTGACTGTGCGGCAGGGTGAGTTGGGGGGTGACTGTGTGGCAGGTTGAGTTGGGGGGTGACTGTGCGGCAGGTTGAGTTGGGGGGTGACTGTGCGGCAGGTTGAGTTGGGGGGTGACTGTGCGGCAGGGTGAGTTTGGGGGTGACTGTGCGGCGGGGTGAGTTGGGGGGTGACTGTGCGGCAGGGTGAGTTGGGGGGTGACTGTGCGGCAGGGTGAGTTGGGGGGTGACTGTGCGGCAGGGTGTGCTGGGGGGTGACTGTGCGGCAGGGTGAGTTGGGGGGTGACTGTGCGGCAGGGTGAGTTGGGGGGTGACTGTGCGGCAGGGTGAGTTGGGGGGTGACTGTGCGGCAGGGTGTGCTGGGGGGTGACTGTGCGGCAGGGTGAGTTGGGGGGTGACTGTGCGGCAGGGTGAGTTGGGGGGTGACTGTGCGGCAGGGTGAGTTGGGGTGACTGTGCGGCCGGGTGATTAAGCTGCACCTCTCACAACCTGCAGTCTGACTGAATTTGTCTATGTCAGCTTAACATGGAATCTGGGCTTTAAGGTTGTATAGGGGACCAATGTTTAGCTGGGATACAAATACTACACCAGAGAGATGTATTGTTTTTTAATTCATGAGACAATCCACTATAGTGTAAGGTGGGGAATCCCATAATATTTTAATTTACTTATCAGTTGTTCCACTTTTAGATAAAGGGCAGGACAACTTCCCTATTCACAGAATAATTCACACCATACCCTTTATCTCATGGCTTTTATTTAGAAACTGCTTTCTGCCTTGTGGGACCCCTGTCGCAATGTCCTGGATGTGTTCCCTGGTCCCGTATCTGGGGGACCGGAGGATTGCTTCCAATAAGCACAGCTCATCATTAGACACTATGGATAAGTTATACACAAGGCACAGAGCCAATATGAGAGTGCTTTGACACAGCACAGGGCGTGGGCTAGCCTGAGTGGGCATGCGTGCCAGGCAGAGATGCCCCTGTTTTGTCCCATCAGCATGTAGATGTGATGTTCACTAAGCAATGGGTGACAGCAATGCTCGTTTTTTACACAAACATTCAGTGTTGAAGTGACAACTGAGATACAAGCGTTGGCTAAACTAGACAGGTTTGGAAAAATCTCCAACTCTGTTTTAGCTTTAATTTAGTAACTTGGTAAGCAGCCTGATCCTCCTTTTCCTACAGAGCGCCGCAATTATGGAACGACCTCCCGCACACTTTCAAATCTTCCCCAAATCTAAAGTCATTTAAGAGATCCCTCTCTACATATCTCAAAACAGAATGCACCTGTCATGGTCGATTATATATTTCCTGCCTGTTCTATGTTAAATTTTGTATATATTGTGTATTAATATTGTTTTTGTATTTAATTGTATCCTATTATCCCTGTACCCCTGTATCAATGCAATGTTTTGTGGACTCAGGACATACTTGAAAACGAGAAATCTCAATGTATCCTTCCCGGTAAAATATTTTATAAATAAATACATTTTATAAACAATAGCGGCTGTTCAGCGAATACACCCCTCGGGGTAAAAACAAAGCGCACATCATTGAGTGCGTGGGCTTGGAGTATTAATGGCGGCTGGTACATTGGTAGATTGTGTCTGAGTCAGAGCGTTACGATGTCTGCTGTAAGTATTCTGTCTTAATCGGAGCTTTATCTATTGGACGACAGGGAGTATAGTAACGACTGCATGACCTTATAACGCACATGTCTAAATATATATATTAATAGTATCAATACATCCTCTACAACTGTTAAAGACATCAATTCTCATCATCCTCAGCTACCCCTGATAATGGGAGTCTTAGACTGCACTGGAGGGCCACGTATCTCCTTCTCCTGGTATAAACACTAGAAGGGTATCCATAGTTCAGCTGTCTAGTTGTTATTTAACTGCAGCTACCACCACTCTGAGACAACCTTTGTTCAAGAGAGTTGCAGACCTAGATAATTCCTGACCAGCAAAGTAAAGCACAAGATCCGTTAATTGGCTTCCTTTAACAAGTGCTGGGTCACTAATATAGTTAAAAACCATTTCAACATCTGGCAAACGATTTGTCCAAACATAGCTCTCTAGCGGTTATTAAACACAACTCCCAAGGCCCTCAGCAAGGTGTCTGACGCCTCCCTAGCCTTGTTAAAATGAGTGGGAGGTTGTCAGAGCAAGCTGTGTGTTTGCAGTGCTTGTGGTGGTGGTGGAAAGCAGCGCATGTTGTGTGAGGGAAGCTGTGGGCAGGATGTGAGCAATGAGTCACTCTGCAGTGAGCAATTTCTATCATTTGACATAAATGAACTAATTATAAGGGAGTTTATCAGCAGCCCTGGAAACAAAGTTAGTGACAAATCACCCAGATTGCTCTCCTCAAACGCCCTCCAGCACAGCGCTGAGATGTACTAAAAGCTGATAAGTTGGAGAGATTTCTCTCCAGTGACAGACTGAAACTACTCCTGATGCAAAGTAATACGATGGAGCAGTCACCACGGAAACCAATGGATGGATGTTGGCCTAGAATTATTCTTTATACAGAACCCCAAGCACTGGTTCCCAATACTAGCACATGGCCACACCATTGGCTTCCTGGCTAACTCGAATAAATTAACTGGTGCAGTACCCTGAATGTGTGTTTAGCCTGGATAACCCCGAAAGCGGTTCAAGAAACCTAGGCCTTATCAATGCCCCTGAATAAAACCCTGACCTGTGTGTAAGTGTATATACATGTCAGGTAGTATGTGCAAATCAAGGGACAGAACATGTGTAAATACAGGGGTGTATGTGTGTTGAGGGTTAGTGTATGTGTGTGTAAGTAAGTGTGTGTAAATGCAGGTGTGTGTGTGTGTATATATGCAGGGGTGTATGTGTGTTGAGGGTTAGTGTATGTGTGTGTAAGTAAGTGTGTGTAAATGCAGGTGTGTGTGTGTGTGTGTGTATATGCAGGGGTGTATGTGTGTTGAGGGTTAGTGTGTGTGTGTATACAGGGGTGTATGTGTGTTGAGGGTTAGTGTGTGTGTGTATACAGGGGTGTGTGTGTGTTGAGGGTTAGCGTGTGTGTGTAAATGCAGGGGTGTATGTGTGTTGAGGGTTAGTGTGTGTGTGTGTGTGTAAGTAAGTGTATAAATGCAGGTGTGTGTGTGTGTAAATGCAGGTGTGTGTGTGTGTGTGTATATGCAGGGGTGTATGTGTGTTGAGGGTTAGTGTGTGTGTGTGTATACAGGGGTGTATGTGTGTTGAGGGTTAGTGTGTGTGTGTATACAGGGGTGTGTGTGTGTTGAGGGTTAGCGTGTGTGTGTAAATGCAGGGGTGTATGTGTGTTGAGGGTTAGTGTGTGTGTGTGTGTGTGTGTGTGGAAGGTCAGTGCTATGTTTTATGTCTGTATGTAAATCTGTGTGGGGTATATAATTATTATTATTATTATTGCCATTGCCATTTATATAGTGTAGCGGCACCCCGGTGTAGTAGGGGTTTACGCCGCTGAGAAGGTGTCCTTTCCCCCACAAGCTGAAGTCAGCTAAAGCATAACAGGGTCCCAGTAATTACGAATCCAAGTAATAGCCATCCCCTCCAAGCACGAGACGAGACTCTGTGTTGACGGTCAAAGTAGGAATAATGTTTATTCTGCAACTCGGGCTTTTATGCCGTACAACAACTCCTCCCCGTATCCGGAGGAGATAATACATTTACAGTGGGAGTCACTCCCACTGTACCGGGCAGAATATTTTACAATTATTACAGGTTTAATAACACACACAATATGCAACGAAAATACAATGTGCTACGTGTATTAGGGAACGGAGATCTAAGGGAACAACATACGTGAAAATCCCCTAGATCGGTTGGACCGTTCGCCAGATACACGTTTGCACCAATTACGCAGGAACTGTACAAGATAAACAAAAACTCTCCTTTGGATCCGGTGTCTTTATTTCGGTACTTTGGATCCGTCGACCAGCATGGGCGTACGTTGTCGGTAAGGTCGAAATTCGTCGTGTGGAAAGTTCGGTCATTAGTCCATGCGGTCAAAATGGCCGCGACCCATTGTTCTCTCCACGTGGCGGTGTATACCGTACGGATCCACAAGTACCCGAAATCCACAATAATCCACATACAACGGCAATTCTCCGAGATGGTATCTGTCACTCCAAAAGGGGTCTGTCACATATAGCACCAACAGATTCTGTAGCGCTTTACAATATTATGAGAGGGGATTTAACTATAAATAGGACAATTACAAATAATAGGACAATTACAAATAAACTTACAGGAACAATAGGGTGTAAAACACATTAGGACAGGAATTTGCAGTCAAATAAGGTGGGCTGCCCTTTAGGAGAGGGCAAGAGACAGGTATGTGAGGTAAGGGTTAGTCTTGGAGGCCATAAGCTTTCCTAAAGAGATGGGTTTTAAGGCACTTCTTAAAAGATGAAAGACAAGGGGAGAGTATGATGGCGGTAGGCAGGCTATTCCATAGGAAGGGATAAAATAATCCATATACAATAAATCTGTGTATTAATGCATATGCATGGCGAGGTGCCTGCCTGTTGTTATATGTGGTCTGCCAGTCTGTAAATATGTGTTTCCAGTAACAGTACTTATAGGATCCGTGTGTAGCCCAGAAACAGTATATAGAGGGGACATTGGAGGGACTAGGTATACAAAATGCTGGGGCACTTTCACATTGACACGTTTTGTGCGCATGCACATGACATTTGCACAGACGTTATTCGGCATGTGCTAAAACTTTTATATAAACCTTTGTACAGACGATATTCGTCATGCACTATAACCTTAAACTAAATAAGACACGGACACAGTTAATTCTGTTGGAGTATAAAGTCCACAGCTTTTATTAATTAAATTATCATAAATTAACATAATTAACATAATTTAGGGTCATTGTCCAACTATACATTAAATTACTATACCCCCCACACAGTACCCCTGACAATGACCCTACCAATTGAACAATATATAACAAATAACAATTCACTTGAAACACGGCCTACCAAAGAGGCCCCACATCATATTGTTAACTGTAGGGGTGTACCTCAGACACCCCTACACCCACAGGTTCGTCGCCACCGAAGAGCTAGAACCAACCAGTCCTTAATTCCATCAGGCCTACACCTCGGCCTGTCCAGTCCAAACTCTACGCCAAATTCCAATTTCTACTATGCCCTGTTCCGCCACAGCACATGGCTTGACCTCCTTAAGCGCATGTGCGACCCCCACGACACCTAAACAGGGCCTGCTCAATACCTTCGTGGAACCCAAGGTTCAACAAATCGTTCCCCACGTCTGACAGGTGTACACCGTCCCTCCTGAAATACCCAGGTAACATGCCCTCCAACTCTCTGTGACGCACCACTACGCCCCCAGAACGCCTAATAAAAACTGACATAATCTTATTAACCTTACCCCTCGATCGAGCTATTGCAGCCGGATCCCTGGCGTGCCGCCACGCAAAGCGCGGAACCATCTCAGACCACACCACCACCACACCAGGAACCAGCTCCCTCAGCCGATCCACATCCCTTTTCATCCTTCTCACCAATTCCCTTTGCGGAATCCCACCTAAGTCGTTCCCCCCTCCATGAATCAATACCACATCCGGGACCGACCCACCAACCACTTTCTGAAACAAGAAATTACACAAACTCTGCCAACTAGCGCCCCTGAAACCAAACCAACATAGAGTCACTCGTTCCAAAGGAAAGCCCAGCTGTGATCCGCTTCTGCGAACTGCGGCTCTCTTCTCCGCCCAGTACACATACGAGTGGCCCAGCAACCAAACTTCCAAACCTGAAAAGAGACAAAATTAGTGGCAGAAAAAAGGCAACGTCCCCATCCCATATTCTTGCACCCTAGCAATTACACCAACTTATCTGGCCTTACATACGAGCGGAATCGCACGGACTCCCACCTCCCTATTTGTTTGATCTTCTCGTCCCCCAAACCTAAACGCGCAGCCTCCGTCGCTGCCCCAATGCGAAAGGAGTGCGTCCCAAATTGACTCGGCTCTAGGCCCATTCTCTGCAAACCCATTCGAAAGACCCGCAGAAACTGAAATCGCGACAACGCTGAACCATCGGCGTGTAAAAAGAAACAACCCTTACCTTCCGGCCGAACCTCACAGTACCTTGTGCCACAAGCCACCGGGCAAGCCTCTGATCCTGGCAACTCATACAGTACCACCGCACGTCCCTTGCCGTAAACGTCCGTTTTAGACCGGCGCAGCCATATCTGCACCTGATCATTACCTATGACCACGTCCTCGAACATCAAACCGCCGTTCCCCGACTTGTTGGCACTCACCAGCTCACTAATGCGAAAAGCACCAAAAAACGCCCAGACAAACGCCCCGGAAAATAGTGCTACTTCGAAAGGGGAATTACACAGATCGATCAACACCCTTAACAGGTTTTGCAAGACCGAAAACGACACCGGTCGCCTCGGGTCCGCGAGCTTCTTACCCTTCTTAAAGCCCTTCAAAGCCTGGCGTATTAGAAAATTCTTCGTAATGTCCTCCCACCCGTTGAACTTGAACAAAAACGCCATGGCAGACATGCACCTATCTATCACGGCCGGTGACGCCTGTTTAGCAAACAAGCGACACAGTACCCACAACAGCACGTCCACCCTCTGCCCCTGCGAACTGTCACCCCCTACCTGCTGTACCGCCTCGTCCCATTCTTTCCAAACCTTGACGTAGCCTGACCAAGTGCTCGGCGCAAGAGAATTCTTTATACACTCCCCAAGCATGCGGTCCCGAGCTGCCACATCTCGCCAGGGCAAGCCTGCCCCTGTGCCATAGCTTCCGGCGCCGCTTCCCGAAATCGTTCCCACTGAAAACGAGAAAGCGCATCAGCTACCACATTCAACATACCAGGGATGTGCCTAGCCCTAAACACCAAATTAAAAGACATACAAAGAAGGACAAAACGCCGCAGCAAACACAAAACAGGGGGAGACGACGCCGACAAACTATTGATCGCCTGTACTACCGCCATGTTATCCGAGTGAAATATAATATGCTTGTTGGACAACACCCGCCCCCACAAACTCACCGCTACCACCACCGGGAATAGCTCCAGAAACGCTAGGTTTTTAACCAGCGAGCTCTGCCTCCAGGCCTCAGGCCATGGCTCAGCGCACCAGTGACCCCCCAGGTAAGCCCCAAAGCCTATGCTACCAGAAGCGTCGGTGTATAGACCAACAACCTCCCCTGATGCCGCCGGCTCTCGAAAAATCACCGTCCCATTAAAATCCTGCAAGAACCGGTCCCACACCATTAAATCCGCCTTCATATCCGCCGAAACCCTAATGTAATGTGACGGCAGACGCACCTTACTCGTAGCTTGCGCAAGGCGCCTACAGAAAACCCTCCCCATGGGTATGACCCGGCACGCGAAATTAAGGCTCCCTACCAGCGATTGGAGCCCACGCAGTGTCACCTTCTTGGCCCTCCCTACCGTGGCCACCAGCTCCCGTAGCCGTGATAATTTGTCCCCCGGTAACCTGCATTCCCATTTACTGGAGTCAATTTCTAAGCCCAAAAAACTAAGGCACGTCGTAGGCCCTACCGTCTTGTCCTCCGCCAGGGGAACCCCTACTTTGTGCGCCACCCACTGAAACACGTCCAATATCTGTTTACAGCGGTCCGAGTCCCGCGGGCCCACGCAAAAAAAATCGTCGAGGTAATGCACCACCGCACCCCCTGCCGATTCCGTCCGCACAACCCACTCCAAGAAGGTACTAAACCTCTCGAAATAGGCGCACGAGATCGAACACCCCATAGGCAGGCACAGATCAACAAAATATTCCCCTTCAAAACAGCAACCGAGCAGATGATGGCAGTCCGGGTGTATCGGGAGCAGTCGAAATGCTGCTTCCACATCTACCTTTGCCATCAGCGCACCATGCCCCAGCCTCCGAACCAACTCGACTGCCTTGTCAAATGACGTATAAGAGACGGAGCTAAGAGCCGTGTCGATGTCATCATTCACCGAAGCCCCTTTCGGGTACGATAAATGGTGAATCAACCTGAATTTGCCTGCCTCCTTCTTGGGGACCACGCCCAGCGGGGATATTCGCAAATCGGGCAATGGCGGTGCCGAGAACGGTCCCGCCATCCTCCCCAGTTGCACTTCCTTACTTAGCTTGTCCTTCACTACCTCTGGGTGTTCCCGCACTGACTTAAGATTCCCACATAACGTACCAGGTCCCCTAACTACGTAGGGAATAAAGAACCCCTCCCGAAAACCCCGCCACAAGAAAATAGCATCTTCCCTGTTAACGTATCGCCTTAGCCAAGGCAACATCACGTCTATTTTCACCGGAGACACTCCCAACGGAAGCTGCGGTAGCTGCCGCCCCTGCGGGCCCACTTCCCCCGCCAGACTTACCCTTTTTGAAACAACGGTTGACACCGTGGGTCCCCCCGCAGCCTGAGCATTCGTGCCGGAACCTGCAATTATTTCCCCATTTGCAATGTCCCTCGTTGAACATCCAACAGAAACCTTTCTTTTGCCCAGCCGACCCGGCCCCTGAGGCCGTGCCGGCTGCCCCAGGAAAGGGCGCCGTCTTCTGGGCCATCATAAGGCGCATCCATAACGGCAGGTCCATTTGGTCCCACCGCATGCTCGCATTCGCTGCCAGCCGCTGACGAAATTGTTCGTCGTACCTCCACCAAGCCAAACCTCCGTAGGTTCGGTACGCATCACCTATCCCATCCAAATAACAAAATAGTTCTGAGCAACGCCCCGGAGCCTTCTCCCCGATTACACTAGCTAGAATGCAGAAGGCCCTCAACCAATTCCCAAAGGTCTTAGGTATCTTGCGATACCTCCGCCTTTTCTCCTCCTCCTCCTTTTTGGCATCCTTCTTATCCTCCTCCTTCAAGTCTAAGAACTCCTCTAGGGGAAGGAGGGAAAATAACTCCACAAACTCACCTTTCCATATCTTCTCTTTCACTTCCACTTTTAAATGACATCCGAGGGGGCCCGCGAAGGACACGTGCACATTCTGCCGCGCCGCATCCGGGACATCACCTACCTCACGCTCCTCGCCCCCTCCTTCCAACCCAGACAACTCAGCCTCTGGTTAAAATGGCTCTGGTTAAAATGGCCCCTGACTCACCTCCGCCGTGCGCGGACAGCTGTGTCCCCCCGAGCCCTGCAGCCGTGTCCCGACTACTCTCTCGCGCCCACACCTTCCCGAATTGCGCAGGCGACCCCTCTGTCCCAGACCAAGAATCTAAAAATGTTCTTAAATCATTTAACAACTGTCCTGGGTGTCGTGTGTGTGGGAACTCACCACTCGAACCTCTGGCCGCAGCTGGCTGCAGAGGCGCCGTCCTTCCGTCCACCTTTTCAGGCACCGGAGAATCCCGTTGTCGCCGACTCCCATCCGCCTGGACTCGCCTCGAGACCGTAGGGGTATTGCTCCGCGACCTGTAGGGAGAAGGAAATCTGGGAAGTCTGTCCTGAACCTTCCTCACCCGCCTTTCCTCCCTACGTTCCTCCCAATCCTCCTCAGCAACGCTGCGTCTCGCAGGGCGACTGCCCTCACGAGGTGGTCCCCTCCACCGATCACTGAGCCTCTCTCCCGGCGAACCTGATCTTCTCCGCTGACTCCTCCTCCTGCTATCCCTGGAATCACGCCTCCTGCAACATGAGCCTGCTACGCTGCACCCGCTCCGAGCAGGTGATCTTTCCCTGCTCCCTGAACTCCTTGTTCTGCTCCTCGAAACGCTGCGCCTGACGCCAGAGAAGCTTATTCTGCTCTCCACTCACTCCCTGCGGCCTCCCTGTCATGAAGCTGACCCTGGGAGCGGCCAGATGGGCCCTCTCGCCTACCGCTGACATCCCGAACCAGCTTAACAGTATGAGCACCCTGTCCCTCAACTGTCAGTGCCGAGCCTGGCCTCTCCTCGGCCGTCTGCCCCAAGCCAGATTCATCATCGCTATCCTGGCAGCCTGCCGTGTGCCCAGACCCACTCACTTCTTGTGAGGTCCCCTTGTCCCTGCATCTGTCTCCCTGACCTGCCTCAGCCTGAGACGTCCCTGCCATCACTCCGCTGTCCTGGCCTCCCCCCACGGCCTGAGGGGCCGTCATACATCCGCCATCACCATCACTCCCCTGCCCTCCAGCATTCGCACTAGTGGCTGACTCACCGGGACATGTCCGCTTCGTGCCGCCGCTCACATGACTCCCAGCCGGCCTGGCCTCCGTCCCGGCCGTCTTCTGAGATCCGCCCGGACCGTTCCTCCTGCCAGCCGCGGAACCGCGTGGCTTGGATCCATCCGCCACCATGCGCTGTGCGGCCGTCCTCGCCAGGCCGCTGCCGCGCCCACCGGAGCGAGCCGTGCGCCTGCCTGGCTCTGTTGACCGGGCCTCACCCGGACCGTCGGTCACACCACATCCCGCCGAAGGGCTCCTCCTCCGCCGCGCTGCGGGCCCAGCGCCCGGGCTCAAACGCTGAGGTGGTCTCGTCCTCCTCGCCGGTCGACGGGCCGGTACCGCAGGAGCAGGCCCGGCAGTCCCCAACTGCTGATGAAGCCAATCCAGTCCTCTGTCCTTCACAGCTGCCCGAACACCATCCAGGATCTCATCTAGCGACGCCATAATCCTGCAGAAACGACAAAGAAAAAGAACCTCGCCGACCTGACACAATTTACAGGTAAGAAAGGCTCTGGTTAAAATGGCCCCTATTCTAAAATGGCTGCTCTTTATACTCCCTGTCTCCGCCCCCAAGCTCCATTAAACTAATCCAACCCCCAAACACTAGCACCTGCCCACTTCCTGGCTCTGTCAAGGCCCACTCCTCCTACTGCGTTGTTCCATGGGCTTCAATATGCTAAAAAATCTTCCTAAACACTTTCCACTTTGGTGACTTTTTTCTGCTTTATCTGTAATGCACCAAAATGATCGTCTTTCTTGCACTTCCTGTTTTACATTTTTTTGTTCCTTTTTTATGATTTTACTATTGATTGCAGTCACAAAATGAGCAATATTAAAAAAGTCAGATTTGAAAGTTTTAAGGATTTGTTTATTCATTGCACAATAAGGAAGAATGTCACAGAAAACCCAACAGTGTCGGAAAAACTGCATGTTTACACCTTTCCTTTCTATCCATTGAAAGTGACAAATTTGTGGGGGAAAAAGAAAAGGGAAATAAAGTGACAGAGAAGATGCAATGAGGATAATTTGGGCACAAATAAGGGAATAAATAAGCTCAACTGGTAAGACACCAGAAAAAAATGAACACAGTATTTTTTTATACACTGCCCTATGGACTCATATCACTGTGAGACACGCTGAGCACTGCTTTCAGACCAGCGGTTATAGCATGCTCAGTGGAGTGTGAGTGACAGTCAGAATGTAGTCTGATGGCATACAGCATTCTGTCAGTACAATAGGTATCGCTGGGGTGAGGAGACTACATCTGAAGCCCAGCTTGTCCTGCCTTCACTGCTAGCGGGGAGTGCCAGCTTCTGGGCTCAAGTAGACTGCAAAGGTCCCTCACTAGTGCTCAATTTCCACTCATAAATCCCAAGGTGGCAAGTGGAACTTTTGCTGGATAACACACTTTCCCAGACAATTTAAACTTTTGTGAATTACCCTTATTGTCACTATTTTTGAAAATACTTATTTTAAAGGAGCATTCTAAGCACCAAACCAACTTCAGCTTAATGAAGCAGTTTTGGTGTATAGTTTCCCCCCGCAGTCTCACTGCTGAATTCTCTGCCATTTAGGAGTTAAATCACTTTGTTTATGCAGCCATAGCCACACCTCCCCTGGCTGTCGATCACACAGCCTCTCTACCCACTTCCTATAAAGAAGGTTTAATTTTCACAATAATTCTTCCCAGCCAGCAAACTTGTCTGCACTAACAGAGAATCACATTTTTAGTATTCCAGGACAATATAAGTGCTGTATTTTAGGCATGAACATTGCACACACAAAAAAAAAAAATCAGTATTTAATTTTTTTAATAATGTAAAAATCATGTTTTGTAATGCCTATTTTCATGTATGTTTTTTGTAGCTTCCAAGTTTTCTCACTCTTTTAGAAGCATTTGATTGGGACACTGTGCAGCATATACAAAAAGATGTGCCAGGCAAAAATGAGTACCTCAGCTTAGATAAAGAACTTGTAGAAGGAGGATTTTAAGGACTTGAAACATAATTGCATATTTCCTTATTTTAACTGCCTTATTTAAGAGCACTAAAAGAATAATTTTTAAATTAGACTCCAAAGGAAAACCCAGTTCAAGCTGATGTCTGATGAAAAAGATATTATATTATTCTGTAACTAGTTATACTGATGGTGTAGAGTCATTCTTGTCTGTTTTATCCCCCAGCTCTAAGATGGAAATGAGCGCTCCTTGCAGCCTGTCTTTAGTCCCGGAGATGGACCATGATGCTGGCCAGACGGTAAGGGCTGGGGCATTAGTGTTAAGATGGGCGGGGGGGAGCTTGTGACCAGTCCAGGATAGGGTACACAGGCCTCAAATAATTTAACTCCTATTCTAGACAAGGGGACATGATTTAACCCTATTCTAGGTAAGGAAATAACCCCATACCTGTCCTTTTGGTAAGGAACTTATATAGAGGCAGCCTGGCTGGGTACTTTATATAAAGGCAGTGCGTGTTATATACAGGTAGCATGGCTGTGTGCTCTATATAGAGGCAGCCTGGCTGGGTACTTTATATAAAGGCAGTGTGTGTTATATACAGGCAGCATGGCTGTGTGCTCTATATAGAGGCAGCCTGGCTGGGTACTTTATATAAAGGCAGTGTGTGTTATATACAGGTAGCATGGCTGTGTGCTCTATATAGAGGCAGCCTGGCTGGGTACTTTATATAAAGGCAGTGTGTGTTATATACAGGTAGCATGGCTGTGTGCTCTATATAGAGGCAGCCTGGCTGGGTACTTTATATAAAGGCAGTGTGTGTTATATACAGGTAGCATGGCTGTGTGCTCTATATAGAGGCAGCCTGGCTGGGTACTTTATATAAAGGCAGTGTGTGTTATATACAGGCAGCATGGCTGTGTGCTCTATATAGAGGCAGCCTGGCTGGGTACTTTATATAAAGGCAGTGTGTGTTATATACAGGTAGCATGGCTGTGTGCTCTATATAGAGGCAGCCTGGCTGGGTACTTTATATAAAGGCAGTGTGTGTTATATACAGGTAGCATGGCTGTGTGCTCTATATAGAGGCAGCCTGGCTGGGTACTTTATATAAAGGCAGTGTGTGTTATATACAGGCAGCATGGCTGTGTGCTCTATATAGAGGCAGCCTGGCTGGGTACTTTATATAAAGGCAGTGTGTGTTATATACAGGCAGCATGGCTGTGTGCTCTATATAGAGGCAGCCTGGCTGGGTACTTTATATAAAGGCAGTGTGTGTTATATACAGGCAGCATGGCTGTGTGCTCTATATAGAGGCAGTGTTTGTTATACCGAGGCAGCCTGACTGGGTGCATGATATAAAAACAGCATGTTTTATACTGAGGTAGGCTGGCAGATTTCCTTATATAGAGGCAGCATGTGTTATAAAGAGGGAATGTGTGTTATACTGAGGCAGCCTGGCTGGGTGCTTTATTAAAAGGGCAGCGTGTGTTATATAGAGGCAGTGTGTGTTATACTGAGGCAGCCTGGCTGGGTGCTTTATTAAAAGGGCAGCGTGTGTTATATAGAGGCAGTGTGTGTTATACTGAGGCAGCCTGGCTGGGTGCTTTATTAAAAGGGTGTTATATATAGTCTGTGTGTGTTATACTGAGGTAGGCTGGCTGCTTTATATAGAGGCAGCATGTGTTATATAGAGTCGGTGTGTGTTATACTGAGGCAGCCTGGCTGGGTGCTTTATATAGAGGCAGCATGTGTTATATAGAGGCGGTGTGTGTTATACTGAGGCAGCTTGGCTGGGTGTTTTATAGAGGCAGCATGTGTTATATAGAGGCAGTGAGTGTTATACTGAGGCAGCCTGGCTGGGTGCTTTATATAGAGGCAGCATGTGTTATATAGAGGCGGTGAGTGTTATACTGAGGCAGCCTGGCTGGGTGCTTTATATAGAGGCAGCATGTGTTATATAGAGTCAGTGTGTGTTATACTGAGGCAGCTTGGCTGGGTGCTTTATATAGAGGCAGCATGTGTTATATAGAGGCGGTGTGTGTTATACTGAGGCAACTTGGCTGGGTGTTTTATAGAGGCAGCATGTGTTATATAGAGTCGGTGTGTGTTATACTGAGGCAGCCTGGCTGGGTGCTTTATATAGAGGCAGCATGTGTTATATAGAGGCGGTGTGTGTTATACTGAGGCAGCTTGGCTGGGTGTTTTATAGAGGCAGCATGTGTTATATAGAGTCGGTGTGTGTTATACTGAGGCAGCCTGGTTGGGTGCTTTATTAAGAGGCAGCATGTGTTATATAGAGGCGGTGAGTGTTATACTGAGGCAGCCTGGCTGGGTGCTTTATATAGAGGCAGCATGTGTTATATAGAGGTGGTGTGTGTTATACTGAGGCAGCCTGGCTGGGTGCTTTATATAGAGGCAGCATGTGTTATATAGAGTCGGTGTGTGTTATACTGAGGCAGCTTGGCTGGGTGTTTTATAGAGGCAGCATGTGTTATTGATACCGGAGAAACTGACGGAAGCCAAGCACAGAGAGATGGACACAGGTTTCTTCAGGAAGGAAGAGATTCTTTATTGGATCACCGATCGGGACTCAGAGGGACTAGCGTCACCAAAATACAGCAAAGTCTGAGTACTGAATACATAGAGTACATTCCTTATATAGCACTGTAGCTCCTCCCACAATTAACTACACCCACACATACCCTTAACCTATTTAATAAATAGAGTCTAAACTCATCCATCCGGTCTAACCACGTGGCTCATCTGATACAAAGGAGAGGGACGCGTAATTCCAGTTCTTACATTCCTGCACCTGGTCAGTACAGTGATAACAGTATCTTAGCTACGTGTAATTAACTAACTGATACTACAAACACATATACATACATATGCCTTGTGGCAATCTTAGCCTGCTAAACTTGTATTTTACTGGAATTACATCACATTCCCCCCTTTGATGCCTCTGATATTTCACAATTACTTGAGGCATCACTTAACCTTGGTTTGCATATACCTCAGGTTACCATGAACCAGACCAGACTTATCTTATGATGTGAATCTTTTAACACTCATCTTCCTGCATTGGTTCTCCTTGATCTAGAGCCTTATACTTATATATCGCCATTATCTGTGCAGCAGCCTTCCTCTCTGCTATACTTCCTATCAGGCTTTGCACAGACCTAACTACTAAGGGTATAAGACACGGTAGGAGTAGACACAACAGTAAAATCAGTAGGACTCCACCTACCACTGCCTTAAGCCCTCCAAACCACTCATACCAGCTACCAAACCAACTACTTGGATTGTACCCTTTCCATACCTGAGTAGGCACATGCACTAGTTTAACCATATGGCTAGTAAGCTCAGCTATTGCTTGCCCTTCGTCATCTATTTGAAGACAGCAATTGCTCAGGTTAAACTTCCCACATACACCTCCCTCTACTGCCAAAAGGTAATCCAAGGCTAATCTATTTTGGTACACTGCTGTCCTCATCCTGGTATTATGCTTCGCTAGAAGATTGAGTGCTTGTGAGGTCTCATTAGTAATAATCTCAACCACCGCCTGTAATCTTATAATACGGTTGAGCATATAAATTGGGGTTCTATAACCAAAGGTACCATCTTCTGCCCACGTGGCTGGCCCATAATAATCTATGATACGCTGGGGAGGCCATTCATTATCTTCCCAGGTGCCTATCTCTAAGGGTCCCCTTTTCTTCCTATGATTCACATCATACACTTTAACACCTAAAGTCTCACCTGTTTCAATCGGTAACAAGAAGAAGGATGGTTTGAGCATACCCAACACACATGCCCCTTCCCAGTCCTGTGGCAACTCCGAATAGGCTTTCTTACCACAGATCCAGTACAAATTTGCTGGGGCTCTCCAGGTAGATGTGATGGATAAATCAAACCACACATCCTTTAAACTGGCATATCTAGCAAACGGGTTAGATGGTTCTGAGACATTTGAAGCCGACCACCAAGTTGTATTTTTAGTATCATCATCATAAGCTTTTTGCCCTAGACAAGTTAATTCTCCTACAGAAGTATTATACATTATTCCTTTCCTTGCTATGCAAACATAACCTATGATGGAGGTCTTTAATCTCCACTCAGATTTACCTCTAACACTCAAATGATAATCGGCTTGTGTAGATATTAGTTGGTCAACTGCCTCAGAACCGGACATTACCTCCTTTGCTTCCCAAGGCCATTGGTCTCCCATGTTAGTACCTCCACACACATAGCAGTTGGTAACATTAAGACTACCGGCAATACTTTCAGCTAGGTCAATGAACAGGTTTTTAGCGTTATGGGGGATCTTATTATCTATACTCATCTCTTCATAAAAGGAATGGTATACTTGATGAGTCTGGGAGGATACCGTATCAGTCTCTATTCCTATAAACAATAATGTCCCAGGATCTAAACCCGTCCCGTATATCTGAAACCCAAATAAATTTCCATACTTATCTAGGAACTTGTCGGGGTTATTAATAAGTATATGGACTGGGTTACATTCCATAGACTTACAATAAGGGCTAGTCGGCAACTTAGTCACTATCATGTCTTTATCTACTGTCTGTCCCCAAGTCGCCCACCCCACACAAGACCAATATGGACAAAAGTTATAGTCTTTATTTGGGCATCTAGGGCTCACATATTTATTTTTACTACTGGGACAAATATATTTATCATTAGACCCATACGTCCTCTCCCATCTAAGATCCCCACATACATTCCACGGTTTTCTACCACTTGATATCGCCTTACATGCATCAAATAGCAGAACACCCGAAGAATGTACGGATTCTAACACCGTCTTATTAATTAGGGTCCCCTGAGGATCTCCATTCCTGAGAGTCAACCAAATTGTACGAGGTTGATACTCTGGACTGAAGCACTTAGGTTCTCCTACTCCTAAATGGCACACACTATAGTCTATATTTAGGTATCTACATCTTGATACCTCTCCTTTACATTCGTATTGTGAATGCCAAATTAGGGTTTGGGAAATATGGTTACCTGTTCTCGTAGTCTTAATGCATACCTCACAGCTAGGAGTGTCGGTACCTCTACCTTCCTGAATATAAAAACACATAAATAAACACAATCAAAAGCACATCTTTCGCCGTCATCCTCAGTCTTCGTCCGTGCGATGGAACCTCAGCTTCCAGGATGTGAGGGCTGCAGGGAATGGAGTTCTGCTCGTCTTCACAGGTGTCCCTTCGAGACTTTCCTGGCTTATACACTATGTGTTGGTAAGCGGACAGGCTTTATTATGGCCTTCTCACTCACACCTGTAACAATAAAATTTGTAATCCACAATAATTCCTCGTTACTCCGACTGAGTAGTGCGTTTCAACCGGATCTTGCAGGGATTCTCTGGATCTGCTGTAATTTGCCAAGAATCGACTGCTGCTGGTTTAACCCTGGAGTGATGTATCCACGGAGTTACTTCGGCTACTTTTATCGCTGTAGGGGTAGACAAAAGAACAACATAAGGACCTCTCCACTTGGGCCCTAACGGTACATTATTCCACTCTTTAATCCACACTTGGTCTCCTGGATGATAACTATGAACAGGGGGATAAATATTCACAGGTAATCTATCTTGTACCCATTTCTGTACCTCCTCCATAGTCTTACCCAACTCTACAACCTGCTGCCGGGTAATTCCTTCTCCCAACTGACTCAAGTCCCCCCTTAAGTTACCAAGTACGGGAGGTGGTCGCCCATACATGATTTCAAAAGGAGAGAGGCCCATCCTTCTGGTAGGGGTACTGCGGATTCGCAATAAAGCTATGGGTAAGAGAACGTTCCACTTAAGTTGGGTTTCCTGACACATTTTAGCCAACTGGTTCTTTATAGTTCTATTCATTCTCTCTACCTTACCAGAACTCTGGGGTCTATATGCAGTATGAAGCCTCCACTTTATACCAAGCATATGAGTCAGTTGTTGTAGGCACTGATGAACAAAAGCTGGACCATTGTCCGATCCTATAGAACAGGGTAGTCCATATCGGGGTATTATTTCTCGTAGCAGGAATCTTACAACTTCTCCTGCTTTCTCTGTACGAGTAGGACATGCTTCTACCCAGCCTGAATAGGTGCACACAATTACCAACAGGTAACGATGTCCACCCGATTTAGGCATTACTGTAAAGTCTATTTGTAGATCGGACATGGGGAGTCCCCCCATAAACTGGACTCCTGGTGGCTTTACTGGTCCTTGTCTTGCATTATTCTTAGCACACGTTACACATCTGCGTACAATGGCCTGAGTCAAGTTGGACAATCTTGGTATGTAGAAATGTTTCCTGAGAGATTCTTCAGTACTGTCTCTCCCAGAATGTGTCCCGTTGTGATAATTTTGGACAATTTCTACCGCTAGTGATGCTGGTATGACTATTCTTCCATCTTCTAGCTGATACCACTTGTTCTCCAAATACTTTCCCGGTTCAGTCTTTAACCACTCCTCTTCTTGAGCTGTATAAACTGGAGTCCATTGGGACAGTGGAGTTGGTATAAGAGCAGCTATATGCCCCACATACTCCTGTCTTCCTGATTCAGCAGCACGCTTAGCTGCACTATCTGCCATCCGATTTCCCTTGGTTACATCACCATCTCCTCTCAGATGCGCTCGACAATGTATGATACCGACTTCTTTCGGCTCCCACACTGCTTCCAATAGTTGTAGGATTTCAGCTGCGTACTTGATTTCTTTGCCTTCTGAATTCAGTAGTCCTCTTTCTTTATACAAAGCTCCGTGGGCATGAGTGGTTAAAAACGCATACTTAGAGTCCGTATAGATATTTACTCTTAAACCTTCAGCCAATTGTAACGCTCGTGTTAGTGCTATTAATTCTGCCTTTTGTGCTGATGTTCCTTTCGCCAGTGGCCGAGCTTCTATCACCTTGTCTATTGTTGTCACTGCATATCCTGCATAGCGGATCCCTTCTTTCACATAACTACTGCCGTCGGTGTAATATTGAACATCGGGGTTCTGGATGGGAAAATCACGAAGATCTGGTCTACTTGAAAATACTTCATCCATTACTTCCAAACAATCATGTTGACTTTCAGTAGGTTGCGGCAAAAGGGTAGCTGGATTTAAGGTGTTTACAGTCTCTAAATGCACTCTTGGGTTTTCACACAACATTGCTTGATACTTGGTCATACGGCTGTTACTAAACCAATGATTTCCTTTGTAATCCAACAACGTCTGTACTGCATGTGGGACTCGTACATAAAGTTCTTGACCCAGAGTGAGTTTATCGGCTTCAGCTACTAGCAGGGCGGCTGCAGCTACGGCTCTTAGACAAGGTGGAAGTCCGCTGGCCACTGCATCCAGTTGCTTAGACATGTAGGCAACAGGTCTTTGCCATGATACCAAGTACTGTGTCAATACTCCCACAGCCATTCTTCTTTGCTCGTGTACATATAAGTAGAATGGTCGTGTGTGATCAGGTAGACCTAATGCTGGGGCACTCATCAAAGCTTTCTTCACATCTTCAAATGCCGTTTGCTGTTCTTGGGTCCATAAGAAGGGGTCGTGCTCTGTACCTTTGATGGCTGCGTACAGAGGTTTTGCCAGTATCGCATAGCTGGGAATCCATATCCTACAGAAGCCTGCTGCCCCCAAGAATTCTCGCACTTGTCTTCTATTCTTGGGTATTGGTATTTGGCAGACAGCTTCTTTTCTCTCTGGCCCCATAATCCTTTGACCTTCAGAGATATGGAATCCCAGATACTTGACAGTTGGCAAACACAACTGAGCCTTCTTCCTGGACACCTTGTATCCTGCCTTCCAGAGAATATGTAGTAGATCGTGCGTTGCTTGCTGACATTTTTCTTTTGTAACTGCTGCTATCAACAAGTCATCTACATATTGTAACAATACACATTCTCCTGGGATAGACTCGAAATCCAGTAGATCTTGACTTAGAGCTGAACCAAATAGGGTAGGTGAATTTTTAAACCCTTGGGGCAGTCTTGTCCAAGTCATTTGGCGTTTTGAGCCCGTTACAGCGTTCTCCCATTGGAAAGCGAAAATACATTGGCTTTCTGCGGCAATTCGGAGGCAAAAGAAGGCATCTTTGAGATCTAAGACTGTGAAGTAAGTAGCCCCGCCCGGAATTAAAGCAAGCAGGTTATATGGATTGGGTACAACTGGATGTATGCTAACAACCGCATCATTGACTGCTCTTAAGTCCTGTACAGGTCGATACTCATCTGTACCGGGCTTTTGAACAGGCAGCAATGGGGTGTTCCAGGGGGAAGTACAGAATTTTAGGATACCATACCGTATGAACTTATCCAGATAGGATTGGATGTTCTTCTTAGCCTTCTGCGGAATGTGATATTGTCTTAGGCTCACTGGATAAACCCCATGTTTCAGTTCAATTTTTATTGGTGGAATATTGCGGGCCAGTCCTGGTGGGTTGTTCTCTGCCCAAACTCCTGGTATGTTAAACAATGTCTCATCACTCCTAGGGTTTTGGCTAGTCAACACTGTATAAAGTCGCCACTCTTCTTCCTTTGGTACGGATAAAGTCATAATACCTGAAGGTCCATTAAACTTTAAGGATGTTGTTCCATTTGGTAGGAACGTAATCTGCGCTTGTAATTTTGATAGCATATCACGTCCCAGCAATTGGACTGGACATTCAGGCATATAAAGGAATTGGTGTTTTACTACGTGGCCTCCCAATGTACAGAGTCGACTTTTAAGAACCGGTTTTTCAGCACTTCTTCCAGTTGCTCCTATCACAGTAATAGTCCTTCCAGATGGAGGAGCAACTAGATTAGTCACCACTGAATGTTCAGCACCAGTGTCGATCATGAACGCACTCCTTTTCCCCCCTATTGATACATCGACCATAGGCTCCGCTCGACCAAGGGGGATGGAGCCCGGTCGGTATCAATAGTCCTCCATGACAGTGTCAGCCAATCCTACAAAGTCCCTACCTTCTCTATCGCGGGACCTTTGCGCTGCTGGAATATACCTGTCTTCCCTAACACTTCCTCTGTTCCCATTACTCCCTCTATAACCATTACTCCCTCCGGGGCCTCCTCTACCTCTCGCTCTACCTCTAAAGTTTCCGTAGCCTGCCCTGGGTTGGTCTCTCTCGTACTGCTCTCTTTGCGGACATTCGTTCCTCCAATGCCCTTCTTCCTTGCAATACGCGCATTGATCCCTACTCAAAGGCTCCCTACTCCATCTATTATTGCCTCTATCTGGGCCCCGTTTATCTACGCCTGCGATCGCTACCGCTAGCATATCAGCCTTTTTACGCATCTTGCGCTCTTCCTCTTTCTTACTTTCTGTATCCCTGTTCATATAGACCTTATTTGCTACCTCCATTAGTTGGGTGATGGACATACCTGCAAACCCTTCTAACTTTTGTAGCTTGCGCTTAATATCTCCGTATGCTTGGCTGACAAAGGCGGAGTTAACCATTCGGGAATTGTCTGCGTCTTCCGGATTAAAGGGGGTATACAAGCGGTATGCCTCCAATAATCGGTCATAAAAGACACTGGGCGCTTCATCGCTTTTCTGGATCACCTCAACTGTCTTCGACATGTTAATGGCTTTCTTTCCTCCGGCTTTCATGCCAGCAATTATAGCGTCTCTATAGGCTCTGAGTTGAACCATATCAGCACCATTTACGTTCCAATCGGGATCGGTGTTGGGATAGTGTGTCGCGGCCCATGCTGCTGGATTGGCTTGGTTCAAAGCACGGGCTCTATCCTCTAATGCTTTAATGGCTGCTTGATTTATTCTTGTCCTTTCCTCATTGTTAAATAAAGTCATTAGTAACTGCTGGCAATCAGCCCATGTCGGATTATGCGTCTGTACTATTGAGGTGAACAGATCAGTCATAGCTTGTGGTTTCTCAGTATACGAGGAATTATGGGTCTTCCAGTTTAAAAGATCGGTTGTGGTAAATGGGACATATACGAAGACTGGGTCAGCGTGTGCCATTTGACCTGCGGCATCGATATAAGCTGACCCGGGATTCAGACGAAGAGGCATCTGATAGTGCTTTAATTGTTGGGCACCAGTCAACTGTCGGGTTTGGATGGGGCTACGTAGAGAGGCGTCAGTCATGGGTTCCGGTCGGGGAGAGATAGGGTATGGGGATGTGGGAGGTCGGTTTTGGGAAAAGGTCGTAAATAAAACACTTCGAGCCGAGCTAGATGAAGCTTGACCGGAAGTCTGAAGTGGCGCCAAATCAGGATATTCGTTTCTAATGGGGGTGGATTCTGGTTCCGGAAGGGGAGATTTAGTACGAGGGGGGGTGGATCCTGTACTGGAGGAGGAAGCGGAAGTGGATGAGGGTAATGAGGGGAGGGGTGCAGGACTTCCTGCGTTTGCGTCACTTCTTCTTAACGGAAAGTAAGGGGGCGGCAAAGGGATCTCGGACTCAGGGGGCGTGTCCAAAATGGGCCTAACACCAGTCCTAGTGGACGAGCAAGTCCTAGCTACCATGAGGCGACACTGCTCCTCGTGGCATGTCTGGAGCCATTTTGGCGAGTCATTTACGGCCTGTCTCCAACAGTCAATATAAGGAAACTGGCCGTAAAGTTCAGGCCTACCCGATACAGCCACGTGTAAGCGCTGTACCAGAGTTGGATCCAAACTGCCACGTGGCGGCCATGCCGCAACCAAAGTAGGCCACTCCCTAGTACACAAAGTGACCAAACGTACAGGAGACATCTTTACCCCAAAATCACAAACTTTGAATCCCTTTTTAAAATTCTTAACCATACATCCTAAGGGATCCGGAATCGTTGACTGCGACGCACCCATACTTAACAATGGAACGTCGTCGACAACGAATACTATACACGCGTACTATTCAACAGTCACACCCGTTTCCTCTGGCAACAGCACCACGTGGTACGGTTACCAAGTGAAACGTACACAATAACAATAAACACTCAGGGAATTCCCGTACACACACAGCTGTTACACCAGTCACTATATAATCAATATTATGCCCTTTGGCGTAACTATACAGTCACCCACGCTATAATTCTCTATATACGAATTACCCGTCTATAACACACCCCAGTAACATCGTCTTTTACAAATAGCGGTTACAGTACGGTTAGCATAGGTCAAAGCACAAGTTAAGGTCACAATACAATTATTAGTGGTTATGGTGTTAAACATGCAATGGACGACAATGATTAGTACTTATTATATAATGTCAGTAAATATACAGGGTTATGGTACCGTGCACTATAATACAGCAACACACTATTAACACTCTCGCTAGACGGCTGAGCTCGCGCTATCTAACAAGATATACACTTTACTAAAACAATCGTTAACACATTTACAATTCCCAACTAAACTATTGGCCAGTACCTTGAATGGACTACCTAAAACTATATACACCCGTTTTGGTTAGCCACACTGCCCAATCACCACATATATAGCGAGCTAGAGAACCGAATTTACACAGGCGCCTCTTAGTCGCACTATCAAAAGTCTAGTGGGTTCCAAATTTACACGCCTTCCCACTTAGCCCAGATAGGATGAGAACTAGCGAACCGAATTTACACAGGCGCCGCTTAGTCTCCCGGTCCCTCCGACCTAGCGAACGTAATATACACCCTAGAACGCTAGTCTAGACAAGACACCGGTGTCCGGCTAGGGCTATTTACACCAGGACCCCGCCTGACTAACCAAATCAAACGGTCTGACTAAAGAGCGTTCGATCGAGCGGTGCGCCTTCGCTCCTTCCCTCCGACAGAGGGGGCAGATACACAGATTCAAAACCCCTTTGGGCCTACCGCACAATCGGTATACCCCTAGTGGGTCCTGCCGTCTAAAACAGCAGTTGTCTTACCTCCTCGTTCCTGAACCTGAGTTCACACTCATCGACGGGGACACCCCAGCACTTCTCACGTAGAGGCCGATGATCTCCTGGACAACAGACCAGTGGCGCCGAGACGAAGGGAGGTCCACGCAGAAGTTCAGGGGTGCAGCCGTAGAGAACGTGGGCAAAGATAGACCGTCTCACGCCTCTGCCTCTCAGCTACCGTTGAACGATGAGCTTCCCGGCCAATGCACCAAATGATACCGGAGAAACTGACGGAAGCCAAGCACAGAGAGATGGACACAGGTTTCTTCAGGAAGGAAGAGATTCTTTATTGGATCACCGATCGGGACTCAGAGGGACTAGCGTCACCAAAATACAGCAAAGTCTGAGTACTGAATACATAGAGTACATTCCTTATATAGCACTGTAGCTCCTCCCACAATTAACTACACCCACACATACCCTTAACCTATTTAATAAATAGAGTCTAAACTCATCCATCCGGTCTAACCACGTGGCTCATCTGATACAAAGGAGAGGGACGCGTAATTCCAGTTCTTACATTCCTGCACCTGGTCAGTACAGTGATAACAGTATCTTAGCTACGTGTAATTAACTAACTGATACTACAAACACATATACATACATATGCCTTGTGGCAATCTTAGCCTGCTAAACTTGTATTTTACTGGAATTACATCACATTATATAGAGGCGGTGAGTGTTATACTGAGGCAGCCTGGCTGGGTGCTTTATTAAGAGGCAGCATGTGTTATATAGAGGCGGTGTGTGTTATACTGAGGCAGCCTGGTTGGGTGCTTTATTAAGAGGCAGCATGTGTTATATAGAGACGGTGAGTGTTATACTGAGGCAGCCTGGCTGGCTGCTTTATATAGAGGCAGCATGTGTTATATAGAGTCGGTGTGTGTTATACTGAGGCAGCCTGGCTGGGTGCTTTATTAAGAGGCAGCATGTGTTATATAGAGGCGGTGTGTGTTATACTGAGGCAGCTTGGCTGGGTGTTTTATAGAGGCAGCATGTGTTATATAGAGTCGGTGTGTGTTATACTGAGGCAGCCTGGCTGGGTGCTTTATATAGAGGCAGCATGTGTTATATAGAGTCGGTGTGTGTTATACTGAGGCAGCTTGGCTGGGTGCTTTATAGAGGCAGCATGTGTTATATAGAGTCGGTGTGTGTTATACTGAGGCAGCTTGGCTGGGTGCTTTACTAAGAGGCAGCATGTGTTATATAGAGGCAGTGAGTGTTATACTGAGGCAGCCTGGCTGGGTGCTGTATATAGAGGCAGCATGTGTTATATAGAGTCGGTGTGTGTTATACTGAGGCAGCCTGGCTGGGTGCTTTATATAGAGGCAGCATGTGTTATATAGAGTCGGTGTGTGTTATACTGAGGCAGCCTGGCTGGGTGCTTTATATAGAGGCAGCATGTGTTATATAGAGTCGGTGTGTGTTATACTGAGGCAGCCTGGCTGGGTGCTTTATTAAGAGGCAGCATGTGTTATATAGAGGCGGTGTGTGTTATACTGAGGCAGCTTGGCTGGGTGTTTTATAGAGGCAGCATGTGTTATATAGAGTCGGTGTGTGTTATACTGAGGCAGCTTGGCTGGGTGTTTTATAGAGGCAGCATGTGTTATATAGAGTCGGTGTGTGTTATACTGAGGCAGCCTGGCTGGGTGCTTTATATAGATACAGTTACATAGAGGCGGTGTGTTCTAATGAGGCAGCCTTGCTAGGTGTTTTATATAGAGGCAGCATGTGTTATATAGAGGCAGTGTGCAATAACGAGGCAGCCTGGCTGGGTATTTCATATAGAGGCAGCATGTGTTATATAAAGAGGCAGTGTGTCTTATATAAAGAGGCAGCGTGTGTTATACAGAGGCAGTCAGGCAGTTTGTGTTATACAGAGGAAGCGTGGGTTCTACCGAGGCAGTCAGGCAGCGTGTGTTATACAGAGGCAGCGTGTCTTATATAAAGAGGCAGCGTGTTTTATACAGAGGCAGTCAGGCAGTGTGTCTTATATAAAGTGGCAGCGTGTGTTATATAAAGAGGCAGCGTGTGTTATATAAAGAGGCAGCGTGTGTTATATAGAGGCAGTCAGGCAGTGTGTGTTATATAAAGAGGCAGTCAGGCAGTGTGTCTTATATAAAGAGGCAGCGTGTGTTATACAGAGGCAGTCAGGCAGTGTGTCTTATATAAAGAGGCAGCGTGTGTTATACAGAGGCAGTCAGGCAGTGTGTGTTATACAGAGGCAGCGTGTGTCATACAGAGGCAGTCAGGCAGTGTGTCTTATATAAAGAGGCAGCGTGTGTTATACAGAGGCAGCGTGTGTTATACAGAGGCAGACAGGCAGTGTGTGTTATACAGAGGCAGTTAGGCAGCGTGTGTTATACAGAGGCAGTCAGGCAGCGTGTGTTATACAGAGGCAGTGTGTCTTATATAAAGAGGCAGCGTGTGTTATACAGAGGCAGTCAGGCAGTGTGTCTTATATAAAGAGGCAGCGTGTGTTATACAGAGGCAGTCAGGCAGTGTGTCTTATATAAAGAGGCAGCGTGTGTTATACAGAGGCAGTCAGGCAGTGTGTGTTATATAAAGAGGCAGCGTGTGTTATACAGAGGCAGTCAGGCAGTGTGTGTTATATAAAGAGGCAGCGTGTGTTATACAGAGGCAGTCAGGCAGTGTGTGTTATATAAAGAGGCAGCGTGTGTTATACAGAGGCAGTCAGGCAGTGTGTGTTATATAAAGAGGCAGCGTGTGTTATACAGAGGCAGTCAGGCAGCGTGTGTTATACAGAGGCAGTGTGTCTTATATAAAGAGGCAGCGTGTGTTATACAGAGGCAGTCAGGCAGTGTGTCTTATAAAAAGAGGCAGCGTGTGTTATACAGAGGCAGTCAGGCAGTGTGTCTTATATAAAGAGGCAGTGTGTGTTATACAGAGGCAGTCAGGCAGTGTGTGTTATATAAAGAGGCAGCGTGTGTTATACAGAGGCAGTCAGGCAGTGTGTCTTATATAAAGAGGCAGCGTGTGTTATACAGAGGCAGTCAGGCAGTGTGTCTTATATAAAGAGGCAGCGTGTGTTATACAGAGGCAGTCAGGCAGTGTGTCTTATATAAAGAGGCAGCGTGTGGTATACAGAGGCAGTCAGGCAGTGTGTGTTATATAAAGAGGCAGCGTGTGTTATACAGAGGCAGTCAGGCAGTGTGTGTTATATAAAGAGGCATCGTGTGTTATACAGAGGCAGTGTGTCTTATATAAAGAGGCAGCGTGTGTTATACAGAGGCAGTCAGGCAGTGTGTCTTATAAAAAGAGGCAGCGTGTGTTATACAGAGGCAGTCAGGCAGTGTGTCTTATATAAAGAGGCAGCGTGTGTTATACAGAGGCAGTCAGGCAGTGTGTCTTATATAAAGTGGCAGTGTGTGTTATATAAAGTGGCAGCGTGTGTTATACAGAGGCAGTCAGGCAGTGTGTCTTATATAAAGAGGCAGCGTGTGTTATACAGAGGCAGTCAGGCAGTGTGTGTGTTATATAAAGAGGCAGCGTGTGTCATACAGAGGCAGTCAGGCAGTGTGTGTTATATAAAGAGGCAGCGTGTGTTATACAGAGGCAGTCAGGCAGTGTGTGTTATATAAAGAGGCAGCGTGTGTTATACAGAGGCAGTCAGGCAGTGTGTGTTATATAAAGAGGCAGCGTGTGTTATACAGAGGCAGTCAGGCAGTGTGTGTTATATAAAGAGGCAGCGTGTGTTATACAGAGGCAGTCAGGCAGTGTGTGTTATATAAAGAGGCAGCGTGTGTTATACAGAGGCAGTCAGGCAGTGTGTCTTATATAAAGTGGCAGTGTGTGTTATATAAAGAGGCAGCGTGTGTTATATAGAGGCAGCGTGTGTTATATAGAGGCAGTGTGTGTTATACAGAGGCAGTCAGGCAGTGTGTGTGTTCTATAAAGAGGCAGCGTGTGTCATACAGAGGCAGTCAGGCAGTGTGTCTTATATAAAGTGGCAGTGTGTGTTATATAAAGAGGCAGCGTGTGTTATATAGAGGCAGCGTGTGTTATACAGAGGCAGTCAGGCAGTGTGTGTGTTATATAAAGAGGCAGAGTGTGTCATACAGAGGCAGTCAGGCAGCGTGTGTCATACAGAGGCAGTCAGGCAGTGTGTGTTATACAGAGGCAGTCAGGCAGCGTGTGTCATACAGAGGCAGTCAGGCAGTGTGTGTTATACAGAGGCAGCGTGTTATACAGAGGCAGTCAGGCAGTGTGTGTTATATAAAGAGGCAGCGTGTGTTATACAGAGGCAATCAGGCAGTGTGTGTTATATAAAGAGGCAGTGTGTGTTATATAAAGAGGCAGCGTGTGTTATACAGAGGCAGTCAGGCAGTGTGTGTTATATAAAGAGGCAGCGTGTGTCATACAGAGGCAGTCAGGCAGTGTGTGTGTGTTATACAGAGGCAGTGTGTATTATATGAAGAGGCAGCGTGTGTTATACAGAGGCAGTGTGTGTTATATAAAAAAGCAGCGTGTGTTATACAGAGTCAGGCAGTGTGTGTTATACAGAGGCAGTCAGGCAGGGTGGTATACAGAGGCAGTGTGTGTTATATAAAGAGGCATTGTGTGTTATACAGAGGCAGTCAGGCAGTGTGTGTTATACAGAGGCAGTGTGTGTTATATACAGAGGCAGGCAGTGTGAGTTATATGGGGAGATGGCCAGCACATTGTGTGCATTGTAATCACCCAGGTCTGGCTCTCCCTATTGGCCCTCCTCCATCTCCTGTCCTCTCATTGTATTTGCACCTGAATGGATTGTTCCATTTCCATTCTGGGGGGAGAGCGATGGAGGTTTGTGGTGGTTTGTGCTTGTTAAATGGCAGTGGGTGGGCGAGGTGAGAGCGCAGACAGTAGGTACCTCTAGGGAGAGAGTGTGAGCAGAGCTGGGGGGTGCTCTCACACCCTATTGTCAGGGTGCAGGATTCATGTGTTCACTCCCTCCCCATGCTAATTCAGCTGTAGCCACTGTCTGAATTGGGACAATGTAACAAGACTGTCAGGGAAAAGAGACAGACACAGAGAGACATGCATGCACAGGCACTATGGGCGAGAGAGCCATGCATGCCAGGCATGGAGTGTAGACTGCTGTGGAATGAAAGTGAGTGCCACTCATACTGAGAGCGCTCGAGACAGACTCAGGATTAACACCATCACAGGATTCCTGCAGACATGGAGCCCGGAGAGGGCTAATTACCCCCAGCAGCAGTCACAAGCTACAAAATGGTGGTGAGTAGCCCTGGGGGTAGGTATCAGCTGGATGGGGGGGTAGGTAGACAGGTGAGAGCCATGTGCCTTCAGTCCCCTCTTACTCCCCTGTAACCTGAGCTCGCTCTGCCCCGGGGGTAAAAGACTGCCTATTGTAGGGGCAATACATAGAATAGGTAGGTATTAGGGGTGTGGGGCAAACACGGCGTATTATTGGGGTAGTAGGTAGGATCGGTTTCGGGTTCGCTTATTATCGGAATATAATGTGTCGCCCTGTCACCTCCATAATAATACGATAATATTATAAGAATGATGGGCTATGCGCGCACACATTGTCTCAGTTGAGGACAGATAGCAGGCGGCCAGACAAGCAATGATAAATAAGTGGCGCTCTGGGTGGGTGTACAAATAGCGCAGGAGGATTGGTCACACAGCCAGACCCCTTTGTTATTTGTTTTTGTTTTTTTTCATTAGAAGGAATCGTGTGGCACTGACAGCGATACGCTGCAGTACCTGATATATATTCCGTATTATTTTAATTATTGTGTAAGCAGGTGTGATGCTCTGCAGTACCTGATATATATTCCGTATTATTTTCAGTATATTTTTGTATATGCAGGTGTGATGCTCTGCAGGCGGCTGGCAGTGAAAATGTTACTAGATCCGATGGGGGAACGGCTCAGCCATTACGAAGAGCTATGGTTATAGGATTAAGGCAGGGATATAGTGACCGGTGCAAGGCTTTCCCAGGATTAGGGGCGGTCTCTGTAGGTCATGGGTTAATGACCTGACATCTTGCTGGAGCACTTTGTAGGCCTCAGGCAATGAAGGGGTTAATAATAATGTGTGTCACTAAATGAGGTTAATAAGAAAGTGAGAAATGGGTCAGTGCCACCGGAGAGTGACTGTCACTGGACCAGAGACGGCCTACACTGGCATCTGTCTGTGTGAGTGACCGTCACTAAACCAGAGACAGCCTGTCACTGGGATCACTGTGTGAGAGAGTGCTCACCGGACCCAGAGACAGCCTGACACTGGGATCACTGTGTGAGAGAGTGCTCACCGGGCCCAGAGACAGCCTGACACTGGGATCACTGTGTGAGAGAGTGCTCACCGGGCCCAGAGACAGCCTGACACTGGGATCACTGTGTGAGAGAGTGCTCACCGGGCCCAGAGACAGCCTGACACTGGGATCACTGTGTGAGAGAGTGCTCACCGGGCCCAGAGACAGCCTGACACTGGGATCACTGTGTGAGAGAGTGCTCACCGGGCCCAGAGACAGCCTGACACTGGGATCACTGTGTGAGAGAGTGCTCACCGGGCCCAGAGACAGCCTGACACTGGGATCACTGTGTGAGAGAGTGCTCACCGGGCCCAGAGACAGCCTGACACTGGGATCACTGTGTGAGAGAGTGCTCACCGGGCCCAGAGACAGCCTGACACTGGGATCACTGTGTGAGAGAGTGCTCACCGGGCCCAGAGACAGCCTGACACTGGGATCACTGTGTGAGAGAGTGCTCACCGGGCCCAGAGACAGCCTGACACTGGGATCACTGTGTGAGAGAGTGCTCACCGGGCCCAGAGACAGCCTGACACTGGGATCACTGTGTGAGAGAGTGCTCACCGGGCCCAGAGACAGCCTGACACTGGGATCACTGTGTGAGAGAGTGCTCACCGGGCCCGGAGACAGCCTGACACTGGGATCACTGTGTGAGAGAGTGCTCACCGGGCCCGGAGACAGCCTGACACTGGGATCACTGTGTGAGAGAGTGCTCACCGGGCCCGGAGACAGCCTGACACTGGGATCACTGTGTGAGAGAGTGCTCACCGGGCCCGGAGACAGCCTGACACTGGGATCACTGTGTGAGAGAGTGCTCACCGGGCCCGGAGACAGCCTGACACTGGGATCACTGTGTGAGAGAGTGCTCACCGGGCCCGGAGACAGCCTGACACTGGGATCACTGTGTGAGCGAGTGCTCACCGGGCCCAGAGACAGCCTGACACTGGGATCACTGTGTGAGCGAGTGCTCACCGTGCCCAGAGACAGCCTGACACTGGGATCACTGTGTGAGCGAGTGCTCACCGTGCCCAGAGACAGCCTGACACTGGGATCACTGTGTGAGAGAGTGCTCACCGGGCCCAGAGACAGCCTGACACTGGGATCACTGTGTGAGCGAGTGCTCACCGGGCCCAGAGACAGCCTGACACTGGGATCACTGTGTGAGCGAGTGCTCACCGGGCCCAGAGACAGCCTGACACTGGGATCACTGTGTGAGAGAGTGCTCACCGGGCCCGGAGACAGCCTGACACTGGGATCACTGTGTGAGAGAGTGCTCACCGGGCCCGGAGACAGCCTGACACTGGGATCACTGTGTGAGAGAGTGCTCACCGGGCCCGGAGACAGCCTGACACTGGGATCACTGTGTGAGAGAGTGCTCACCGGGCCCGGAGACAGCCTGACACTGGGATCACTGTGTGAGAGAGTGCTCACCGGGCCCGGAGACAGCCTGACACTGGGATCACTGTGTGAGAGAGTGCTCACCGGGCCCGGAGACAGCCTGACACTGGGATCACTGTGTGAGAGAGTGCTCACCGGGCCCGGAGACAGCCTCACACTGGGATCACTGTGTGAGCGAGTGCTCACCGGGCCCGGAGACAGCCTGACACTGGGATCACTGTGTGAGCGAGTGCTCACCGGGCCCGGAGACAGCCTGACACTGGGATCACTGTGTGAGCGAGTGCTCACCGGGCCCGGAGACAGCCTGACACTGGGATCACTGTGTGAGCGAGTGCTCACCGGGCCCGGAGACAGCCTGACACTGGGATCACTGTGTGAGCGAGTGCTCACCGGGCCCGGAGACAGCCTGACACTGGGATCACTGTGTGAGCGAGTGCTCACCGGGCCCGGAGACAGCCTGACACTGGGATCACTGTGTGAGCGAGTGCTCACCGGGCCCGGAGACAGCCTGACACTGGGATCACTGTGTGAGCGAGTGCTCACCGTGCCCGGAGACAGCCTGACACTGGGATCACTGTGTGAGCGAGTGCTCACCGTGCCCAGAGACAGCCTGACACTGGGATCACTGTGTGAGCGAGTGCTCACCGGGCCCAGAGACAGCCTGACACTGGGATCACTGTGTGAGCGAGTGCTCACCGGGCCCAGAGACAGCCTGACACTGGGATCACTGTGTGAGCGAGTGCTCACCGGGCCCAGAGACAGCCTGACACTGGGATCACTGTGTGAGCGAGTGCTCACCGGGCCCAGAGACAGCCTGACACTGGGATCACTGTGTGAGCGAGTGCTCACCGGGCCCAGAGACAGCCTGACACTGGGATCACTGTGTGAGCGAGTGCTCACCGGGCCCAGAGACAGCCTGACACTGGGATCACTGTGTGAGCGAGTGCTCACCGGGCCCAGAGACAGCCTGACACTGGGATCACTGTGTGAGCGAGTGCTCACCGGGCCCAGAGACAGCCTGACACTGGGATCACTGTGTGAGCGAGTGCTCACCGGGCCCAGAGACAGCCTGACACTGGGATCACTGTGTGAGCGAGTGCTCACCGGGCCCAGAGACAGCCTGACACTGGGATCACTGTGTGAGCGAGTGCTCACCGGGCCCAGAGACAGCCTGACACTGGGATCACTGTGTGAGCGAGTGCTCACCGGGCCCAGAGACAGCCTGACACTGGGATCACTGTGTGAGCGAGTGCTCACCGGGCCCAGAGACAGCCTGACACTGGGATCACTGTGTGAGCGAGTGCTCACCGGGCCCAGAGACAGCCTGACACTGGGATCACTGTGTGAGCGAGTGCTCACCGGGCCCAGAGACAGCCTGACACTGGGATCACTGTGTGAGCGAGTGCTCACCGGGCCCAGAGACAGCCTGACACTGGGATCACTGTGTGAGCGAGTGCTCACCGGGCCCAGAGACAGCCTGACACTGGGATCACTGTGTGAGCGAGTGCTCACCGGGCCCAGAGACAGCCTGACACTGGGATCACTGTGTGAGCGAGTGCTCACCGGGCCCAGAGACAGCCTGACACTGGGATCACTGTGTGAGCGAGTGCTCACCGGGCCCAGAGACAGCCTGACACTGGGATCACTGTGTGAGCGAGTGCTCACCGGGCCCAGAGACAGCCTGACACTGGGATCACTGTGTGAGCGAGTGCTCACCGGGCCCAGAGACAGCCTGACACTGGGATCACTGTGTGAGCGAGTGCTCACCGGGCCCAGAGACAGCCTGACACTGGGATCACTGTGTGAGCGAGTGCTCACCGGGCCCAGAGACAGCCTGACACTGGGATCACTGTGTGAGCGAGTGCTCACCGGGCCCAGAGACAGCCTGACACTGGGATCACTGTGTGAGCGAGTGCTCACCGGGCCCAGAGACAGCCTGACACTGGGATCACTGTGTGAGCGAGTGCTCACCGGGCCCAGAGACAGCCTGACACTGGGATCACTGTGTGAGCGAGTGCTCACCGGGCCCAGAGACAGCCTGACACTGGGATCACTGTGTGAGCGAGTGCTCACCGGGCCCAGAGACAGCCTGACACTGGGATCACTGTGTGAGCGAGTGCTCACCGGGCCCAGAGACAGCCTGACACTGGGATCACTGTGTGAGCGAGTGCTCACCGGGCCCAGAGACAGCCTGACACTGGGATCACTGTGTGAGCGAGTGCTCACCGGGCCCAGAGACAGCCTGACACTGGGATCACTGTGTGAGCGAGTGCTCACCGGGCCCAGAGACAGCCTGACACTGGGATCACTGTGTGAGCGAGTGCTCACCGGGCCCAGAGACAGCCTGACACTGGGATCACTGTGTGAGCGAGTGCTCACCGGGCCCAGAGACAGCCTGACACTGGGATCACTGTGTGAGCGAGTGCTCACCGGGCCCAGAGACAGCCTGACACTGGGATCACTGTGTGAGCGAGTGCTCACCGGGCCCAGAGACAGCCTGACACTGGGATCACTGTGTGAGCGAGTGCTCACCGGGCCCAGAGACAGCCTGACACTGGGATCACTGTGTGAGCGAGTGCTCACCGGGCCCAGAGACAGCCTGACACTGGGATCACTGTGTGAGCGAGTGCTCACCGGGCCCAGAGACAGCCTGACACTGGGATCACTGTGTGAGCGAGTGCTCACCGGGCCCAGAGACAGCCTGACACTGGGATCACTGTGTGAGCGAGTGCTCACCGGGCCCAGAGACAGCCTGACACTGGGATCACTGTGTGAGCGAGTGCTCACCGGGCCCAGAGACAGCCTGACACTGGGATCACTGTGTGAGCGAGTGCTCACCGGGCCCAGAGACAGCCTGACACTGGGATCACTGTGTGAGCGAGTGCTCACCGGGCCCAGAGACAGCCTGACACTGGGATCACTGTGTGAGCGAGTGCTCACCGGGCCCAGAGACAGCCTGACACTGGGATCACTGTGTGAGCGAGTGCTCACCGGGCCCAGAGACAGCCTGACACTGGGATCACTGTGTGAGCGAGTGCTCACCGGGCCCAGAGACAGCCTGACACTGGGATCACTGTGTGAGCGAGTGCTCACCGGGCCCAGAGACAGCCTGACACTGGGATCACTGTGTGAGCGAGTGCTCACCGGGCCCAGAGACAGCCTGACACTGGGATCACTGTGTGAGCGAGTGCTCACCGGGCCCAGAGACAGCCTGACACTGGGATCACTGTGTGAGCGAGTGCTCACCGGGCCCAGAGACAGCCTGACACTGGGATCACTGTGTGAGCGAGTGCTCACCGGGCCCAGAGACAGCCTGACACTGGGATCACTGTGTGAGCGAGTGCTCACCGGGCCCAGAGACAGCCTGACACTGGGATCACTGTGTGAGCGAGTGCTCACCGGGCCCAGAGACAGCCTGACACTGGGATCACTGTGTGAGCGAGTGCTCACCGGGCCCAGAGACAGCCTGACACTGGGATCACTGTGTGAGCGAGTGCTCACCGGGCCCAGAGACAGCCTGACACTGGGATCACTGTGTGAGCGAGTGCTCACCGGGCCCAGAGACAGCCTGACACTGGGATCACTGTGTGAGCGAGTGCTCACCGGGCCCAGAGACAGCCTGACACTGGGATCACTGTGTGAGCGAGTGCTCACCGGGCCCAGAGACAGCCTGACACTGGGATCACTGTGTGAGCGAGTGCTCACCGGGCCCAGAGACAGCCTGACACTGGGATCACTGTGTGAGCGAGTGCTCACCGGGCCCAGAGACAGCCTGACACTGGGATCACTGTGTGAGCGAGTGCTCACCGGGCCCAGAGACAGCCTGACACTGGGATCACTGTGTGAGCGAGTGCTCACCGGGCCCAGAGACAGCCTGACACTGGGATCACTGTGTGAGCGAGTGCTCACCGGGCCCAGAGACAGCCTGACACTGGGATCACTGTGTGAGCGAGTGCTCACCGGGCCCAGAGACAGCCTGACACTGGGATCACTGTGTGAGCGAGTGCTCACCGGGCCCAGAGACAGCCTGACACTGGGATCACTGTGTGAGCGAGTGCTCACCGGGCCCAGAGACAGCCTGACACTGGGATCACTGTGTCGCTTATTTAATTATCATAACAAAAGCTGGGAATTTTCAGCCTCCATTTGTTCCCAAGCCCCCCTTCCAGTCTTTTCTGAATTCCCATCCCTGACTCTCGGGTCATGGGAGAGGGGGGCAGGAGGTTAACATTGCCATGGAAACTGATGTTCCCGCGCAATGCTTCAGGGGTATCAATGGGAATGATGGCGGACAGAGTACAACATTAGCATCCTTTCCTCACGAACAGACAGATTAACGTTAACCTAAAACAATGTTCTTGCTGGTTTAACGCTGGCTACTCCAAATCACGCACAGTCCTCCGCCACTCGAAAGGGTTAATGCTCGTCAGTCACATGATATCTGCCGCCCTGCTTCCTTGAGTGCTGCTAGGAGCAACTGTGTGATATTCACCATTTCAATAAATTGCCGTTTAGAGCCGTGATTCCAGATATAACATGTGTATGAGTATTCTGTGTGCATCCATGCTCTACATTCTGTACGCACTTCGTTAAAATAAACTGAACTCAGCAATGTCACGCCAATAAACTTTTAACCTTTTGCTTGCCAGCGTGATAGGCATTTTGTGACAAAGAAATGCAAAATGGGGTTTTATTCACAAAATCGTGAGTTACAATGAGTGGATTTTGGCTTAAGTTTTGAAATGGAGTTGCCAGTTCAGTATTTTAGGGACACAAAAGTACTAATTACTGGTTAGACTAGTTGGAAAGATAATGTCACATGTGGAGTTAATGGAAGGCGAGTATTGACCTATATCCTCTATAATGTAAGCTCATTGAGCAGGGCCCTCCACCTCTCTGTTCCTCTACATCCACTTGTCTGGTTACAATTACATGTCTGTTAGTCCACCCATTGTACAGCGCTACGGAATCTGATGGCGCTATATAAATAATAAAATAATAGACTAAAGGCTTTCTCAGCATCTTGGGAATGTAGTTCATCAAGATCTGCAGGGACAAGGCCACACAGACCCCATGGATTTTGTTCTGATCTTTGCTGTGCAATGGGAGGTTTTAATTCCCCATATATCGAGCTAGTAAAAGCATTTTGCGGATAAAGAGGAAATTTAGGGCTTTATTTGCTAAATGGTGAGTATGAGCACCATCAAAAACAGACTTTTCTCTCTGTTAAACTAACGATTTGTTTATTCCCCCCACCCCACCCCCAAAATCTGACATTTTGTAAGTTGGTTTTCACATCGACACAACTCCCTGTTTATTGAATAGATGGTATGCCTCCTCTGACCAGTCATTTATACAACATGTGCCCACCTGGTACTGCTGGCAAGTGCCCAACTACTTTGCCCTTAAAGGGAACTCAATGAGAAGTCTTTGCAAGGCAGGTGCTCTGGGCAATTGATGCCTCTTGAGGTTGGCTCCACTGAGCTAAACAAACCAGGAAGTAACAGGAACAGTTTTTTCTGATTGACAGCCATACGGGTGTAACAAGATTAATTTATAAAGTGATAATTTCTATTGAAATCTCCACTTTTTGTAAAATGGAAAGAGAGAACACACTCTTTGCACATAAAGCATAGGTCTGGAGTGTTGTTTAATGTTTCATAAATGGTTCTGGTATAGCCTCAGTGCCCGTTGAGAACAACGGAAGTCTAGGATTGGCTGACGTGTGTGTAGGTACCACCATCATTAAACCCACTCCCTCATTATGTGAATATTGGGGAGCCATTTTCTCATTGCTGTACACTAAGTATGGAATGTGGAGGAGATGGCAGCTTGGCATTGGAAGACATAATCTAAGCTTGTGAAGTCTCTTCTTGTAGGAATGAGCAGAGTAGCTCAAACATAATAAGACCAAAGTATGTAAACATGAAGGGTACAAGGTCTCCAGTGTTTGTTATAGTTCCCCATCATAATGTAACTCATTTTATGGACTGGCTTGGTCAGATCTGCTAAAACTGTAACAATGTCTCACTGGCTAATATATAGAAAACTGAGGGCTGCACAGGGGTTTATGGGAAATTTAAAACTGCCCTGTTAAAGGGACGAGCATCACTGTGAGACTACTTTCTTATTCAAAAGTGTTTTATTTGTGGCACCAGGATTGGCGAGTTTTGTCAGCCACTTCCTGTTTTTCCCCCAGCACTTACTGCAAACTGTGTTTCAATTAATTTATCACAGCAGGGTTTATTCATTAACCAGTACATTGTGATGAACAGAAAAAACAATTTTCAGAATTGAAGTCAAATAAAACAGTCTGAAAACTGGATGAATTGGAGGTCTTCGTCACAGTTTAGTAAATAGGCCTCTGGTATATTGTATGTTTACCTCATTGTTACTCGGGATGTCTTGTGTTCATTTAAATTGTCAGCCCCCTGTCCAATGACTGTCACCCTCCTTTTTGTCAAATAATGTTTTCAAAACCACTACCCTTTCCTTTTAAACTTTCTAACCAGTTTGTGTTCAGTGCTTCCAATGGAAAGCTAACACCCCAAGTATTTTACCATATTTTGTATAAAATACCGCTTCTTACCCATCAGTCTATTTTCCATCTTGTCTCAGTGACAACAGTCCATCTCTGAAAAGCAGAAAGCCCGGACTGTATTTGGGTCTTTCGGTGATGGTTTCATTCCTTCTGGCACGGAGAACGTGAGGTCAAGGTTGGATTCACTGTTCACCTTTATGATATCTAGCTTATGAGCCTTGGGGTGATCGTTCCTAGTAGACTTTGTTATTTAGGCAAGGGAAAGACTTCACTAATAAATAGATATACCGGTATGTATTTATTGAAGTTAAGTCAGCCTGCTTACAATACACATTAAGAGAGGCTGGAATTAGTCCATGCATGCTACAAGGATGGACATTTGGTTTCAGGGCTGTATATACAATGGGGGATGGTGGGGGGGCTCTTTTGTTTACCATGCAAATTAGAGACAATTGTGGCCAGGAATGAGCCATCATCACCCTAACAAATTAAGAAACATAAAAATGATACTTGCGTTACGTTAGAGATTCTTTCATTTGCATTGATTCCAAAGGTCTGCAGCTTCCGAAGTGAGCTTTCACTAAACCAGGAAGTTTCTCAACCAGTCCTAACATTCCGTAAGTTTCTCAACCAGTCCTAACATTCCGTAAGTTTCTCAACCAGTCCTAACATTCCGTAAGTTTCTCAACCAGTCCTAACATTCCGTAAGTTTCTCAACCAGTCCTAACATTCCGTAAGTTTCTCAACCAGTCCTAACATTCCGTAAGTTTCTCAACCAGTCCTAACATTCCGCAGTGCTTTATGGGACCTGCAAAGGTTTGCGGGAGTTGTCCACAAAACTACGTCATGACATCACCTAGAGCAAGATTTGGGACAAAAACGCAGCAGGTTAAAGAAGGGGCAAAATAGATGGGATAACAGTGTGTTCAATTTCCACTACAGCGTGCGGTACCCGCCTGGCCTTCCTCCCAACACGTGAAAAGTGTTTCTAAATAGCGTGTCAGAAAATCGCAGTGGATTACAAACCGCGTTATTCACTAAAAGTCAGAATATTCCTGAATGAAACTGTGGCAAAAAATAACTTATCTGTAAAATTCGGTCAGGGTTACATTTTTTTTTTTTATTTTTTTTTATTAACAAAAGCAAAGAAAAAACCCTGCTGTTATTTAAATGTAGGAGTAGTCCACAGGTAACTTTTTTTTATTTTCTTTTATTATTTTTGCTTTTGTTCCATTTATTTAGGCTGTTGTATACTGTAGCCATTGCTGCCACCCAGGAGTAGTGGGGGTTTTGAGCACAGAGTTTAATTTTGGGAGCTTGTATTCACATTTTCCCTCCGTTCTGCCATTCTATTGGAGTGTGTAAGTGAAGACTCCAGTCAGACTATAACCATTGGCTCTCTAATGGCCGGCTGCTATATATACAGAGTTCATTTGTACTGAAGTACGTATTTGGATCTGTATTTCCTGGGAGCTGTTTTGACTCTTTGAGGCTCATGGTGCTGGTGTAGGTGTATAAATGTTGGAATTATTGGCTTCTGATGTGATGACTGGCAAGCGCTGTATAGATATCAAATCCAATACAAATAAGAATAGATCCAGAAAAAAGGTACTATAGATGCACACTATAGGTGAAAAGCTGCCACTCAATAGGCACACCCCAAATAGCCTATAAAGCAAAATAGGAAAGAAAAAGGTGGGTACAAACACAGGGCGCTGGTCACTACAGACAAGTGTATAGACGTAGTGAAAATATCAAAAATGTATTTGTACACTTCACAATGAATACAAATATATAAAATTAATAGCAATATTTGCCAAAAAGAAATACAAAGCAGTGCAATTCTAAGACCGGGGAACAAAGCCCGACACCAACCACTCAGCTCACAAGTAAACAGATGCGACATACAGCCCTTGGTCGCGATTCCTAAGGCTGAGATATACTTGCGGCTCACAGTACAATACAATCGTGGTGGTGAGATAGCAGTCTCTGGATTGCTGAATTTAATGCCTGGACTGCTATCTCACCACCACGATTGTATTGTACTGTGAGCCGCAAGTATATCTCAGCCTTAGGAATCGCGACCAAGGGCTGTATGTCGCATCTGTTTACTTGTGAGCTGAGTGGTTGGTGTCGGGCTTTGTTCCCCGGTCTTAGAATTGCACTGCTTTGTATTTCTTTTTGGCAAATATTGCTATTAATTTTATATATTTGTATTCATTGTGAAGTGTACAAATACATTTTTGATATTTTCACTACGTCTATACACTTGTCTGTAGTGACCAGCGCCCTCATTAGGTGGGTTTGTACCCACCTTTTTCTTTCCTAAGCGCTGTATAGAGCCTAGTAATATCCCAATGTCAGTCTCACAGGCTTATTTACTAACGTGTGGAAATTTGAAATAACCCCATCAGCCATCTAATTATTGGTTAAAGAGAAAGTGGGCAGCTTGTGATCATTTTTTTTAGCCATGCAATAGAGTTCATTTATCAGATCTAATCTATGATTAATGGCACGCTGTATATGGTATATTGTAGCCCTATTGTTCTCGATGCCTTGATTAATAGTCTCAGACACAATAGGATCCTCATTATTTTACTATTAACTCATTAGTAATTAATGAGAATTTTATACCAACTCAATTACCCCTTAAACAATATTATATTCATACATTTGAATTCTGTATTACAGTGTGACTAAGGGACTTTGTTAAAGGGACCTAACGTGCTCTTAATCGCTTCAGCTTGCTTTATAAATATGATTTAAAGGAACTTTCCATCATTTATAAATTAATACAATTCCTTACAACACTGTAGTGTTCTGTAGCTGTATATAGATTTTCACCTATTACTTACCTCTAATCCAGCGGTGGGACCATCTACTCGCTGCAGCTCTGCTCCACTCCCAGAAGGTCATCACTAGTCATGGTCTCTCGGCCAATCCAATGGATCTCATAGTGAAGCTTTGGGAGGCCATTGCTGAAATCTACTCCTATTTTCAGCTAGCGCTCCCAAACTGTCTGACAGCAGGGAGCAATATTAAAGTGACAATTTCTCTTGAAAAGGTGTTTGTAGCGTTCCTTATACATTTTGTTATATTTACCAAGGAAGCGTGTGTGAAGTTTGAAAAATACATGTCATGGTTATTTATTAAAGTGGGGATTCAAAGTAAAATTTAAGTTTAAAATGGCCAAACTGGAAAAATCTAGTAAATCCGCTATAGGCAGTTTTGGTGTACAGATCATGTCCCTGCAGTCCAACTGCTCAGTTCTTTGCCATTAAGGAGCTACATCACTTTGTTTATATGGCTCTCCTCCTCTGAAACCGCTATTTGGTGGTCTTCAATTTTCTCACAACCCAAGAGACTCTGAAAGCAAAGGTGGTGTAGGGTTTCTGCTCTCACCTCACTGCTCCTTCAAACCTCTCTACCCACCCCCCTTTCCCTCTCATTCTCCTCATTTGAATTTCATTCAATTCGCCTTTTCAAGACCATCTCTACTAACATTGCCGTTATCTATCGTCCCCCTGGTTCCCCTCTCCTCTTCCTTGACCACTTTGCTGCTTGGCTTCCCTACTTTCTCTCCTCTAATATTCCATCCCCAATTCTTGGGGACTCTAACATTCCCATTAACCTACCCTTGTCCGCATTAGCCTCAAAACTACTTCCAACGACCTCCTCCCTTGGGCTATCGCAGTGGGCTAAGTCCCCCACCCCTGTAGCTGGCAATACCCTCGATCTTATTTTCTCTCATGAATGTACAATCTCTAATCTCTGCAACACTCCATTTCCTCTCTCAGATCCATAGGTATGTCCGTTCTTGGGCTCTCCGCTCTGCCCGTGACCACCTTCTGTCTGCTGCTCGCACCCGTACGGCCAACTCACGCTTGCAGGACTTCCCGCGGGCAGCTCCCTTCCTATGGAATAGCCTGCCTACCGCCATCAGACTCTCCCCTAGTCTTCAATCCTTTAAGAAGTGCCTTAAAACCCATCTCTTTTAGGAAAGCTTATGGCCTCCCAGAGTAACCTCTACCTCACATACCTGTCTCTTGCTCTCTCCTAAAGAGCAGCACTCTATTCTCTAATCCAGCTCTACTTCACCCCACCTTGTTTAATTGCTCTTTCCTGTGCTGTTGGGTTTTGTGCCCCACCTCCTATAGTCTGTAATCTCGTTTGAGCAGGGTCCTCTTCAACATATTATTTCTGTAATTGTCTTATTTATTGTTAAATCATCCCCTTTGATAATATAGTAAAGCGCTACGGACTATGCTGGTACTATATAAATACCAGTAATAATAATAATAATGGCCATAGTCACACCTCCCTGCATGTGACTTGCACAGCCTTCCTAAACACTGTAAATAACCTAGATATTCTAGGTTCCTGTATTGCACCATCTGGTTAACCTATATTTGTTTATGTCTTGCACTATTATTCGCTTTCTGTGTGTTAATAATGTTCTATGTACAGAGCAGGAGATAACTTCTAAAGCAAGTTAAGATCTGATTGAAAAGGAAACCATTTTGTTTTCATGCAGGCTATGTCAGCCACTGCCAGGGGAGAAGTGGCTAGAACTGCATAAACAGAAACAAAAGTGATTTAACTTCTAAATGACAGAGGATTGAGCAGTGAGAGCTATACACCAAAAATGCTCCATTAAGCTAAAGTTGTTTTGGTGCCTATAGTGTCCCTTTAAGAAACTTGGTATAATTCACCATGGATTAATAGTGAAGGGGTGACATCATTTCGTACAGGTCAGGAAGTGAAGTACTATAAGCCTCTAATAATGGCATTCATCCATTTAATGACTCAAGGTTTGTAAGCACTAACACCAAACCATTCTAACAGCAGGTGAGGGCTGTACAGCTCTGCTTGTGCTATCTGACAAATATACTCATTTTAGCTTGCAAAGGAGGTAGCAGGCACTGGAATCTGTAAGAAGTGCACAAAATGGGGATTCTAAGTGGTTTAATGTGCATCCATGTGGTTATTATGTAACTCTAAGTTCTATAGATAATGTGTACATGAATGCAACGTGTGTATGTACGTATGCAGAGTGTGGGCTTGTATAGTGAGTGTATGCAGAGTGTGGGCTTGTATAGTGAATGCATGTCGATAGTGAGTGTCTGTGTAGGTGTGCTGTCTGTGTAGGTGTGCTGTATATGTAAAGTGTGAGTGTGTGTCTGTAGGTGGTCTGTATATGTAGAGTGTGAGTGTGTGCTGTATATGTAGAGTGTGAGTGTGCTGTCTGTGTAGGTATGCTGTATATGTAGAGTGTGAGTGTGCTGTGTGAGTGTGTGCTGTATATGTAGAGTGTGAGTGTGTGCTGTATATGTAGAGTGTGAGTGTGTGCTGTATATGTAGAGTGTCTGTGTAGGTGTGCTGTATATGTATAGTATGAGTGTGCATAGATTGGCAATAAGAGGAATCTGATGTGATTCAATTACTATGGTAACAGAGCAGAAGCGCAGTATGTTCAAAAAAGGAATGTTTAAAAATACATTGCGTATGTTTTTTGGCTTCATTTACTGAACAATGCACAGCAACACAGAGAAGCTGGACTGGCTTTATATAAACTCACAGATAATGACAATTTGAGGCATGAAATAATCATGCATTGCAGGCAGTCAATTGTTTGTTCATTTAAAGTCCTTTATTGCTAGAACTATGGTTTAATATGGATTTCACATTAATTCTCTAAGTGCATCTTTTAATCTGTTGAAAACCAGTTTGCTCGCTGTGGCTGACGCTGTACAGGACCCTAACCTCCATGCATTATTGGGACGATTTCATTGGTGTGACTTCCAGTGCTGACATTAAACAATCAATCAAAGCACCATAACCACTTCAGGGCAGTATGACTTCTTGCTTAGGTCCAGTTGGGTGCACAACTCCCTTCCTCTCTGCCTGAGTTAAACCCAGCAGTGCAGGGCTTAGCTTATTGGCTGAGAGAAATCAGCTGACACTCTCGAAGCCAATCAGTTGCCTCTGCACCACAGTTCTTAGCTCAGGAAAGCTCAGAAAAAACAAAGGAAACTGCTCTCAGGGACCATTGCCTAGCGGACCCAGGTAAGGGGTCAAACTGTTATCAAGATACTTGCAGTGTTCCTTGATTTTAACCCTTATTTCATTACTGATAACCTGGGACGGAGAGGCACAAGATCTCCCCAGCTTCACTTCCAGCACGTTAATAGGAATAAGAACATGTAAAGTGGTAGTATCAAAAATGTAACTATCACAAATTCTAATTAAATTAAAGGACCACTATAGTGCCAGGAAAACATACTCGTTTTCCTGGCACTATAGTGCCCTGAGGGTGCCCCCACCCTCAGGGTCTCACTCCCGTGGCGCTGAAGGGGGAGGAAGGGGTTACCCTTACGGTTTTTCCACCGTCGGGCTCCCCCGGCGCTGGGACTCTCCTCCTTTCCCGTCATCGACTGAATGCGCATGCGTGGCAAGAGCCGTGCGCGCATTCAGCCAGTCCATAGGAAAGCGTTTTCAATGCTCTCCTATGGACGTTGGCGTCTTCTCACTGTGAAAATCAAGCGACTCTAGCAGCTGTCAATGAGACAGCCACTAGAGGCTGGATTAACCAATATGTAAACATAGCAGTTTCTCTGAAAAAAGGGTTAAACCTAGCTGGACCTGGCACCCAGACCACTTCATTAAGCTGAAGTGGTCTGGGTGCCTCTAGTGGTCCTTTAACAATTGTGAATTGTTGCCAGGTGACCAAATGCTAAGCCACTTGTTGATGATAATAAATCATTTCTCCCCACCTTTTCTGACCTGGATTTGCATTCAGTATATGTAGTTTGCGTTCATTAGATAACTTGTCACATGACCATGGCAATGAAAGTTAAATGTTTGCGCTGTTCCTTATGCTCCAGTTCTGTTTCCTGAGTGTATCTCTTCTGCTCTTAAGAAGAGAATTATTCATGGCTTGCCTTTTAACTGAGCCTTTTTCCCCGCAGGCCCGGTGATAGTAATGTGATTTGACTCTGCTGCCGTTTGCTGGCGGTGATGGTACAGAGTGAAGACATTACAGCCATTTATTTCTTAATGATTAATTGATAGAAACCTGTACATACTTTTCATGTCACATTCCCTGCAGCCTAAATATACTGAGCGTATGTCTGTATCTTTACACACGTAGGCTCGCGGATCGGACACGCTGGATTCAGGCACTGAAAGCTCCAACCGTCTTATTTCATCCACCGCACCCGGCGGCGTGAAGGGAAAACCCAGCAAACGGTAGGATGGGTAGAGGTGGGCCATTGTGGTTTTAACATACCCGTACCTTTATGGCCGGGGCAAATGGATTACTTTTTAATATACCTTTTCAATCCAAACCCACCACAAATCCCTGGGAGTTATTGTCCAATTAAAACGTGAAGTCATTATCTGACGCTGTGGCGTTTTATGTATCATATCTGTTATATAACCTCTAGAAAATGGATTGTTTTATTGGATTTTATTATGTTTTAAAATAAATAGTTCAGTGGTTACAGTGTTTATTACCAACAACCAAAAACTGATCAGAAAGACATAACTTTCACTGTTCTAACATGCATGGCACGTCTGTGGTCCTCTCTCTTGTACAGTGCTGTGTAAACTGCAGGATCGTATGTTTAGATCAGTGTTTATTCCACAATTTGCAAGCGTTACTGGATCACACACAATACATGTGGAAATGGTAATGTCTTAGGAATCTTATTTAATTGGACTGACTCACAAATAGAATGTGATTAAAAAGGGCTGGAATGGTGAGAATTCAATATTTGGTAGCTTGGTGTAGGGCAGGAATAACCTGTCAGCCCTACAAAAAGCCACAGGGTCGGAACAGAATGACCGTGTAGGGTCCTAGTGACAGACACTTTGTTTTTCTCTGTCGTTTACAGAATAACCAGAGGACCATTTGTGAAACTGGCGGACTGCGCTCACTATCATTACGAAAACGTTAACTATGGTCCCATTCAGGTAAAGGGCTAACAATCAAGCTGTATCCAATGCAAGGGCGGCAAGTATTGCAGCTTATGGACTGCTGCTCCCATGACTGTCAGCCAACCAATGTAAAATGACACTTTGGCTGGGAATTGGTGTTCGTGTACACAGAAACATTTGTGCTGGTATAAGAGTTACTCTCTGTCAGTCTGGCTCCGCTTAGTGGGAGTTGCTGTAAGATGAGTGCGAGATTTGTTTCAGGCCTCTCTTCCACCAACATGCAGTGTATAATACTTTAATGTTTTATTGTTACTATCTGAACTATATACTGACACATTTTAACTCTTTATATCCCAGCTGTCTATCTCTGACTCGCGTCCAGAGGATTCTTCTGCTGCAGAGACGGATGCTATATACATTGTTCAAGTTACCTGTCAGGTAAGTGAGACTGTAAAAAAAGCAGAGGTTAAAGGGATATTACAGCCTTGTGACAAGTGAACCCTTGATAACATCAAATGCCTGTGTGTCTGATTAATCTCGATCTCTGAGAATAAGCCCAACTTAGTACATTGGTAAGAAATCCATAATCAATATGGCTGCCTGCCTGTCTTAGCCGTGATGGCAGCTGGATCCCTGGCAGCCTGCGATTTACCCGTAGTAACCAGGAGGGAAACAAACGATTAACTGTCATTTAAAGTTACATTTTTAAAATCACGGTGTATATACAAAAAAGCCATAAAAAAACCAAACACAACTAATATATATATCTCTATATCTATATCTTGATAAAAGTCTGGTTGGACTGAAATGTCGACACTTTGTATTTGAACATTGATTGCTGAAATAAAAAGCACTTTTGAAATATTCTGGAGTACTGTGAGTGCTCTCCATCAAGACATTGTATACAAGGGCCGGAGATTGCATCGAGGCATAAACAAGACCAGGAGCAGTGAGTGCGGGACTCTTGGAAGTTTATATATTTTATTATATTTACAGGCTGCATTCAGAAGTGCCCTTCTCTAAAATCCATCTGATCCTGCGTTAATTAAAACGGCTTTGTGATTCACACTGTCATAGTTTGTGATCTCAGGATCAGAGCTGGCGGCACTCCATTTAAATAGAATTACTCACTTTTGTGTGTCCGCCTTGTTGTGCTCCATGTAAATCAAAAGACAGGTAAAAATAGACCTTTCAGTATTAATGTGACCTGAAAGCTCCTTATTCTAACTCGGCAGAGCATAAAAGACTGTCTGCATGCATTTCTTTTAATGCAGTTTTGTAGAAGGTCTGGCAGGTTTTTGACATTTGACAAACACATTTAAAGTGACATTAAACATTAATTTCAAAGTTTGTTTCTTTTCCATAACTGCGTCCTGAGTAAGCAATCTGTTTATATCGCTTGGGAATAAATACTGCTGCAGTGTAGCGGCCGTGGTTAGGCAGCACAATGCTTTCGTTACTGTATCCTGTGCTTGGAATAAAGGTTTCCCACAATCCATCCGCACATTGTGATTGACTGATTGGTACCCGTATTCCAACCGCTGGAGGGACGTTAGAAGAATCTTAAATGTCTGTTACATAACGCCATTTACCCAGAATTCATGACTCTGCTCTTTAAACCTAAAATGTGCACTTCATCGCCATTTCTCTGCAATTTCCAATTTAGTGGATAAACCCCAGTGAGGTTGACATTATAAATATGAAACCTCTTTGATTTTTGGCTGACGTGTCCGATTTAACTGCTGTTTAAAGTTCAGGTCTTTTTCCTTTTCTGTTTGTTTCTAAGACCTGTATTTTCTGTAAATCTGTTTGTATTTCTTTTCTCTGAAGCGCAGACAGGTGAGAACTCACAGCGCACAAAGCAGTGAGTCAGCTTTACTAAGCTGCACACAAATAAACTCCACAGCGTGACCGAGGAGCACTTTTAACCCCTTAAGGACACATGACGTGTGTGACATGTCATGATTCCCTTTTATTCCAGAAGTTTGGTCCTTAAGGGGTTAAACCAACATCAGTAGCAATTTACATATGTTTTCTTTAAAAATAACAACCCATTATTTAGGATCTGCCATCTTTACGGATGATATGAGTGCATCTTAACATTTGTACAAATACTTTACACTTATTTCTTTTTTTATTTTTATTTTTAAATATTTTGATTAATAAAAATATACTCTGACAACACAACTGTCCTGTGAAAGGCACCAGCGGGGCATTCCATGCAAATCCACTTGCATATCCCATAATCCTCTAGCACATTCTTGAATGTTTGGAAAATAAGGGTCTTGGGTGTTTTTGTGCTAGAATAAAACTTGCTATTCTCTCAAATAAGACAGTTTCTTCTTAACCCCTTAAGGACCAAACTTCTGGAATAAAAGGGAATCATGACGTGTCAGACACGTCATGTGTCCTTAAGGGGTTAAATAAAAAGATTTATATGAAGTTTCTTTAAAAGAAAGAAGATTGTCTCTAATAAAACAACAAGCCTATTATCCCATGTAGATTACAGGGAAACCCCTTCATACGTGATTTCTATTCTACTGCATGGAGGATCTTTTTACCCAGCTATGTTTTCCTAATCCATGATAAAAAAATAGTATTTAGAAAAATACCTTTTTGTTGGTTTTCTGTTTAAAAAAACACTTATTTTAATGTTCAGAACTCAGACACATTGACTCCATGGCAGAAAACTAAGAAATGGAGCTGGATACTCATGTTTGTTGCTAAAAGATTGTGATTTATTTGATTGTGAGTCACCATTGCCCTTTACTGCTGTCAGCATGTCAACCTGATCAGCTGAGAAATGATCAGAGAGATAAAATAAGACGGGGACGTTAAACTTACGCTGATTTCTTTGTGAATCATTTCTATGCAGTGACGGTTATATCACACCGTAGTACGCCTTATGACTTTACCTAGCTGGTGGATGAGAAGTTAGCCTCCTGCTTCCATCATGTGCTGAATCCCTGCTGTTACAGATTCTTCAGCTATTTTTGTGAGGTTCTCTGGTAATACATTTCCTGGTGATTTTTTTTTCACATCTTTTAATCATGATCTCTGCCTCCCTCCAGCATTCAATCAACCCCCGTTTTAGTGACCCGTAAATATTTGAGACTAAGGTCCTGTGTTTGTTTAACTCATTAGATTTTGTAGCTGCGCTTGAAAATTATTTATTAATTAGCTGTTAACTAACTTGCTTCAGTGATCTTTCTTAATTAAATGAAAGTGGGGAATATGGCCCATGTGCACCGATTAGGATGATGATTAGAAAATCGATAATACTGCCTAGCAGACCATTTTTAGGGATTGTTTGTTGTGGTGAAGAGCAGGAAGAGGTCTGCTGTCCTGCCCAGGGGATAATGCCATGTTTCTTTTTTTAAATACGTCTCTAACTCGTTCATGATCATTATTTTTATATCCATTTCTGTCTATTCCATTGTTACAGCCTTTCTTGGTTCCTTTTTCACCTTGCCCTTGCTTTTTGTTGCTTTCTCCAGGGTCGTTCCTGGTCTGTCTTGCGGAATTATGAAGATTTTCGAGTGCTTGATTCAAACCTTCATCGCTGCATCTTTGACAGGCGTTTCTCTCAGTTGCTGGAACTGCCGCCCCGCTCTGAGCTGCCCTCTCAGGGACAGGTGAGAGACTGCTCCTCTCCGAATTAGAGAGAACAGAGGGAAGCCATCAATCCTTCCAGTTGCCCCAAACCTTTAAAACTCTCTTTGCCCTACCTGTATAGGATAGGTGGTAAAATTCATCAGTCACTAACAAATGGCCCTTTTAGTGCTCCTTGCTTTAATCTGCCTCCTCAAGGACTGCTGAAGGAATTCACCAGTCCCTTCCTGCTTTCCCTTCCTTCATGCAAACTGCTCTTCCAGCGGCAAGTGTATTAATGCGGGTAAGATCTTAGTGACCACCTGTTTGTATCTCCATGTAACCGGCTCATTTTCATCAGGGCTATCTCAGTCTTTCATGATTTCTAGGTCAATACAACGAGGACCAGTAAGATGGGTAATAACCTGCATATTTATTGTGCATTGAAACAATGTGTGAAGGTTGAGCAGATATTGCCTCCACACTGCTATTCCACTACATCTAAAGGATCAATTGGTGGTCCCTTCTTCTACACCAGGGGAACTGTGTTGGCTAACGGCCCTAAATTCAGGAGATCATCAAATTAAACAGTGCCATCACAACTCCCTTATTTATTTTTGAGTTGTGGGGGCCAGGGAAGAGCTCGCTACCACCCAAAATCCTCATTGCCGAGTCAAACTTCTGAGGTCTAGGGTCACTCTGTACATGCTTTCTGATCTTCTTAAAGAATGTAAATTTTCTTGCAGCAACTTAATCACTGTTACATGAAAACATGTGCTGCTCCTCTCAATACTTTATATCGGAGCTGGGGTATAGTTTGTAAAATGCTTCTTTTTGTCTCCAGGTCCTCGCCCCACTTCTTGCTCGGTATTTGAAGGGTCTCTCGGGAATTGTGGACAGTAATATCAACTGTGGCCCCATACTAAGTTGGATGGAGGTAACTTGTGACTTTTATTGACCCCTTCACTAATCATAAATAATATAAATAATCACATCACCGATTTCTAAACTATATCGATAGTCACATAGCCGATTATACACTGTATCAATAGTCACATAGCTGATTATACACTGTATCAATAGTCACATAGCCGATTATACACTGTATCAATAGTCACATAGCCGATTATACACCGTATCGATAGTCACATAGCCGATTATACACTGTATCAATAGTCACATAGCTGATTATACACCGTATCAATAGTCACATAGCTGATTATACACTGTATCAATAGTCACATAGCTGATTATACACTGTATCAATAGTCACATAGCCGATTATACACTGTATCAATAGTCACATAGCTGATTATACACTGTATCAATAGTCACATAGCCGATTATACACTGTATCAATAGTCACATAGCTGATTATACACTGTATCAATAGTCACATAGCCGATTATACACTGTATCAATAGTCACATAGCTGATTATACACTGTATCAATAGTCACATAGCCGATTATACACTGTATCAATAGTCACATAGCCGATTATACACTGTATCAATAGTCACATAGCTGATTATACACTGTATCAGTAGTCACATAGCTGATTATACACTGTATCAATAGTCACATAGCCGATTATACACCGTATCGATAGTCACATAGCCGATTATACACTGTATCAATAGTCACATAGCTGATTATACACTGTATCAATAGTCACATAGCTGATTATACACTGTATCAATAGTCACATAGCCGATTATACACTGTATCAATAGTCACATAGCTGATTATACACTGTATCAGTAGTCACATAGCTGATTATACACTGTATCCATAGTCACATGGCCGGTTAAAAACCGTATCGATAGTCACGTAGCTGATTATACACTGTATCAATAGTCACATAGCTGATTATACACTGTATCAATAGTCACATAGCTGATTATACACTGTATCAATAGTCACATAGCTGATTATACACTGTATCAATAGTCACATAGCTGATTATACACTGTATCAATAGTCACATAGCTGATTATACACTGTATCCATAGTCACATAGCTGATTATACACTGTATCCATAGTAACATAGCCGATTATACACTGTATCCATAGTCACATGGCCGGTTAAAAACCGTATCAATAGTCACGTAGCTGATTATACACTCTATCGATTATAGCCAATTATACACTGTATCAATAGTCACATAGCCGATTATAAACTGGGTATAAGTAACCTCTATTAATTAGTTGCTGGTCTGGTTAAATTTAGAACAGTATGCCGAGCCTCCTTGGCGATAAAAGGACTGTAAATAAATAGATTATCGTTGGAATGACTGGGAGTCTCCAGGAAAGTATATTTAATACACAGGAGGAGGAATGGTTCTGTTTGAATAAAAAGCATTGCTGAGATTAAACTATTTTCTTTTTCTTCTCTTTGGGATCTAGATCGATAATCATGGGAACCGCCTGTTGGTAAATGAAGAGGCGTCTATCAATGTGCCGGCAATCGCGGCTGCTCATGTGATAAAGAGATACACTGCGCAGGCACCTGATGAGCTTTCCTTTGAGGTGACAATTTAAGCTGGGTTTTTATAGATTGTGCTATTTTGGTGTAATGCAATCATGGGTGCTTTTTAAACATTCTGTGGCAAATGTGTGAAATTCAGGCTAATTAGCAGATATTCTACATTCTGCTTAGCCGGAGCACCATGTTTCCTGAGATTGATCATTTCTATTTTAAGCATTGATGGCATGAGAGCACATGCCATAATTAATCTCCAGGAAAGGGAACATATTTCAAATTAAATTTGGGAGGGTTGGGTTGGGTCTTGCCATGTAGTGTCAGCACTGGCTGTCAGGAAGTGCCATTTGCCCTCTGGGTTGTCCTGCTGTTGTCTATTGGCTGTATTGACCATTTGCTGTTTTGGTTTTCCTGCAGGTTGGAGACATTGTGTCGGTGATTGATATGCCACCTCGGGAAGACACCAGCTGGTGGAGAGGAAAACACAGCTTCCAGGTGAGGGCTCTAATGTTTCTCCATTCACATCCTGCATAAGACTGGCTGCAGTGAGACATCAGGGTAACCTTTTTTCTCTCCCAGGTGGGATTTTTCCCTAGTGAATGCGTGCAGCTGATCACAGACAGCAAGAACCCCTCTCCCACAACAGGTATACAGGGTGCGTTTAGCATTTTGGCAAGCAGTATATATGGCGCTGTGGGTTGTGAGTACTGTCTTTAATAAGAAATCCAGGTTTGAAATGGTGTGTGCATAGATCTGTCTGGCTTTATTAGGGGCTGCTGTCTTTGGTAGCGTCTGTGGCCGGTTCTGTATGTATGTTGCATCTGCTGTCTGGTGCTTTGTTTATGGTTATTGCTTTCTGGCACTGTGTCAATGTGGCTGCTGCTAGTGTGAATGGTGCTGTGTGTCTGTGGTTGCTGCCAGTGTGGATGGCGCTGTGTGGCTGCCGCTAATATGGATGGCGCTGTGTGGTTGTGCTGGTGCTGTGTGTCTGTGGTTGCTCCTAGTGTTAATGGTGCTGTGTGGATGGTGCTGTGTGTCTGTGGTTTGTGCTGGTGCTGTATGTCTGTGGTGTGTGGATGGTGCTGTGTGGTTGTGCTAGCGCTGTGTCTGTGGTGTGTGGATGATGCTGTGTGTCTTTGGTTGCTGCTAGTGTGGATGGTGCAGTGTGTCTGTGGTTTGTGCTAGCCCTGTGTGTCTGTGGTTGGTGCTGTGTGTGTGGCTGCTGCTAGTGTGGATTGTGCTGTGTCTCTCTGGTTGCGCTGTGTGTGTGTGTATATAAACATTCGTTACAACACAGATATTACACATAGTAACTGAGATGTGTCTCCAGTCCAAAAGACGATCCATCAGGGTATTTAATTGAGCGTAAAATAAAATACAACAATATTAACATTAAGAAAGAAATAATCGGTGTCTATCTTAAGAACACTAGTGAGCAGGAAAGTAATAGTAAGGCAAATTTTGTCGCCTCTATACCAGCCCCAATATCGTCCCTCCAGCTAGCAAACAGAGAGGGTAGTGGATGCATGGAAAAGGCTTCCAGCTGAAGTGGTAGAGGGTAACACAGTAAATGAGTTTAAGCATGCGTGGGATAACTACAAGATAAGGCCAGGCACTAATGAAAGTATTTTAAAAAAAAATTGGGCAGACTTACCGGTTCTTATCTGCCGTCACATTCTATGTTTCTAACAGGGAAAACCATAAACCCATTTTTGTTATAGGCCCCACCTAAAAGATGTTGGTCACCACAGACAGAAAGAGATTGAAGTGAGTCGGAAGAAAGATGAGATGGGAGGGGGAAGCCGCAGATACCCCAAAAAAGGAGGCAGGGGGGCGGGACGGTCCAGACAGGAGAACCCCAAAAGTGCCCAGAAGCAATCTCTCTCCGAAAAGAGATCTAGGCAGGGGTATGTCCCCCGTCCTGAAGGGGTATGATCCTGAGAGTTCCCCCTGTAGGGGATAAAGGATGAAACCAGAGACCTTATGAGGCGAGCACAGCGGAAGAGCGGTTGAGGTGAGGAACTGAACCCACCCCGCTTATCCTCTAGCTGCCTACATCGCTGGCCATCCAAGGGCCCCAAACCTTTTTGAACGTCTTCATGGTGCCCTGCACTTGGGCCGTTGGCTTATCCATTAGGCAAGTATCCTTGATTTTTTTGGGGAACCGCTTCTACTGAAGGGATCTCCCTCTGAAGCCTAACCTGTGCCAAAGCTAGCTGCCAAATTTAATTTGTGTAAATGTTTTTGATCCGTTTTTGTCCAATCATACATGAGTCTATCCAACAAAAACACCCAAGGGTCAAACTTAACATCTCTACTGAGAATGTCCCTTATTAAATCCTTAATCTTTGTCCAATATCGTTGCACGTCTGGACATACCCACCACATGTCAATAGAAGTCCCCTTCTGTCCACACCCTCTCCAACACAAGTCTGTGGGGATATTCATTCTACACAATTTGACAGGGGTGGTGTACTATAAAGCAGGGATGGGGAACCTTTGGCCCTCCAAATGTTGTGGACTAAATCTCCCTTGATGCTTTGCCAACATTATGGCTGTAAGAGCATTATGGGTGATGTAGTCCAAAACATCTGGAGGGCCAAAGGTTCCCCATCCCTGCTGTAAAGTGACACATATGGATCCCAAATTCCCTCCCACTCAACCCCTTCTAACGTTTCACCCCATTCTAAGGTATTGGTGCTAAGGTGGGTGTATAATGCAGTAATCAAGCCCCTTGGGAACTGTTCCTGTATACACATGTTTTCAAAAAAGTTAGCCTTCCTAGCCTGATCCTCCTGAGCTTAATCCCTGAGTGGAATATATCGGAAGAAATCCAAAGGTTTTAGGGTAGCCCTAGTTTTCATTTTCGCAAAGGGTATATCAGAACCTCCCTCATATAGATGGCAAAGTCGCTGCAATCATATTCTATACCTTTAAAATCGTGTGCTCTCATACCCCGGGGAGGACGTCCTATTCTTCTGGAACGGCGTCAACGGGGAAGGGAAAGATGCTAAACCATATTTTAAAGCATTAGCGTCCCATAGTTTCAGGGTGTTCAGGATTGCAGGGCATGTCGTTCAAAGGGGAGGCCGATAGTCCTTAGGTATCCACATGAAAAACAGTGGTAACCCATTAACAATGACTCCAGATCTACCCATCGTCTTTCCTCAGGGGGAGAATGCCACAATGCGATCTGGGTCAGTTGTGCCGCTAGGTAATAAAAATACAGATTGGGCAAACCAAAGTCCCCCCTTCCCCCCGCGCTTTAGCACAAAAGAGGACATTGCTTGACACTGGTTTTTATTTTGCCATATAAATTTGCCTATGACCTGCTGAAGAGTCGCCAGATTGGATTTGGTGATTTAGACCAGCAGAGCTTGGAATAAAAATAGTATTCTAGGTAGGACATTCATTTTCACAGATTGAATACTGCCTATCCACGAGATTGGTTTGTCGACCCACTTCTCCATATCGTCAATGAGGGATTTGAACATAGGGATGTAATTTTGTTGGTATAATCGGGTAGGATCTGCTGTCAGCCAAATACCTAAATACTTGAGATGATTGTGAACTATATGAATGTGGTATGTGTGACCAATGTGTGTCGTGTCTGCTGCCGAGAGGCCAATGGGAAGTGCACTTGACTTGTTCAAGTTTACTTTGTAGCCCGCTTATTCACTATATTTCTCCAACACGTCCGTCAGTGTCGCCATGGAGTCTCTAGGGTGTGTCAGGGTTAAGAGCACATCATCTGCAAAGCCTGATGCCACAAATTTCTGCCTGACCACCATTACCCCCTGTATCCCTGGGTTGGTTCTGATTGCTTGCAGAAGGGGCTCCAATGGTAGCACGCACAACAGGGGTGACCGGGGGCACCCCTGCTTGGTGCCATTACTCGGTGTGAGCGTTACAACCTGCGCCCCCGAGATCCGAATCTGTGCCCTAACATTGGTGTAAAGTTTGAATTGCTGTTAAATACGGAACAGGGATGCCAATATGCGCCAATAGTTCCAAGAGATAAGACCACTTGTTCCTGTCAAACGCCTTCTAGGCGTCAAGTGACCGGATCAGTGAAGGCACTTTAGTGGTGACCTGTCTCCAAATGATATCCACATTAGGTCTGGTATTTTCGAACAATTGTCTGCCTGAAACAAATCCCACCTGGTCAGCATGGATAAATCGTGGTAGCAGATGATTCAGTCTGTTCGCAAGAATCTTTGCTAGAAGTTTGGAATCATGGTTTATCAACGAAATTGGTTGAAAGTTTGCCAGTTCCGAATTGCCTCCGCCGGGTTTCATCAATAAGACAATATCCGCCAAAGACATGTCCCTGTCCGGGGCGGCACCCTCTATAAGGTCATTGAACCAGGACGATAATTCCTCACGAAACGTCTTGTAATAGCTACCATCAAAGCCGTCTGGGCCTGCAGCTTTAGGGCCTTTCAAGGAGTATATGGCCAAATCAATTTCTTCAATTGAAGTCAGTTTCCCCAGGTCAGCCGGATCTGCCCCCCACCAACGTTGGGCGCAGGAAAGCCCAAATATTTTCAGCTTCCTCCTGAGCATTAACAGAGTCAGGGCTAGTGTGGTTATACAATTTAGTGTAGTAATCTGCATCTAGTTTTGTGTGTCTCTGGTTTCTGCAAGTGTAAATGGTGCTGTGTGTAAATGGTGGTTTGTGCTAATGTGAATAGTGCTGTGTGTCTGTGGTTTATACTAGTGTGGCTTGTGCTGCGTGTGTCTGGTTGTGCTGGCGCTGTGTGTCTGTAGCTGCTGCTCTGCATCTAGTTCTGTGTGTCTCTGGTTGCTGCTATTGTGGCTGATGCTTTGTAAACAATCTGTCTGGGTCGTTACTTGTTTCTGCAGGGGAGATTTCTAGTATTGCTTTACGTTTTACTTCCAGCATTAAGCCACATGTATATAGTTTTTGTGTATTTATTTATTTATTTTTGCTAAGGCTACAATTTGCGCCTTGTACAAGATTTTCTCACCCTTGTGATGGCTCAGATTGCATCCATCTCCTATAAATTTTGGTCACCTTCTGTGTTTATGGATAGATTGAGCTCAGTATTGTATTTATTGAGTAGCAGATTTTTAGGGTTTTCTGTTTCTCATTTGTCTACTTAATGAGCTGTGATATATGTTGGGCTAAATGCTTAGTTGCCAGTATCTGTCTGATGTGAATGCCATTTAAACTTGCCTGTCATAAGTCTCACTGTGTCCCATCCTGTAACCCCCAACGTGTGCTGGCTTTGTTGGGGATCTCCATGAATGATTATTATCATTGCGCTGTCTCTATGCACGGCTTGCTGAGCGGTCTTGTTTCTTTGTTACCTGTCTGTCTGTTTACAGAGGGTGATGTAAAATTGGCTGTCTCGTCTCCCCATGGCTCCAACTCCCCCAGACCAGGTAAGTTCTCTAGCCATTTGTCTTGTTTCTCCATCCAGCTGTTCGGTCTATAACCCCTCCAGTGTATACGTTACTCTTCATTGCTTCATGGTGTAATCTCTCTATCAGTCTGTAGGAGACATGGAAAGCTGGCCGGGTTACTGCGCAGTTTCATGGCGTCTCGGCCCAGTAAGCAACGTCTCAGACAGCGGGGGATTCTTCGAGAGCGAGTATTTGGGACAGACTTAGGAGAGCACCTGCTGAATTCTGGAGAAGATGGTGAGGTTCCTCCCTCTCACGTTATGGCCTCTGTCCCTAATGAGCAGTTTTATGCATCCTTTGTGATGAGTAGAATCGTGAGTGATGGATATATTACTTATCTCATATATGGATAACCAGCAAAGGTTTATGAGAGAAGATCAGACCCCATAGAAAAGCTCCTTAATGGTGGAGTATCTTCCTGGTTGAGGAGAGGTGTGCCAGTAGGTATAGAATAAACCATTCCACGGAATCTGTGAGCCTCATCATGTTTAGGGGTGTTTGGAAAGATGGTTAGAGAATAGAATTTCTATCTTGATAGAATTGCAAAGGAACTGTATAGAAAAGAGATTTTCATTTTCTTTGCTCTCCTATTTGTGTTCTCACCATTTATATGAATTATTCATAAAAGGAGGCGTTATGTTAATTACTAGTTCTCTTGGTCTGTTACACATTGTATACGTAGAGTTTTGTGGGGGTTAAGATCTTGTTATGTCTTTCATTACATAACTCCCTGTCTGTATTGTTCTCTCACCTCTGTTCCTCGTTCTTCTCTCAGTTCCCAAAGTCCTTAGCTCCTGCTCACAGTTCCTGGAGAAGTTTGGGATAGTGGATGGAATTTATCGTCTGTCGGGAGTGTCGTCCAACATACAGAAACTCCGGTGAGTACCTCTGTGCCTGTGAGGTTGATTCATTAAACTGTGAATTACAGTAAATTGAAATACAAATGGCAACATTTAGTCTAAAATAGTCAGTGCAGTAAAGTCATTTAGCAATTGTAGCCTGAGTTGTGATATTCAGATTTCATCTTCCTACATTTCTGAGTTTAGTGAATCTATTTCTGTCGCTCTCTCGCTCTGACTCAAGCAATCTATCACTCTGCAAAAGCTGTTATGAATTAAAAAAAAATGAGATATACATATACATATACATACACAATGAACAAAATTATAAACGCAACACTTTTTTGTTTTTGCCCTCATTTTTCATGAGCTGAACTCAAAGTTCTAAGACTTTTTCTATGTAGACAAAAGGCCTATTTCTCTCAAATATTTTTCACAAATCTGTTTAAATCTGTTAGTGAGCACTTCTCCTTTGCCGAGAGAATCCATCCACCTCACAGGTGTGGCATTTCAAGATGCTGGTTAGACAGCATGAGTATTGCAAAGGAGTGCTTTAGGTTGGCCACAATAAAAGTCCAAGTTACGACGACGAACTACAGTCAGGTCGAGACCCGATGAGAACGACGAGCATTCAGATGAGCTTCCCTGTGACGGTGTCTGACACTGTGTGCAGAAATTCTTTGGTTATGCAAACCGATTGTTGCAGCAGCTGTCCGGGTGGCTGGTCTCAGACGATCTTGGAGAAGATGATGGATGTGGAAGTCCTGGGCTGGTGTGGTTACACCGGTTGGATGTACTGCCAAATTCTCTGAAACACCTTTGGAGACGGCTTATGGTAGAGCAATGAACATTCAATTTACGGGCAACAGCTCTGGTGGACATTCCTGCAGTCAGCATGCCAATTGCACGCTCCCTCAAAACCTGCGACATCTGTGGCATTGTGCTGTGTGATAAAACTGCACATTTTAGAGTGGCCTTTTATTGTGGCCAGCCCAAGGCACACCTGTGCAATAATCATCCTGTCTAATCAGCATCTTGATATCCCACACCAGTGCAATAATCATCCTGTCTAATCAGCATCTTGATATCCCACACCTGTGCAATAATCATCCTGTCTAATCAGCATCTTGATATGCCACACCTGTGAGGTGGATGGATTATCTCGGCAAAGGAGAAGTGCTCACTAACACAGATTTAGACAGATTTGTGAACAATATTTGAGAGAAACAGGCCTCTTGTGTACATAGAAAAAGTCTTAGATCTTTGAGTTCAGCTCATGAAAAACAATAAAGTGTTGCATTTTATAATTGTGTTCAGTGTGTATATGTATGTATGTATGTATGTATGTGTATGTATATGTATGTGTGTATATATATATATATATATATATATATATATATATGTGTATGTGTGTATGTATATATATATATATTTATATTTAAACATAGCATGTGACGGCAGATGAGAACCATTCTGCCCATCTAGTCTGCCCAGTTTTCTAAATACTTTCATTAGTCCCTGGCCTTATCTTATAGTTAGGATAGCCTTATGCCTATCCCACGCATGCTTAAACTCCTTCACTGTGTTAACCTCTACCACTTCAGCTGGAAGGCTATTCCATGCATCCACTACCCTCTCAGTAAAGTAATACTTCCTGATATTATTTTTAAACCTTTGTCCCTCTAATTTAAGACTATGTTATTATTTATTTATTTATTACATCACTTTGTAGAAGATGGCGCAGTAATTGAGGTGACCATGACGTCTTTATCTGTGTTCTTACAATTTTGGTTTCCTCTGCTATTTTTTTAAAGAGAGCTCAATGTGCTATTCTGATAGCAGGGACAATGTCCTCCTTGTATTTTGCTCCCTTTTGTGCCCCTGGGTGTCATTGTTATAAATCATAGAAGGTACTGGTGTGTAATGCCATAACATGTAGTCGGGTAAGGGACTGATTTTGGATCATGGAATTGCCCCAATAATAATGATTTATTATCCACTGATTTATTATGATGCTGTTTTTGGTTTGTAACTTTCTCTCTTTGTAAAAAAAAAATGTGCATGTTGGGGTTTTTACTTAATTCATAACTCTTGTTTTCTGTCTCTCTAGACACGAATTTGACAGCGAGCGAATCCCGGATCTCTCGAGAGACACTTACCTGCAGGACGTGCACTGCGTCAGCTCCCTCTGCAAGCTCTACTTCCGTGAATTGCCTAACCCACTGCTGACTTATCGCTTATACCATCCATTTACAGTGAGCCCAAGTCATTACAATGCATTGCAGTTTAACTGTGGTGATTCCCCCTGTGATACGGTTACCCTGTTACAACAACTTCTACAATTATACCCTGAGTTCTAAAGAACTGTAAATGTAAAGTTTAGGCCAAGAGTCCTCAAATGGAATGTTACCAAATAATGAAACGATCTGTGCTTTTTTTTTTATATAAATATTTGTTTCTTTGTCATAAACCGTATATCCCAGTAGGCTTCTAACCTCTTCCTCGTAGGCCGTTTGCTCTTGATAATTTATGCACTTTGCATACTGAATGTCCTCAATACACAATATCTTAATTAGCTTACAAATTATTTTACTTGCTATATTTGTTATTCTGATTATTGAAGTGTTGTTTTAGGTAAATGGTCTTATTTAAGGAGTAATAAAGGATGGTGCGATATCTATTGTAAATGCAAACGTGATAAAACGCATTATTCTTAGTTTGCATTAAAGTGAGTGCACTATTGTGTCCGTTTCAGTCTACCTGAATCCAACTGATTCTAGCTGTAGACATGGATCCGAATCGAGTTGTAGATTATTATTGTCATCTTTTCTGTGTGTTGCCTTTAAAAATTAAACTTTCCAAGGGGACTTTTAAATACAAGGCTATACTTTACTCTCAATTGGGACAGGTCACCCCGTTGTCTAAAGCAGCGTTTAGTTATTTGTACAGACTGTACTGAAGAACACTATTTCTGCTACATTTGGGAGATATCAGATGTACTCTTTGTGGACATATCCAGGTTAATACACCAAGTGACAATAAATCTTGTGTCAATATTGTGACATTGTTACACGTCATTCTCTCTCCATTTACTGCGGTAGGAAGCCATGTCTGCGGCCACCGAAGAGGAGAAGTTAATCCATGTGCACGATCTTATCCAGCAGCTGCCTCCGCCGCACTACAGGTAATAAACATAGCAAATTATCCAACCAGAAGCTTGCTTTGTGCGCCTTGATAGTTTCCACGTACGTACTGGAGTTTGGATGTTATCACCCAGTTTAATGACCTTGGAAGGATGAAAGAATAAGATGATCTTGCTAGAAATGGCACCTGAAGTTGGAGCACTAACTACTGAGTTATCTCCCTGTTGATAAGTAAAGGCAGGTGGTTTAAGATTCGGTCATTTGGCCCTGCTTTTAGATTTCATGCATCTTGTCCTTCATTGGAATTCTAACCCAATCAAAAGATTATTGACACAAAGTATGGATTACTGTGTCTCAGTATTTTTTCCTCTGCTTGACAAAACGCAGAGTCTAGCTTTGTCAAAGCCTTTCTAATTGCTTGGGAAGATGCTGTGCTGTTTTTAACATTCATTAAAATAGTGATTTAATAAAATCAGAATGGTAACTGTGTATGCAGATCCATACAGGTAAAGTTTACAGAACAGGCCTCCAGGAAAAGTAGTTTTTATTTAAATACAGTAATGTTTAAGCACAGTGTTATGTAGGTATAGATGTATTACATTCCTGCTACTAAGTTTGTGTTTCTACTTTTTCTTTATCTTTAACCTTTTAACTCCCGCAGGACACTTGAGTACTTGTTGAGGCATCTGTCACAGCTTAGCGCACACAGTGAGCGTACTGGAATGCACGCACGCAATCTCGCCATCATCTGGGCTCCTAACCTGCTGCGGTAAGAAGAAAGCTGTGAAACAAGAGAAACTCTTATGGAGTAATTGGCTTCCCGACCATGACATTCTTAATTTTATATATACGTATTCTTTACCATAATGATGACGGTTATAGGGCTAAAAGCAAATGTTTGCAGATTAAAGTCCTGATTTTTAAATATTTTAGGATAAGCATTTCTAAAATACAAAAAAAAACAAATAACAAAAATATTCCTCTATGTATTTATTTATTTTTAAATATAAAATAGTTTTTAAAAGTTTATCAAAAATTTTAAATTATTTGACAAACTTGTTCAAAAACAGGAAAACAAGGCCTAACTGTGCACAGGAAAACAGAGGCTAAAATAGTGGATTTGTAGAAATTCTCCAATTCTGTTATAGCCACAGCTTTGCCGTCTGATTTAACTAAAATTCACTGTTTAGAGAATAATCTTATGATTTAAAAAATCCTTAACCACAGCACTGTTGAGTATGGTATACTATAATCTTATATAATGAAATGCTCCGACTGTACTATCAGACTGGAGCAATTTAAATGGAGTCCAAGAGAAATGGGATTATTTTAAAAGTTGCACTGCTGAAGGCAACAGAAAATTGCATTAGGCTTGTCAGTAAAAGCAAAAAATTCAAGAAACCACTGTGGTACTCCGCAAATGTGGCCAAAATAGTAAAAAAACAAAAAGTTAGCATGAGGAAGACAGAATGATCTATAAGATTAGGCAGAAAGAGGCTAAGCAAGTTATAAGAGCTTCCAAATCACACACAGAAGAGAAAATAGCAGTGTCAGTAAAAAAGTGGGACAAAACATTTTTTAGATACATAAATAAAAAAGGAAAGTAAAATAAGGATTAGTTAAATTAAAAACAAAAGAAGGAAGGTATGTAGAAGAGGATAAAGGTCTAGCTGACTGCCTCAATGAATATTTTTGTTCGGTATTTACAGCTGAAAATGAAGGAAAGGGGCCTCTGTTAAAAAAAAGGACAAATTAGTCATTTGTTACACGTGAGTTTACAGAGGAAGAGGTTCTATTTCAACTGTCAAAAGTAAAGACAAATAAGTCAATGGGACCTGCTGGAATACACCCAAAGCTATTAAAAGAGTTTGGTGGTGTACTAGCAAAACCATTAACAGATTTATTTAACCAATCATTGATAACAGGAGTAGTCCCAGAAGATTGGTAGTTAGCGAATGTTGTGCCCATTCACAAGAAAGGTAATAGGGAGGAGTCGGGCACCTATAGGCCAGTAAGCCTTACTTCAGTAGTGGGGAAAGTAATGGAAACCATGTTAAAGGATAGGATTGTTGAACATCTAAAATCCCATGGATTTGAAGATCAGAGACAACATGGGTTTACTTCAGGGAGATCATGCCAAACTACCGTATTTTTCCGCTCCATAAGACGCACCTCACCATAAGACGCACCTAGTTTTTAGAGGAAGAAACCCAGAAAAAAAATATTCTGAATAAACTGACCCATAGTGTTTCTTACTATGGGACAGTTTGTACAGAACATTTTTTTCCTTTCAGATTAGAGGCAGTGCTTATACCACAGGGATATCCAATCTGGAGGGAAAAAACAGGCAGGCAAATCTCCAAACATTTAAACCCTCCCCTAATTACCTCCTTTCCAATAAGTAGCAGCTCCTCCTGATCATACCCAGTTCTTTGCCTGCCTTCGGCAGGGGAGGTTAGACAGGAGGTTCTCCAGGAAGCAGGTGAGAAGGGCTGAGGCTCGGGAGGCTCTGCTTCCTTGATGTCCGGGTAAGTAGCGTTTAACACGCCGGACGGCGTGGTCCCTGAGAATTTATTATGCCGTCTCTTGCCGTGCCAGGTGCCGGTCTGACGAAGGACGCAGGCGTGCGTCGGCTGGGAGGTCCTGTCGGTGGAACGCACGCACAGGTTGCGTTGCGTTCCACCAGGGAGTCGCAGAGCGCTATGCACATGCGCAATGCGAACCTGGATTCAGGCGCCAAATTTGAACTTGGCGTTTTTGTTTGGTTACAGGACTTAAAAGGAGCATTACCAGCAGCAACCTCTGTTTGCCAGGAGCTCTCAGAACGGTTGCAAAGTGTGTTTCTCACCTGCCCTCCAACACACTCTCAGGCCATTTAAGGTAAGACTGATTAAGTTTTTATTTAAATGGTTCTAGCCTGAATCTTTAAGGAGAAAATTTTGTTTATTTTCCCTTTCTTGTTTTCTGTTCCCAGTATGTAATCCTGAAAATTTGGATAAAGTTGCTGAGAAGGGGAAATGTACATCTAAGCCAAGCTTTTAATGTGCTCTGTGTGTGGCCATCCTATGACAGATGGTTGTTAAAAGAAACTTTGCTCATTGTGTTCAAAAGAAGCTTCAGAGGAAGCAAAAAGAACAGAAATGTCCACTTTCTCAGCTGGTTGCAACAAAGTATGCAGCAAACAGTTGTGGATATGCAGTCGGCAGCATTACAGTCAGTCCAGCCTTCGGTTGCCCAGGATTCACAGATTGTAATACATGCTAAGAAAAGACTGAGATCTTGGGAAGTTCCGATACTAGTTAGGAACTAGTGGTTCTGATTATGGCGATAATTCAGGTAGTGACTCATCAAATGTGGAATCTGCATTCCCAGAAGAATCCAAAGAAGTGCAGTGCATTTTTGAAATTGAGGAAACAGGGAAAAAGTCCAAAATGTTTCCTTTTCACCCACAGATTAGGGAGTTGATTTAAAAGAATAGAAAATTCCCAAGTCACAAGCCGTTTACTTCTAAACATTTTTTAAAACTCTCTTTTCCATAGAAGCGGAATAAGACTGTAAGCTGGATACAGTCCCTGTAGTGGGCGTTCCTATTGCTCAAATAGGTAAGAAGACTACATTACCGATTGGAGACTCAAGCGGGCTGAAGGATGTCATGGAAATACGCATGGACTCCGCCTTAAAAAAGTTGTTCATCTCTTCTGCAGCCCAAGCTAAAGCTTTGATTGCGGGGGCATCCGTTGCCAAGGCCCAAAAACTTTGGTTGGAAGAACTAGAAAAGGTCTATACGGGAGAAACAGGAAGACCCGATAAAACTATGAAAAAATATCAAGATGACAGCTGATTTTAATAGATGCTTCTGCAGAAAGCCTGAAATTGTCGGCCAAGTATATGGGTATTTCAACAGTCACCAGAAGAGCGCGTTGGCTTAGAAATTGGTCAAGCAGATGCGGCATCTAAAAATTCACTGTGTGAACCAGCTTTTGAACCAGGTAGACTGTTCGGCTCGAAATTGGATGAGTTGTTAAAACAGAGGAAGGAAAGAAGTTGAGTCACTTCCTAGATCACTGGAAAGAGACAACATCAGATCACTGGGTCCTCGCAGTGATAAAGCAGGGATACGCTCTAGAATTATCACAAATCCCAAAGAAATTGTTTCTATGTTCCGAGGTTCATTCTCTGGATATGGAACTCTCCCTGATGCGAGAAGTATCAAGTCTGTTACTATAAAGAGTGGTGGAAGAAGTTCCTCTAAAGGAAAGACATCAAGGCACCTATTCAGGACTTTTCTTGGTGCCAAAACCAGTTGGATCGTTCAGACCCATGATAGACCTAAAAGCCGTAAACAGGCGGATTATCAAATTAAAATTCCTCAGGGAATCAATAAAATCAGCGACTCTGCTTATTCATCCAGTAGGTTGGTTTGCGTCCCTGGATTTAAAGATGCCTATCTTTGGTACCCATAGCAGAATCCAGCAAAAATCTTCTAAGGTTTGCTGTGTGCTGCCAATCGGTAAACCAGACATTACCAATTCAGAGCACTGCCTTTCGGCCTGTCATCGGCGCCCAGGGTATTCACAAAGCTTCTAGTAGTCGTCTCAGCTTTTCTAAGAGGTATGGGCATCGCTGTCATTCCTTGTTTGGACGACTGGCTGTTTATTGCAGAGTCCCAGGATCGGCTACAGTTAGTCCTGGGGACAGCTATATAATCGCTGGAAAACATGGCTGGCTAATAAATGTCAACAAATCGGAACTGGTGCCAGTTCAAGGATCCAGTTCTTGGGTCTAAGTTTGGATTCTATCGCTATGAAGTTTTCCTGCCAGAAGAGAAGAAACTAAAGATCAAGCGTTTAATCCGGAATCTCAGAGAAAAAGGTGTGTTTTCGATCAGAGAAGCCATGTGCCTACTGGGTCTGTTTACAGCCTCAATCCCGGCTGTCGGTTGGAATGAAGCATGGGTGTTGGCAAGAGAAGGATATGAGAAATTCCTCGAACTTCAGGGAATTAAAGGCCGTATGGATGGCGCTTTTGGCATTTCAGTTTCTCATCAAAGATCAACATATTCAAATTCGTTCAGTCTATCGAACGACAGTGGCATATTTGAACAAACAGAGAGGCTCAAGATCAACAAAATTAGAAAGCCTTTGTTCAATGATCATGCTGTGGTCAGAAGTTCACCTTATGTCGATCTCAGCAGTTCACGTTTTAGGAAATTCTATGTGGTGGCAGATGCCCTGAGCCGGCATCATTTGAAACAAGCAGATTGGTCCTTGTCATGCAGAATTTTCAAGCTCATTACAGACCGCTTCGGTGTTCCGGAGATAGACCTGATGGCCTCCGGAATGAACAGGAGGACAAGTCGTTTTGCGTCCCTAAATCCAGCAGACCAGCCAGATATCATAGATGCCCTGTCGGTACCACGGAAGTTCAACCTGGCATATATCTTCCCGCCAGTAGTTCTTATTCCCAGAATACTTCAAATAGTAGGCTGGATATTGTAAGGATTATCCTAATCCTTCCCTGGTGGCCAAGAAGAAGTTGGTTCTCGGTTCTTCTGAACTTTCCAGGGGCCACCTTTTGGAAGCTTCCTCTTTCAGGAGGAATTCTAGAGGAAGCCATGGTGCCTCTTCCGACCCTTCGGAGATTCCGATTGACGGCCTGGTTTCTGAACTCCAGATTTTAGAGAGTAAAGGTCTGGATCCTGAAGTTATAAAAATTTTATTGGCAACTTACAAGGAATCTACTTCAAGGATCTACGCTAGGATTTGGAAGTTTTTTATCAGCGGTGTTGTAGGTTTAAAGTCAACCCTGTTTCCGCATCCATCCAGAAGATTCTAAGCTTCCTTCAGATGGGATTTGCAATAGGTCTTAAACCTGCTTCATTGAAATTACAAGTTTCTGCTATCAGTTTCGTCTCCCTCAGATGCTTAGCCTCGAATTTTCTGATTTCAAGGTTCTTCAGAGCTCTGACACGTTTAGTGCCCTATGTTGGGGAAACCTGTCCTCCCTGGGATCTAAATTTGGTCCTTTCCGCGCTTTGTGAGCCGCCCTTTGAACCATTGGAGGAAGCTTCCCTGAAGATGATTTCGTTGAAAACCGTTTTTTCGGTGGCTATTACGTCAGCTAAAAGAGTATGTGAGATCCAAGCTCTTCGGGCGAATTTTCCCTTTTTGGTTTTCATCAGGACAAGGAGGTTCTGAAGCTCGATCCTTCATGTATCACTAAAGTTTTATCTGTTGCGAATGTCAAACAAGAAGTGGTTTTGCCGACCTTTTGTCGGAATCCGTCTAATGCCTTGGAAAGTAAATTTCACTGCTTAGACGTAAAGAGATGTCTTTTGCAATATCTAAAAGCTACTGAATCCTTCCGGAAGGATAACGGTATGTTTGTCTTGTTCAGAGGCACAAAGAAAAGGTATGATGGTTTCGAAGAGTTCTCTGGCTAGATGGCTGAAGGATTGTATTCTGTTATCTTATTCTAAGAGTGGCACAGTAATTGCAGGCCCTATAAAGGCACCTTCTACTAGAGCTGTTTCGCCGTCATGGGCTCTGCGAGCAGCTGCTTCTCCTTCTCAGATTTGTTCAGCTGCTAATCGGTCCTCTCTCCATACGTTCTCAAGACACTACAAGTGGGACATACTGGCCTCGGAGGATGCAGCTTTTGGGCGCAAGGTGCTTCAAGCAGTAGTGAACTGAAACCCGCCCTCAGGATCTGCTTTATTATATCCCTGTGGTATAAGCACTGCCTCTAATCTGAAAGGAAAAACATAAATTTTACTTACCGAAAATTTCTTTTTCCTGAAGATTAGAGGCAGTGCTACAATTCCCGCCCCTTTTTCTAATATACTCAGTAGTTTTGCAGCTATTTGGCTTATGTATTTTCTGGGTATGATCAGGAGGAGCTGCTACTTATTGGAAAGGAGGTAATTAGGGGAGGGTTTAAATGTTTGGAGATTTGCCTGCCTGTTTTTTCCCTCCAGATTGGATATCCCTGTGGTATAAGCACTGCCTCTAATCTTCAGGAAAAAGAAATTTTCGGTAAGTAAAATTTATGTTTTTTCTCCCCTGTCCCATAGTGTCCCCCCCTCCCATAGTCTTCACTCACCCCCTCCCCATAGTCTTCACCCACCCCCTCCCCACAGACTTAATCTCCCCCCCCTCCCCACAGACTTCATCTTCCCCCCTCCCCACAGACTTCATCTTCCCCCCTCCCCACAGACTTCATCTCCCCCCCTCCCCACAGACTTCATCTCCCCCCCTCCCCACAGACTTCATCTCCCCCCCTCCCCACAGACTTCATCTCCCCCCTGCCCACAGACTTCATCTCCCCCCCCCCCCCACAGACTTCATCTCCCCCCCCTCCCCACAGACTTCATCTCTTCATCTCCCCCCCCTCCCCACAGACTTCATCTCTTCATCTCCCCCCCCTCCCCACAGACTTCATCTTCCCCCCCCTCCCCACAGACTTCATCTCCCCCCCCTCCCCACAGACTTCATCTCCCCCCCCTCCCCACAGACTTCATCTCCCCCCCCTCCCCACAGACTTCATCTCCCCCCCTCCCCACAGACTTCATCTCCCCCCCTCCCCACAGACTTCATCTCCCCCCCCTCCCCACAGACTTCATCTCCCCCCCCTCCCCATAGACTTCAACCCCCTCCCCATATTCTTCTCTCCCATACTGTCCCCCTCCCCTTTTCCCATAATTACTTACCTGTCTTGTAGCGTTGGCCGGCAGCACAGGGCGCACCGCGGTAGTGGAACTTGAATTTCATGTTCCGGTTTCCGGCGGGACTGAAAGGAAGTGCGCACTCAGCTTGTGCACACTTCCTTTCAGTCCCGCCGGAAACCGGAACATGAAATTCAAGTTCCACTACCGCGGTGCGCCCTGTGCTGCCGGCCAACGCTACAAGACAGGTAAGTAAAGCTTCATATTCGCTCCATAAGACGCACAGACATTTCCCCTCACTTTTGAGGGGAAAAAAGTGCGTCTTATGGAGCGAAAAATACGGTAATCTTATTGATTTTTTTGATTGGGTAACTAAAATTATAGATCAGGGTGGTGCAGTAGACATTGCTTACCTAGATTTCAGTAAGGCTTTTGACACTGTTGCACATAGAAAGCTTATCAATAAACTGCAATCTTTGAGTTTGGATTTCAATATTGTTGAATGGGTAAGGCAGTGGCTGAGTGACAGGCAACAGAGGGTTGTAGTCAATGGAGTATATTCAAAGCTTGGGCTTGTCACCAATGGGGTAACTCAGGGATCTGTACTTGGACCCATTCTCTTTAATATTTTTATTAGTGATATTGCAGAAGGTCTTGATGGTAAGGTGTGTCTTTTTGCGGATGATACTAAGATATGTAACAGGGTTGATGTTCCAGGAGGGATAAGCCAAATGGCAAATGATTTAGGTAAACTAGAAAAATGGTCAGAGTTGTGGCAACTGACATTTAATGTGGATAAGTGCAAGATAATGCATCTTGGACGTAAAAACCCAAGGGCAGAGTACAGAATATTTGATAGAGTCCTAACCTCAACATCTGAGGACAGGGATTTAGGGGGTGATTATTTCTGATGACTTAAAGGTAGGCAGACAATGTAATAGAGCAGCAGGAAATGCTAGCAGAATGCTTGGTTGTATAGGGAGAGGTATTAGCAGTAGAAAGAGGGAAGTGCTCATGCCATTGTACAGAACACTGGTGAGACCTCACTTGGAGTATTGTACGCAGTTCTGGAGACCATATCTTCAGAAGGATATTGATACCTTAGAGAGAGTTCAGAGAAGGGCTACTAAACTGGTTCATGGATTGCAGGATAAAACTTACCAGGAAAGGTTAAAGGATCTTAACATGTATAGCATGGAGGAAAGACGAGACAGGGGGGATATGATAGAAACATTTAAATACATAAAGGGAATCAACACAGTAAAGGAGGAGACTATATTTAAAAGAAGAAAAACAACCACAACAAGAGGACATAGTCTTAAATTAGAGGGAAAATGGTTTAAAAATAATATCAGGAAGTATTACTTTACTGAGAGGGCAGTGGATGCATGGAATAGCCTTCCTGCTGAAGTGGTAGAGGTTAACACAGTAAAGGAGTTTAAGCATGCGTGGGATAGGCATAAGGCTATCCTAACTATAAGATAAGGCCAGGGACTAATGAAAGTATTTAGAAAATTGGGCAGACTAGATGGGCCGAATGGTTCTTATCTGCCGTCACATTCTATGTTTCTAATAAGAGATCAGAATATTGCCAGGCAGGATAATCCCATTTTGTGATTTTACACACAATTGTTTTTGTCAAGTAATGAGCTGGACATGTGTGGAAGGGAATGTACCTAATATTCTACTGGTTATAATTTACCTATACAGGTATTTTTCATGCCCGTACAGATATTGTTTACATGTATTTATTTTGTCTTCTGTCTCAGGTCTCGGGACATGGAGTCTGTGGGAACGCCTGGAGCAGATGCGTTTCGTGAAGTGCGCGTACAATCTGTGCTCGTGGAGTTTCTCCTGTGTAATGTGGAGACGCTCTTTAGCGATACCTTCACCTCTATCGGTGAGTAAACTTCCGATATAATCACACTTTATATGGCATGTTTTATATCTCCCAATTAATGTTACTCCATCTTAATGACATTCTAGTTATTTTAAGGTTTCACTATTAGAATTTAGTGTTTGTTTTAGATCGCTCTTCCTAACCTTTATTGTGACAGTGACCCCAAAATAAGAACATGGCTTTAGCGTGCTGTTAAATTATTCTGTTGGAAGATAAGCTCACAGACCCATAATGTAACCGTTCATTCAATCCTGCCATGTGTAAGACAAGGCACAGATTTCATGGTAAGCTGGACACATCTTACGTGCTGGTTCCAAATAATGGTAATTCTGTTTTGTGTCTTGACCAAATATATATATATATATGGCAGAGCGTATTATACAAACAATAAAGTAATAGTATGCGGCAGGTACAGATTACAATAAATTAGCTTATAATCTGTTGGTTTGGTAACCCCTGATGTCGTAATAATATATTGTTCCCGGAATACCCAGTTTCTATCGTAACACTGTGTGTAAACGGTCTCCATAACCTTTCCTCCATGAAGGTAAAACAAACCGTAATATTGTATCCCTACAAACACGTCGGCCAGAAGGATCTTCTTTGTTGACTAAGTTGGATATTCAGATACCAGACCTTTCTGCTCATTATATCTTCTTTTCAATATTCTGATATATCTGCTTAAACTCGATATAAATAAAGTGACTGACGTCGTCCATCTTTATTTCCCATAATTTCACAGGAGGGCAAGTTTTTTTTTTTTTGCTAGGATGAGAAATCCTGCATAGACCAAGTGTTGTTTTTTTTGTTTTTTTACATTAAAATTACCTGCAGAGCAAAGGTGCCATGCACTGTCCATTTAAACATGTTATCATTCCACTAAATAACACGTGATAAACTGGCTAATTTGGATTCCTCTAATTATCATGTAATCCACTGATTTTGTTTAACACTGGATATCTAGTGTTTCTGTCATTACTAAAGAGCTAAACTCCTCTGTAATATGAACGAAGATAATTTTTAGAAATGTATTAACAGGCTGAAACTTTGGAGGCCTGCTGCAAAAGAGCAATGGCTGCCTCCTGATACATTTGCTCCTAATTGTCAGAAGATTGCCGATGTACATAAGCTCCAATTAACTTCCAGTATAATTTCTCTGGTGAAACACCTGCATGTAGTGAGCTTAGTTCTCTAGCAGACCTGGTTGTACGGTGCTGTCAGTGTGCACAGAACACACAGGCGTACCCTTGGCCAGGAACTTGTGGTATTGGGTAGACTGCTATATAGTGTAGAAACATTGCCACTGTTACCGTCCATGGAGCCTAGGTATTGCTGTGAAGTCAAACGGCTTGCTGAGAGTTGTGGGATGTGTATTTTCTGTGATTCAGACCCCCATGACAGACTATCCCTCCAATATCCAGCTTTTTGTAAACTATTAATGTCATTGCCATTTATATAGACTTATTCCACAGCACTTTACCATAAACAGATGTTTGTATAAAGAGGGGGGGGGGGGGGGGGGGAGGGGGCGCGGCATTAGTGAATGCTCAGTCTTAATCCTCCATCCCCAGCCTGCAGCAGCTGATTGCTACTCAAACGCTCCTTCTCAATCTGTTAAACTATTGCACCTGATCTGTCACTGGATGGCGCTTCTGGATCTTGCCCACACACTTCCCTCTGGCTTTCTGCTGGACAAGATATATCTGTGGTTTGCTGAAGTCCCCTTTGGTCTCCACGCCTCCCTGCCTGATCTATACATGCTGCTGCCACTTGCTTTCTTCTGCCCTAATCCTTTCTATTCATGCCACTTCCACGGCTTCTTTTTCTTCTACTTGCCCTATCCTTTGCTGGACCTGCTTCGCCACGCAAGCTTGGAAAGTCAATGGAAGAGACCTGCCGCTATCTTTCTCCACATTGTCTTCTATCCCTCTTTACCAGCAAAAGCGACCGGCCTCCGTAGAGCATCTTGCATCTCAATTAGACCTCGTCTTCTTACACTGCCGGAAGCCTGGTACCAAGTACAGAACAGGCGATGTGGGGTTCAGTCCCCTACCGATGGAGGATGCCTTGCAGCAGAGACCGAACAAGTGAGGACTGACAGCTAGTGCGCGGATTGAACACCGAATGTGGGTCAAATGAACGCATCCCACATTACAAGGCCACCATTGTGGAATGTTTAAAGACATCTATCTGAATGTGAACAGATTTTAATATTTTATAATGATGTTTGTTTACTTCCTGGAAGTAAACTCTTCAATAGATCTAACCTGTTTAGTTTAAGAACAACTTAAAATCCTCACTTTAGTGATAGAATACCTTCAGACAAGCCGATGATCTATGAAAATGTTCATGTCCGTCATGCAATAAAACAGGATAACAAAAATGAGCAATTTTCCTCCATACATCATTTCATGAGCTTCAGCGAAGATTCACTCTCTGCCCCTGCTGGATGAGGTGTTACAATGTATTGAGGCCCTGGCTGTGTATAACGAGCAATTCTGGGTCAAAGTTCTAAAAGTGGAGCTTTCACCACGGAGATGAACAAAATGTTCCTTCTTATTTATTCACTTTTAGATGTTTGTCCTGGAATTACTCACAATAAATAGAGATCATTGTCTAGCTCCAAGTTACAGTATATTTCTCTGTCCATTTTCTTGAACACGGAGACTCCTTTCCAGGGTGTATATCTGAATGAAGGAGCTTTATATCTTCTGCAAGCCATTCCCACCACGTGCTGTACTGGTATGTATCTCTCGGCATTCTGGGCCCAGCCGATTATACCTTGTTGGAGAGCACACCTCTTCTGTTCTCCTCCCCAAGGAGTCTTGGCCTGGATTTAATGCAAAGTGAATTAATGGGGGCCTGGCATTGAGGTAATGGGTGTTTGTGTACAGAGTCAGCTTGGCTGGGTGCTGCTTGGTCTGTTAGGGGTTGTATGAAGTGTATTAAGGTAGCTTTTCACATTACAAAGGCCGATGTTTGTTTTTCCTTTTGTTGTTTGTACAGTGTTGTCCCATCAGAGCCTACAAGGCCATTACACTGATCTGTTTTCTGTTTTAAATTAGAAAAGATTAGCACGTTATCAACTCTTGTCTGCAGAGCTTGGCATTGCTTATTGTTGTTTAACACTAAGTTGTATTTTGCTCCTTTTGTTAAACTGTGTCACTCCCTGCCTAGGTCGCTGTGGGCCAATCCGCCCTCGCTCGCTGATGGGTGGCTGCCCATCTGGCCGTCTTGTCAGCCTTCAGGAGGCTCAGGCACGGAGCCAGAGTCAAAGGGAAGCAGCTGAGAAACTGGGTGCAGAGAGGACATCTCCAAGCAAACAGGAGCGGATATTGGAGAACATTGAGGACAGGTCGGTTTCTAATTTTATGCATGCTATATTGGCTACTTCTGATCTCCAGGTTTTTACTGTCTGCCTCTATTTATCTCACTCGCAGGAAGCTGTCTCGTGGACGGAAGAAGTCGAGTGGAGGCAGCAGCTGGAGGACCTTCTTTGCTATTGGAAAAAACTCGTCTCAACACAAAAAGTCTCGACCCGGTGGTATCCGGGACTCTGTAGCATGCCAAAGAAGTAAGTACATACCTGCATTTTGTCTTCTCCCTCCACACCCATCTGTCTCTTTAAGTGCACACTCACTCTGTGCATATTGTCTCATCATATTGCATTCTCTCATTCCCCCAACAGTCTCTGAAACAGTCACTCTGCGGTCTGCTAAAAGCGAGGAGTCTCTGTGCTCTCACACTAGTGGAACTGGTACGCATCGTAGAGGAAATTCGGTGACTCTCAATGGGCCTGTCCCACTTTTTCTCAGCCATTTTTTATCTCTACCTCCAAACTATAAATACAATGATGTGTGATTTCAGTTGCAAAATGCAAGCTTTTTTTATGTTTATTTGTAGCATTTTTCTGATTTTCACAAAATATTTCTGTGCGATTACCAGCAGGGGGCACCCACCCAGCTTCACATGTCTGCATTGTTTATCAGTGCAGAGATCCTGGCTTGGGCTTATTGTGCAGATGAATCAGTCAACATAGGTTGTAAAAATTCTGTCATTCTTTTAATTTGCTATAATGTCCCCCAGTCAGTGTATATCTGAATCAAACAAATACAAGTAGTCCGTACTCATTGTTTTATTTTGTAAATGTTGCTTTTTTTAATTTAGTATTTTATTAATACAATCTCACTTGGACATCACAGCCTTTTTCTGGAAAGGCACAGAGAAGGCATACAATGGAGATTAGTGCACGTTTCTCATTATCCATAACTGTAATGTCTTTTTTTTTTATAATTTTAGTTTTTGCTTGTTTGTTTTATTTTTGTAAATCCCCTCTATCATTGGAAACTAATTCTGATAAACATTAAAGCAATCTAAACATAATTTAATTCTACTAAAAGGATCGTGGTAAAAGGAAGTACATTTTCTATGAAATGCCCTTTTTTAAATTCAATGTTATTTCACTTTTTTCTCTTTTTGTCATGCCGTTGTGTTGTGGTTTTCGTTCTAATGCCTGTCCCATTGTGTGCTTCCCACTGACAGGATTTCAGCGACCCTCTCGCCTCCGACGCCCACGCTCTACAAGTGATGGTCTCCCATCTCGAATGCCTCATTGTCACTCAGTTGAGAGTTTGGGACCCACTTCACCCTCTCCGCCATGTGTGCCATCTCCCCAAGGCTCTGCACGTCCACAGTCTGCATGGATTGAAGAAGATCTTGATCTCTCGCCACCACTTCCTGACACAGATGGTCTCGGATTCGATCCTCTCTCCTTCCGTCTCTCCTTCTCGGACCATGAAGAGGTTCGCTCTCCTGGAACAATTAAAGCCCAAGTGACGAATCAGACTCCGTCTCGTTCCCTGCCCCGCAGACTGAGCCTGTCGCCCATGGGAGGGTGCACTCCATCTCCTACCCACAGCCCTCCAGAGCGTCTTGTGGCGGACATGGAGTGCCCAGTCCCCCGTAGCCTTTCTCCTCCCCCACAAGTGCTATCCTTGCTTTTGCAGTCCTGCCAGCTGAATGAGACAGCCGTTCGAGACGTCAAAGGGAAGATAAGTGGAGTCTCTGGTAAACAGGATTCTCCTACAAGTGAGTAAAGCTTCACGAATCCTGTTTTATTTTAGCAATGTTTAGATATAAACATGTATTCTCTCTGCCGCATTCCCCTCCACTCTCTCACTTTGCTCTTCCCCCCTCTCTGGTTTTTGTCCCCTCCCCAGCCCTCTCTCTCTTTGCCCCACATACTTTCTCTTGCTCCTGCTTTTTCCTTTGCTTGGTCGTTTGTATTGGTTCCATAGAAAGAGAGTATTTTAAAGTCACAATATAATCTAAGCTGTAAAGAATGGTTCTGTACCGTTGGATGTGATGGAAAACAGTGCCCGGGTCCTCTAAGCCTCTTGTTCTTCACAACAATGAGTGAAAGTCTATTTATAAATTGTAGAAGTAATTAGAATTTATTTGCAAACATATTATTTTCCATCCAGGTCGGACAGTGTCTCCCAAGCAATCTACCCATCCTCCTTCCCTATCCCTCCTCCGCCAGGTCCCTCCGCCTCCGCCTCCAAAAGACCCAGCGCGGCTCATGGCCTTGAAGCTGGCAGAGAGTGCTCAACGGGCCCTGCAGTCTTCCATATCAACTGGCACCGTCCCAGCTAAACCATCCCTGAGATCTGGGCCCACTCACCCCGCGATGTCTGTGTTTCGCCGCTCTCTGTCTATGGAGTGTAGTGAGATTACGCTAGCCAAGGAAGGACCTCTCTATTCAGAACTGCGCCCTCCCACGCTGATTCCCACCCAGCATCGGCCCCTGAGGAATCCTGCACACAGTACGCTGGTGAGGGGCATAGTGTCTGTCTATGCATGAAGATAACCCATTCTTTTAAACGTATTAAATTAAAAACAAAATAAAGATTTTTAAAACTGCTCCAAATCCTGCGGCTATGCAGCTTCTGTACTGAGCTCTTCCTGCAAGCACTCTAAACACACAGAATACATATATATAGTTTTATCATGAATATTGCTAGTTTAACCACATATGGCCGGAGCTGCGGATCCAGTTCATGCCCCCAGTGACCTGTTCATTAGGTCGCCATATACTAATTACTGCTCTGTATAATTAATTGATAAATGTGGCCAGTGACCTTTTAAGTTGGCTTTTTTTGTTCAATACATAGATTTGTTTGCATTCTGCTAGCATTACGTGTAGACTGTTTTGAGTGTTTAAATATTAAGCAGCAAGATTTAAGATGTAAAGTTGCACCCGTGCCAATGATGGGCCCAGACTGTTAAATCGCCAACGCCCATTCCAGAGATTGGAGTACATTCATGCCACAATCCGCCGTCCCGATTATTTCAGACAGGGTGGCAAGGTTTCCAGCTGCAATACTGCTGAGAAATCAGTCCCCCTCTGGCAGGGAATCGCATCACAATTTATTTGGCTAAAAAATAAATAAATGGCCTTCACATTATCTTAGTTAACATTGTGTTCATCACTATATTAAATCAGTTTAATGTTCGTTCTATTAACCTGCACTTCGACCCCACTATCCATGTTTTGAATAGAAATGCTTGCGTTTTGACATTGTTTTGTGATTATTTGTATGTTTCGTTTCTTCCATTTCTCTGCAGGCTGCTGGAAACTCCCCAGCTGACCTCCGGAAGATTACCCCAACTGTCGCCCCTCCATCTCGAGTCCCCCGTCTTCACACCAGGTCAGGCAGCCTTCCTGTGCCTCCAAGCTTCTGTGCACCAAGGCCTCGACCACCAAATTATCGCTTCGTTGAGGAAGGGCCCAGACTGCCTCCCCAGCGCTCGGCACCACCATGGCCAGATCCTGAAGGTCTTTATTATGAGATTCTGGGGGATCCTCCTCACCTTGCACCCATCAATGCATCCTATGGACTTATCCAGACACCCTGGTCATGTGTTCAGTCTCCTCCATCTCACCCCCATCCTGCACCTCCACCGGGCCTTGGTGGCTGGTATGGAACAGCCCTTCCTTCTGACCCAGAACTTTTCTGCTACCAGAGGTGGGATAGGGCACCCCCTGCACAACTGCGTCCCTACTTTGTGGGAGGAGGGGTCAGATATCAATATGTGGGGACTCCTGAAAGCAGAGGACAAGTGGGTTTTCCAGAAAAAAACTCCCGTCTTCTCCCAACAGGTAGAAGGGAAGAACCAATATATATGAACCTTCCTCCCAAGAGTGAAATGGGAGGAAACTATCCCGGACCCAGGGACTCTACAGATTTGAAACCTGACCTGCCACATAAACAGCGCCCTGGCCAGCCTCCACCACCTGGACGACAAGAAGGTTTTGGAGGGCCACCACCCATTCACACGCAGCAGCAACATTCACACCCACTCCGTCGGGAAGGTTCATTAAACTTTTTTCGCCCGCCTCTTCCTCCTCCTTCAGCCATGTGGGGAACTCAGCCTAAATTCCCTGAAGCCAGAGAGACCCCTTTAATTACATATGAGACTCCCCCAGGAGGAGGCCAAAGAATGGCCTACATGCCCCCTCACTGCCTGCTCTCAGAGGGGGGCACTGTGTATGGGAACCTGGAGCAGAGTGGGACTCAGCACAGATCCCCCACACCAGCAGGACCGCCTGGAATTCTGGGGCCCGCCTGGACAGTGCACTCAGAGGGCCAAACAAGGAGTTATTGCTGAAGGAGGTTCTGATAGAAATAATCAAGTTCCAAACCAACTCCAGCAATGTGCAGCTCTGGCCGTGGTGTTATGTCAGTGTGCTTGTTAGACGCCGCTTTCCTGCCAGTGCGTCAGGTTTTTAAAGCAAAGTTTAATGATTGATAAAAGCTCTGGTGATTGTGCTGGGCATTAAGATGAATTCACTTTTTTAAACGTTTTCTGTCACTTTAACCCCTTTGTTGACAGCCAGCCTCCTACAGATTGCAGTTATTTGCAGTCTCTCCAGATATTGTAAATGTTTTTAAAATTAGCTAATTACAGTTTTGATAACTAGCATTGTGGGTACAGATTGACTGAAACACATAACTGATTCCACGTCTCTTATTGTTTTTAATTTTTACAAGCCTGATATTCTATCTCCTGCTTAGCATTGGCTATTTGGTTATGTCGTCGTCATTGCAGAGCGCTGTAATGCCATCGTGGGACCGTCGCTCATAGATATCGCAGATTGGGTGTAAGCAGATCTTTCTCTCAGCACAGAATCAGATTACTTCTACACTGCAGCCTTTTCCAATCCTTCGTCACAGCAAATCTTTTAGCTTTCATTACTCATTGTTTTAATTAATTAGAAGGCATTTTATAGAGGAATTATGTTTGTGGGTTCTCATTTCCAAAGACATACAGTGCTATTCACACGAGAATTCAAAGTGAATTTCAATTGTAAGGCCCAGGTAGCCGAACTGGAGGCATAGCTGACTTGTAGAAGGCTTTCAATTTGGCTTTTTTTACCTTAAATGTGAAATTCACTTTGAATTCACACGTTCGTGCATGACCCAGATAGAGGCTTATTCAGTGACTGTAAATTATGGATAGTTCACAGAATTGCAGATATTAAACAATAAATGGCTGAGTCGGAGTAGATTCACAGTTTAGACATTTTTACATTTTAAAATTTTAGTTCTGTTGTCAGCACTTCACAATCTTTAGTTACTAAACCCCTTAAAGGACCACTATAGTGCCAGAAAAACAAACTCCCTCAGGGTCCCACTCCTGCCGTGCTGAAGGGGGACTCACCTTTCTCCAGCGCCGGGGACTCTCCTCCTCCTTTGGTTGTCATGGGCTGAATGTGCATGCGCGGCATTCTCAATGCTTTCCTATGGACGCTGGTGTCTTCTCACTGTGAAAATCACAGTGAGAAGTGCGGAAGCGCCTCTAGCGGCTGTCAATGAGACATCCACTAGAGGCTAGATTAACCCATATGTAAACATAGCAGGCAGGGTTAATCCTAGATGGACCTGGCACCCAGACCACTTCATTGAGCTGAAGTGGTCTGGGTGCCTATAGTGGTCCTTTAAGTTGTTTTAAAGGGATATACACACCTAAAGCAGTTTATCTTGCTGAATGCTTTATCGGTGACGAGTGTGTCTTTTTTTTTTTTTTTTTTACAAAAATTGTGGATTTAAATAGAAATTGGCACTTTTACAAATAAACAGTGACACCCCCCTGGCTGTCAATCAGATAACTGTTCCTGTTACTTCCTGGTTTGTTTAGCTCAGTGGAGATAAACTCGAGGCAGCAATTGCCCAGAGCACCTGCCTTGCAAAGACTTCTCATTGAGCTGCATTGGGAAGTCTGTGATTGGACAGCCACAGAAAGTCTGGGCGGGGTTGGAAGGGGAGGGCTTACAGCTGAGATCTGCAGTTTTTACAAACTGTTTTTAAGTATACCCAAATGAAAAAAATGCATAATTAAATACATTTATGGGTTGTTTGTTTTTTTGTATTTGGGCAGTGGAGTATAAGAATATAATCTGGTGATGAATTTGAACAAATGTTGTTACTAGTTGCATCAATTTGATTAGGATTAAGATTATATCGGCCACCAGAATTATTAGAATGAGGAGTTATAGATTTAAATGCAGACAGTACTTACTCTCTCAAAGATCTGCATGTTTAGCAATTTTTTAAATCAGCAATGGGCACTGAATTATCTCCCCCCCCCCCCCCCCTGTATATATGTATATATATATAAATATAAAATGCACTTGGCTCCCGTGACACTGCATAAATATAAAATGCACTTGGCTCCTGTGCATGTCCAGGTAGCACATGTGTGCTGGACATCTTGCTCCATGGAGAAAATGAATTTTTCTTTGGGTGCCATCCGGAGCCATGTGTTCAATGAAAATCATTGATAAAGTAAATCCATGACAGCGGCTATGGCTAAAAGAAATTAAAGTCACAATTATTAGGTCCCTTTTGGCAGAATATGGCATTTATGGAATCTGGCCTCTGGATATGTATTCATGGTTTTTACTAATGGTTGTTCATTTTAGCTGTTAGTCACAGGTTATTTGTTCATTCTGGCTATTAGTCACAGGCTCCTGGTTATTATATTGTTTCTCTGCTTTGCCTGCCTGGTGTTGGCATTAGGATAATCTGAGTTTTGGACAGGGAATAGATTCTTTTTGTGCTGTCTTCCACGTTGCTGATGATAAACAGTCCCCAGATGTCTCGGCCAGTAGAGACCTGCCTGTTTGCAGTTGCGGGGATCTCGTCCTCATGTGGGCAGGAATGCATGTGAGATTAAGCTGTGCCCATTAGAGAGGTCCACAAAGTGCTCTCCTTAATGGGTTTTGGGTTCATTTGTTAACGTAATGGGCCATACACGTAGTGATTGCGAGGGACTCTGCCAGCAATTAGTGAGAGAGAGACGAGGTTTGCAAATCTCTTCACCTCTCGAGGTGCTGATTCTGCTCCAGCCAGCTCAGCAGATCACTGCACCATTCAAGGGGTCCCCACCTGCTGAGCGTTACTCTGAATGGATAGAAATATGCAGGAAATTAGTAAAATCTAGAGCTTTTTCTTTTAAAAGCAAAGTGACTAAAATAGGCCACTCTCTTTATATATTCTCTCTCCCCCCCCCCCCCCCCCCCCCCCCATGAATTACAGCTGGTATCAGAGATTGTGTGGCTGGTGCCAACTGAAACGGGGCAGAGCCTGCACTCTCCCACAGTAACTGGCCTGATAGCCAATATCTGCTACTCAGGACCCAGACCTGTGCCTTGGTGTCAGACCAGCACTCTCAGCCGGCATTGGGCAGATTTCCCGTTGATTACATTCTCAGGCCCCAAAGGCTGGATACTGAATTGCTGCTGACTACAAATGCAGGATTACATGTTGACAGCCTGAGGAACAAAATACAGGTATCGCAGGTAGGGCATCAGCTCTGTAATGATAGATGGTCAAATAGAGCATCTTTGGATTGGTGAACAACAGAGGAAGAGTACTGCCTGTATGCAGAATTCATATGCTTCAGGAGGGCACACACCAATCAATAGAGTTTCCATGATCTCCTATATTGATTGACTGAAATTGCCTTTGAATTCCACATCCCACAGCACTGCCGTTTCCATGTGCTGCGCAGCAACGTTATTTTATTTATATAGCGCCAGCAAATTCCGTAGCGCTGTACAATACATAAACCAGTTCTATTTGTCCAGGAAAACATGTCGGATCTGGAACCCCTAACTGGAAGGGCACCTAATGCTCCTTGAGATAGAATATCACAACCCGCTACTTCCTCTAAAATTAGCGTCTAGGCAACCATTTCCAATGAAACTGTTTAAAAGAAAAAAGTTTGATTTTGGTATCATTTTTTGTAAAAAGGTGGCATTATGACACGTTACATATTGATCTCTGCACGATGACGTTTACCTTCACACCTTCTTTTAACCCCAATTACAGCCATTTTATTAACTGATTTCCCCTTTTATTTGTTGTTTAATGCTTTTTTTCAGAATTTCTAAAATTGGGATTTCAGTTCTTGCAATCCCTGTAACTCCCATTGCTCTGTGTGACCTGTAAACCACGCACCACGTTGATTGTTTTTAAATGATGTCAAAGACTGATGCCAGTGATACAGGGTGCTCCGGATTGGGGGGGTCTTTGAATATTGTTAAAGAAGGGGGTCACGTATGAAATGTTGCATTTGATCTGCGCTCACTGTTTGCTCGCTGTTTACACGCACAATGCCGGTCAGATGGCAGAGTGTACTGTATTTACTGTAGTGGATTATTGTGATGAGGAATGCTGTCTGCTGTTTGTGGCTTTAAACACTGCAACAGGCATTCATTTAACCCAAAATGTAATCAGGATTAGTCCGGCCTGGGGGACATTCGAAACGAATGGAGGCCATCACAAGCAGCTAGTGACTTGATCTCTGATATAATTCTATAATTTACAAGGCCTATCCGGGGATCAATGATACACCCTGATGGGATTTATGCACTAAACAAGGAATTATGGAATTACAACTTTCAGGCTAAAATAGTCAAACTGGAATAATAGTTCAATTTGAGAATTACATGATCAATATGCCTCTCCCCCATCTCACATGTGTGTATATATCTATATATATATATTAATATTCTGCATAAATGTAGGCTGGTAGATTCAGGATTTACTAAGCTATGACCCATGGCTCAGAGAGTGGTTACCGCTTTGTGGTGGGTGGTATTTATCGGGTTAATACCTTGGGAGAGTCTCTGGTCATGCTCACCCAGAAAGGCCCCATGTCCATGGCCAGTCTGCAGCTCGACATATCGTCTGATACACGTCCTGAAAGATGTGAAACTAATGATGGACATGCCGCTGTCCCTGTATATAGTGTATAATTTATATATATGTATATTAACCTCTTTCTTCTGGAGGGGTCTGAAATCTTTGTTTGGGGTAATTTATCAGGATTTAACCCTGTTTTTTGGTGGGGGTTGTCTTTTTACGCTAAAAGTATTAAAAAGGTTCCCTGGTGCTGTTTGGATCTGATTAACATGAGTGATATCTTGGTAACACTTCTCCCCATCTGCACAAAAATAAAATGTCTCTGAATACTTCACCGTGTGTGCTTTATTTCTTTACTGACTTGGAATCTACCTTAAACCGGATTAACAGGGGGGGGTTGGTTTCAAAAGGTCAAAGCCTTCTGAATACATGTCAATATCGCTCCCTGGGTTAATGCTGGATTTTACATGTAAACAGGTATTTATTGATAGAGAAAGAAAACAAGAACAACCTCTAAAAGAATGGAGTCTCTCCGCATTCCTGGAGTGCCAGATTTGGAGGAATGTCGGCATTGTTTGGAATGAGGGCGGGCACTGAGGCACAACTGGTGAAAAGCGATAACTGTGTTATTATAAATGGTAAAACACCCCATCATACACATCCTCCTTTCTAATTTTATTATTATTATTGGTATTTATATAGCGCTAGCTTATTCTGCAGCACTTTACAATAAATTACCAAATGAGACCATAACAAAATGTAACGGGAACAACAGGTAGTTAAGGACCCTGTGCAAACGAGCTTACAGTCTAGAGGAGGTGGGGTGTAAAAACACAAAAGCATGGGTATTGAGAAAGACAGCAAATAGACATGGTGGGAAAGTAGTGAGAGTGGAGTGTGGCCCTATAGGAGAGAGCGAGAGGAAGGTTTGAGAGAGAGAAGTTACTCTTGGAGGCCATAAGCAATCCTGAAAATGTGACTTCTTAAATGATGGAAGACTAGGGGAGAGTCTGACAGGGGTAGGCAGGCTGTTCCAAAGGAAAGGAGCCGCCCATGATAAGTCTTGCAGTAAGGGTGCGAGCAGCAGACCGGAGAAGGTCACCAGTAGAGCGGAGAGACCGAGAGGGGGCATGCCTATGAATCGGTGAAGGAATGTAAGAGGGGCTAGAGTTGGATAGAGCTTTATAGGTAAGGGTTAGTATTTTAAATTGACACCTGTAGGGGACAGGAAGCCAGTGTAAGGATCGACTCAGCTTGGCAGCGGCATTCATAACCAATTGTAGGAGGGCAGTATGGCTTCTGGAGAGACCAATTAAGAGAGAATTACTGTAATCCATGCGAGAGATTACTAGAGCATGAACAAGCTCCTTGGCAGCATCTTGCGTAAGAAAGGGGCGTATGCACGCAATGTTTTTAAGCTGGAATCGACCGGTTTTAGCAACAGCCTGGACATGAGGCGCAAAGGTGAGGTTAGGATCAAAAATGACACTAACACAGCGAGCTTGAAAGGATGGGGTTGGCAGGGAGAGTGAAGGAGGAGGATCAGTGTTATGAGGAGGAAAAATAAGAAACTCAGTTTTAGAGCGGTTGAGTTTCAGAAAGCGCGAGGACATCCAATCAGAGATGGAAGAAAGGCAATTGGTGACACGTTGTAGGACAGCAGGGGAGGAGAAGTATATAGGGGTGTCGTGAGCGTACAGGTGGTAGTGGAATCCAAATTAATGAGTTTGTCATGAGAGGCAGTATATTATTATTATTATTGCCATTTATATAGCGCCAACAGATTCTGTAGCGCTTATATATAGAGCGAGAGAGAGAACAAAAAAGGACCAAGAACTGAACCTTGACGATAGGAGGTGTAGTTGGAAAAAGAGACACTGAAGGAGCGTTGGGAGAGATAGGAGGAGAACTACGAGAGGGCTGTGTCACAGAGACCGAGTGATTAAAGAGTTAGGAGAAGGAGGCCATGATCAACGGTGTCAAAGGCAGCAGAGAGTTCAAGAAGAATTAGTATGTAGTAGTGGTCTTTGGATTTAGCTGCAATTAGATCATTTGTAACTCTAGTCAGAGTAGTCTCTGGAGTGCAGGGGGCGTAATCCAGACTGAAGAGGGTCAAGGAGAGAGTTGGAATTGAGGAAGCAAGTCAGACGGGTAAAGACAAGTCTTTCTAAAAGCTTTGAGAAGAAAGGGAGCAGGAATATGGGACGGTAGTTGGAAGGGGAGGTAGCTTAAAGAGATGGCTCTCTGAGGACAGGTACAACAGTATTAAACAAAAAGTGAATAAATTGAAGACTCACCGAAGTGAGGCTCATAAGCTGGTTTTGATACAATAAATACTAAATAACTTGATACATATAATAATGACTAAACCAGACGCACTGTATATTGATGCGGTATCTATATTAGTCTAGTAGGTAACTCCAAGTATGGGGTATTGGGTTATAATCAAAATACTTTATTATGTTCTTGACAGAACAGAAATCCAAAAGAACACACAAAAACCTCAAAGGAGTACCAGAGAAATTAGATACAGTATGAAAAGAAGATAGGATATTTAGGCTGGAGTGATAGTGGTAGATTCTCTAAACAGTGAAAAAATAGAGAGTCCACCAATGTATAGATGGTACACTTACAGAGATGGTACCATGTTGAGTATAAATACAAAATCTTAAGTCTCTATACACCCTTGAAGGTGTCGTATTTAGGAGACTTAAGATTTTGTATTTATACTCAACATGGTACCATCTCTGTAAGTGTACCATCTATACATTGGTGGACTCTCTATTTTTTCACTGTTTAGAGAATCTACCACTATCACTCCAGCCTAAATATCCTATCTTCTTTTTATACTGTATCTAATTTCTCTGGTACTCCTTTGAGGTTTTTGTGTGTTCTTTTGGATTTCTGTTCTGTCAAGAACATAATAAAGTAATGACGGCATTCTGGTGGTGGCAACAGCATGTGTTGATTGGCGTGCTGTCTGGCTGACCCCGGGTGCCAATGCATGCTGTCTGACTGTGCCACTAGCTCCTTGCGACGACCTCCCCCTGCTTCCAACTCGTCTCCTCCTCCTCCTCTCTGTCTCCCAATCTGAACTTTCCCCCTGTTCTTCTTCTCTTCTAGCGGGCACCCACGTGACATCCACGGACGCATCGTCATCATCAACCGCTTCACTTGTATCTGACAACTCAGCAAAGGAAGCAGCAGAGGGTACAACATCATCATCATCACACCGTACGTGTGTAATGCTGCCTGACTGAGACATATCCCTGTTATCTACATCCTCTGGCAATAATGGTTGCGCATCACTCATTTCTTCCAACTGATGTGTAAATAACTCCTCTGACATACCAAGTGAAGCGGCTGTGGTGCTAGTGTTGGTGGTGGCGGCAGGCGGGCGAGTGGTAACTTGAGAGATGCCCAAAGCTAAGCTGGAGGAGGATGGTGCGTTGAGGTTCCGAGCGGAAGCTGTAGAAGATTGGGTGTCCTGTGTTAGCCAGTCAACTATGTCCTCAGAACTTTTCAAGTTCAGGGTACGTGGCTTCTGAACACTGGTCATTATTCTAGGGCCAAAGGGAATCACAGAACCACGACCACGACGGCCCCTGCGGGGTGGTCTGCCTCTGCCTGTCATTTTTTTTTCGATTAGTGGTACTATGCGTGCAAGCTACTGTGACAACAGATATGAGTTGCACTGGTGTGACACTGTGCCCTGGCAGGCCCTGAAACGCACACTCGTGAAGGAAACTGACTGCTATTATATTACAGTCCAAAAAGTTTAGTTTTTTTTAAATGCAAGCTATTGGGACACCAGATATGAGTGAGTGGCGGCACTGGGCAGGCCCTGAAACGCACACTCGTTAAGGAAACTGACTGCTATTATATTACAGTCCAAACTTTTTTTTTTGTTAAATGCAAGCTATTGTGACACCAGATATAAGTGGTGGCACTGGGCAAGTGGGCACAGTATACGCTGCGAGCCTGACACACACGCTGGCAGACAACTAACTGCTATTCAATCTTTTACAGTCAAAATTGTATTTCAAAAATAAAATAAAAAAATTTACTCTACTGTTACTCCAGATATGAGTTGCACTGATGTGACACTGTGCCCTGGTAGGCCCTGAAACGCACACTCGTGAAGGAAACTGACTGCTATTATATTACAGTCAAAAAAGTTTAGTTTTTTTAAATGCATGCTATTGGGACACCAATGAGTGAGTGGTAGCACTGGGCAAGTGGGCACAGTATACGCTGTGAGCCTGACACACACGCTGGCAGACAACTAACTGCTATTCAATCTATTACAGTCAAAATTGTATTTTTTTTTAAATGTTCACTACTGTTACACCAGATATGAGTTGCACTGGTGTGACACTGTGCCCTGGTAGGCCCTGAAATGCACACTAGTGAAGGAAACTGACTGCTATTATATTACAGTCCAAAACGTGTTTTTTTTTGTTAAATGCAAGCTATTGTGACACCAGTGAGTGAGTGGTGGCACTGGGCAGGACCTGAAAAGCACATTAGTGAAGGAAACTGACTGCTATTATACTACATTAAAAAAAGGTATTTTTTGTTTAAATGCAAGCTATTGTGACACCAGTGAGTGAGTGGTGGCACTGGGCAAGTGGGCACAGTATATGCTGTGAGCCTGACACACAGGCTGGTTGGCAGGCAGGAAACTGCAATTACATTACACAGGAAAAAAAAAAAAGCAGACTGATGTTCTAGCCCTAAAAAAAGCCTTTTTGGGGTGCTGTCCTTACAGCAGAGATCAGATGAGTCCTTCAGGACTGTAGTGGACACTGAATACACTAGCCTAGCTATCAATTTCCCTATCAAATCAGCAGCAGCTACACTGTCCCTACTCTCACTAAGAATGCAGCTTCACAATGAATGTAAAATGGATGCTGTCCAGGAGGGTCTAGGAGGGAGGGTCTGCTGCTGAATAGCTGGAATGTGTCTGCTGACTGTGAGGTTCAGGCCAGGGTCAAAGTTTAAAATACACAAAAATGTGGAATAGGTGGCGCTTTTTTATATTCGTGTACAATTTAGAGAAAATAGCCGCTAAAACACTCCGTGGGTACTCCTATAAAACCCACCACATATAAAAGATCACCAAAAAATCAACAATGAAAACCTGCGTTTTCTTGAGTGTAGCGCTAAATGTGATAGAATAATACAATAGTGAATAGTGCTCTTAATTGCACTTACCCTCTTTTACACACTTGTATACATGAAAAAAAGGGAAAAAAATAGACAAATAATTGTGCAGTATGTTTAAGCTGAATTAGAAAATCTTTTGTGAATTCTGAAGATAGAGTCAAGTTCACTCACATTTGTTAGAGCCTTTTATAGATATAGGGCTCTAAACTTCCTGGCATCTGTGTCTTTTAGGGTAGACCACACGACCCCCCTCTCACGATATACGTATACGTGTTTTCCTCCAAGTTTAGATAGAAAAGAGACACAGGTAATCTGATCTGAGCGTAGTATTCCCAAATACTATAAATATCAATGAAAAAATAAGATATAGTATTGCTCACCTTTTTTAGAGCCTTTGTTAACCGGCTCTAAGTGTATTGGCCTAGTGTCAATTTGTGGGGTGACACTACCCCTTTCTGGAATCACTTCGACAGGATACAGCAAAGAAGGTTGAGTATAAAAATATATTTATTTTAAAATGAATATTCTAAAATTATAGGAAAAATCGAGACAAAGTGGATTTTTAATTTGAACACCCTAGCCCCCCATGGTTTGAATGCGGATTTCGAACTTTGCCATTTCCTTTAACCTCTTAACCTTTTAGACTTTTTAATAATTTTCTAAAAAAGGTGAGGTCCAGTTCATATTTATATACAAAAGATCTTTTTAAAATTTTAAATTTTAAAATCTTAATTTTAAAACCAAACCCTTCTAAGAATTTTACGCCTACAGCAATTGTACCGTAACCAAATTAAGAATTTCTTGAAAATAAATTCAAAGACTAATTCAAAGTCAAATATTCCTTCAACAGACTGTATTCTCCAAAAAACTTTATTACTAATATATCACATTACTAATATCGATTCCCCACCCCAGACTAAATAACAATTAAGGACATTCATATAATCACAACCCATATTGGAAAAGACTCAGAGACTTTTTATGTCAGAACAAATTCTACACTCTTTAGAATAGAAATAACTTGTAACCCTGAGAATCTTCAAAATGTATGCTGCTAGAAATATTAAGGGATCCAATTACTTCTATTGCACCTTTATCGTATTCCACTTTCACTGTCTAAAGGATAAAAACAACCCCCAGCCAAACCTGCAGAGGTGGACATATGACACTAAACAAAGGAATCAAATATAGACAAATCTATAATAGATTATTCTCTGTTTTTATAATTTTATTTCTATCTATTGTCATCTCAATATTTGCACATTTCTGTCAAACTGTTCCTGAATACTAACGTTACAATTATCTCGTTCTACTTCTACCCGGAACATATGATTTATATGCTTGAAATACAATCACGGACTAAAAACGAACTATACAACGATGTCACTTTGGACTCAATTTCCCATAACACCGCTGACACACACCGGAAGTGACGCCGAGATCCGCACAACACCATGGGAGATGTAGTACGGAGGACCGGAAGTGACGCGACGACATCAACCCGAGCCACTGGAAACACACCGGACTAAAAATTAGGAGATTTTGGCGGTCGATTTAAAGACATATAAGCGATTTTATTCAGAAGAAGATCAGAAGCCGACTGAGGAAGCCGTGTGACGGCGAAACGCGTTTTGGCAACAAATATTTGTATTTTATATATGATATTTCAGATTTTATTATTTTCTAGTAAAACTGTATACATAATTTTAGAATATTCATTTTATAATAAATATATTTTTATACTCAACCTTCTTTGCTGTATCCTGTCGAAGTGATTCCAGAAAGGGGTAGTGTCACCCCACAAATTGACACTAGGCTAATATACTTAGAGCCGGTTAACAAAGGCTCTAAAAAAGGTGAGCAATACTATATCTTATTTTTTCATTGATATTTATAGTATTTGGGAATACTACGCTCAGATCAGATTACCTGTGTCTCTTTTCTATCTAAACTTGGAGGAAAACACGTATACGTATATCGTGAGAGGGGGGTCGTGTGGTCTACCCTAAAAGACACAGATGCCAGGAAGTTTAGAGCCCTATATCTATAAAAGGCTCTAACAAATGTGAGTGAACTTGACTCTATCTTCAGAATTCACAAAAGATTTTCTAATTCAGCTTAAACATACTGCACAATTATTTGTCTATTTTTTTTCCCTTTTTTTCATGTATACAAGTGTGTAAAAGAGGGTAAGTGCAATTAAGAGCACTATTCACTATTGTATTATTCTATCACATTTAGCGCTACACTCAAGAAAACGCAGGTTTTCATTGTTGATTTTTTGGTGATCTTTTATATGTGGTGGGTTTTATAGGAGTACCCACGGAGTGTTTTAGCGGCTATTTTCTCTAAATTGTACACGAATATAAAAAAGCGCCACCTATTCCACATTTTTGTGTATTTTGAACTTGTTTCTGTATATCTTACTCCTTGTAAGTGTGGAGGCAGCTAAAATGTCACTATTTGAAAGAAGAAAGAACTACTGCACAAATATAGACACTATGTTTGACACCCCCACTTTAATGCACAACTCTCAACCTCAGACCAATACCCATGACCTAAGAGAATGTCAATACAAATTAACCAAATGCATGAACCAAGAGGTAAAAATAATTTGGGAAGTAGCGACCCTAGAAAAATATATTAAAGAAAAAATCACCCCTAGAGGCCTAAGATACAACAAATATCCCACATTTGATAAAGGGGAAGAAGAATTTATAGAAGAATGGCAGGAGATGCTAGAGAATTTCTCCTTCACAACTATGAAAATGATAATCAAAAGGAGAAAACTCACTTTACAGAAATTAGATAAAGACATAAATGAAATTCAAACCCAACTTGTAAACCATACTACCTCTGAAGAATATGAAACCATAACAAAGACAATCCAAAAACAAATAGACAAAACAGAAATTGAGACCATAAATATCAAAAGAAAGAAATATAAGAGGGACAGGTACGATTATGACAATAATCAAGTTACCACCTATGCAACAAAAGAACAAACTAATACACATAACAATAATCACCAAAAACACTACACTAGAAGAGACCACTCCCCACAACAGAGCAGAAATAACCATGTCCATACAAATAGAAGGGAAAACAACTACAAATCAAACCCCACACGTTCTCAATGGGAGCACAACAATTCACATGATAGGGGACACCACTCTAGAGCTAGGTCACCACATTTAAGATTCCCTCCACCACAACCAAGAACCAATAAATTTGCAACAACCCCTACAAAGGAAAGATATGAACTAAATAGAAAAGCCAGGGAAAGATCACCCATCCTCACGAGAAATAGAAAAGAAACACAAAAAAGTAACAATTTCACTTCCAACAGATTTGACATTTTAACAAACAGAAATATTGAAGAAGATGATTTTTTTCAGGAGGGACGCCAAAAAGGGAAATACAAAGCAGCACAATCTCCACAAAATACAAATTCCCCTCAGAATACCACCCCCAAAAGACAAAGGAATTTAAGGGGAGGGGCACACGAGGAGGGAAGACACACAACAAGATAAGAAAAACACTAGCACAATCACAATCAATTATTTTTAATCTAACGGGGAATCCCCTACCACTGGCCGAACAAAAGGTTCTAAACAAAGGACTAAAATTTGTTCCTACACAACCCTTAAACAAATTCGACATTTTTATAGATCTAAATAAATACAAAAGACAACTATGTTTAAAAAAATGTTTTATGAGAACAGACAAATTAACATATCAAACCTCACCTTCAAAATATGTACACACTGACCTTAAGGAAAAGTCCACTTTCTTCCCAAATAATTTTGTATCCAAAGAGATGATTTCGTTTGAGAATGCGGTCATGCAAGAAATAAATCAAATCAAACCCAAAAATAAGAGACAAATGAATTTAAACAAAGAGGAGTGGTTAGCACTAAAAGCACTTCAGAAGAACAAAGAAAAAGTAATCAAACCAGCCGATAAGGGAGGTGGGATTGTAGTTATGAGAACGGAGGATTATCTACAAGAAGGCCTAAGACTAGTTGGAGATGGGGACACATATGAAAAGTTATCAGGAAACCCGACATTTACCATTAAGACAAAATTTGAAAATTTATTACAGAGGGGAAAAGAAATAGAGATATTAAATGAAAAAGAATATAAATACCTCAACATCATGAAACCAAAAATCCCTGTTTTTTATCATTTACCAAAAATCCACAAAAATGCCACCAATCCTCCAGGTAGACCGATAGTCTCAGGCATAGGCTCGATATCAAGTAGACTATCGGAATACCTGGACAAGTGCCTACAACCAATCGTACAAAAAACTAGAAACTACCTCAAAGACACACTCAATATTATTCAAATTTTACAAGAAATACAGTGGGAACCAGACTACATTCTAGTCACCGCAGATGTGAGCTCACTATACACAATCATCTCACACACTAGAGGAATAGAAGCCACACAATTTTTTCTGAAGAATGATGATTTTTATCCAGATGAACAAATTAATTTTATAACAGAGGGAATAGAACTCATTTTAAATAATAACTATTTTTGGTTTAATAACGAATTCTTTTTACAAAAAGTCGGTACTGCTATGGGGACCAGGTTCGCTCCTAGCTATGCAAATCTCTTCATGGCATTTTGGGAGGAGAGATTCATAAATAACAACAAGGACTGGGAGACGAACCTGGTCTCCTACAAGCGGTACATAGATGATATATTTTTTATTTGGAAGGGCTCAGAGGATCTTTTAAAGTCATTTTTAACTTTTTTAAACACTAATGACTGGGGAATTAAATTAACCACGGAATACAGTAAAGAAAGCGTAAATTTTTTAGATCTCACAATTTTTATAGAAGAAAACCAAATTAAGACAAAAACCTTTTTTAAATCAGTAGATGTAAACAATTACATTTTTCTAAACAGCTGTCACTTTTCACCCTGGTTAAAAAATATCCCAAAAGCACAGATAATGAGGATCCGCAGAAATTGCACAGACATAAGCACGTTTGGAACCCAAGCCATAAGAATAAAAGAACAGTTTATAGAGAAGGGTTATGAAGAAAAATCCCTTGTGGACACTATTAAACAAATAGAAACAATGGACAGATCCTCTCTATTGAAATATAAACAGAAAACCACAAAAGAACACAACATCCTACCCTTCATTAGTAATTTTAATCAAGAAAGTAACAGAATAAAACGAATAATTAATAAACACTGGCCGATGCTTAGGAACGACCCAATGCTGTACTCGATTCTACCAGAGAAGCCTAGATTTATATACAGGGGAGCACCCAATCTGAAACAAAAACTGGTACACAACCATATAAAAGACAAAAAACCCACCCCTTTCTTTCAAAAGAAAGGTTTTTTCGGCTGTGGCCTATGCTCAGCCTGTAAAAACACAAAGAGTGTAAAAAGACACGTTATAGAATTTTCGGATTCAAAAAAAGAAAACAAATACAAAATACGAGAAATTACTACATGTTTTTCAAAGAGAGTGATATATCTACTACAATGTTCCTGCAATCTCCTATATGTGGGCAGAACCAAGCGTCCTTTATACGTGAGAATAAATGAACACATACGAAACATAAAGAGAGGATATGATAAACATAGCGTTTCCAACCATTTCAAAGAGGTACACAACAACGATCCCCAATTTCTAAGTTTTTCAGCTATACAGAAAATCACCTTAAATTGGAGAGGGGAGGATGAAATAAAGAAGCTAGGAAAAATCGAGACAAAGTGGATTTTTAATTTGAACACCCTAGCCCCCCATGGTTTGAATGCGGATTTCGAACTTTGCCATTTCCTTTAACCTCTTAACCTTTTAGACTTTTTAATAATTTTCTAAAAAAGGTGAGGTCCAGTTCATATTTATATACAAAAGATCTTTTTAAAATTTTAAATTTTAAAATCTTAATTTTAAAACCAAACCCTTCTAAGAATTTTACGCCTACAGCAATTGTACCGTAACCAAATTAAGAATTTCTTGAAAATAAATTCAAAGACTAATTCAAAGTCAAATATTCCTTCAACAGACTGTATTCTCCAAAAAACTTTATTACTAATATATCACATTACTAATATCGATTCCCCACCCCAGACTAAATAACAATTAAGGACATTCATATAATCACAACCCATATTGGAAAAGACTCAGAGACTTTTTATGTCAGAACAAATTCTACACTCTTTAGAATAGAAATAACTTGTAACCCTGAGAATCTTCAAAATGTATGCTGCTAGAAATATTAAGGGATCCAATTACTTCTATTGCACCTTTATCGTATTCCACTTTCACTGTCTAAAGGATAAAAACAACCCCCAGCCAAACCTGCAGAGGTGGACATATGACACTAAACAAAGGAATCAAATATAGACAAATCTATAATAGATTATTCTCTGTTTTTATAATTTTATTTCTATCTATTGTCATCTCAATATTTGCACATTTCTGTCAAACTGTTCCTGAATACTAACGTTACAATTATCTCGTTCTACTTCTACCCGGAACATATGATTTATATGCTTGAAATACAATCACGGACTAAAAACGAACTATACAACGATGTCACTTTGGACTCAATTTCCCATAACACCGCTGACACACACCGGAAGTGACGCCGAGATCCGCACAACACCATGGGAGATGTAGTACGGAGGACCGGAAGTGACGCGACGACATCAACCCGAATCACTGGAAACACACCGGACTAAAAATTAGGAGATTTTGGCGGTCGATTTAAAGACATATAAGCGATTTTATTCAGAAGAAGATCAGAAGCCGACTGAGGAAGCCGTGTGACGGCGAAACGCGTTTTGGCAACAAATATTTGTATTTTATATATGATATTTCAGATTTTATTATTTTCTAGTAAAACTGTATACATAATTTTAGAATATTCATTTTATAATAAATATATTTTTATACTCAACCTTCTTTGCTGTATCCTGTCGAAGTGATTCCAGAAAGGGGTAGTGTCACCCCACAAATTGACACTAGGCTAATATACTTAGAGCCGGTTAACAAAGGCTCTAAAAAAGGTGAGCAATACTATATCTTATTTTTTCATTGATATTTATAGTATTTGGGAATACTACGCTCAGATCAGATTACCTGTGTCTCTTTTCTATCTAAACTTGGAGGAAAACACGTATACGTATATCGTGAGAGGGGGGTCGTGTGGTCTACCCTAAAAGACACAGATGCCAGGAAGTTTAGAGCCCTATATCTATAAAAGGCTCTAACAAATGTGAGTGAACTTGACTCTATCTTCAGAATTCACAAAAGATTTTCTAATTCAGCTTAAACATACTGCACAATTATTTGTCTATTTTTTTTCCCTTTTTTTCATGTATACAAGTGTGTAAAAGAGGGTAAGTGCAATTAAGAGCACTATTCACTATTGTATTATTCTATCACATTTAGCGCTACACTCAAGAAAACGCAGGTTTTCATTGTTGATTTTCAGGGTCAAAGTTTACTTAATGATGACGAATAGGGGGCGGACCGAACAGCGCATGTGTTCGCCATCCGTGGCGAACGCGAACAAGCGATGTTCGCCAGGAACTATTCGCCTGCGAACAGGTCGGGACATCACTAGTAACAGATGGTATAAGTCATATGGCTTTCTTTGTCTGAGAGCTCTGGAATGTAAGTTGGGGGTTTTGTCCTTATATGGCTAGAGTTATAGTCTGACGTCATTATGGTCATATCTATATAGTAACTGAACACGAGGTCTCTCGCTCTCTTGGCTCTGGTCTCTTGTCTCTCTTTCCTGTACAATGATGTAACTCTCCCGTCAGGAGTCCAGCAATTACCATCTTCTGTTGAATGTCCATTATCCTGTAACATCCTTTGTTGTTTTATTATGTATCATTAACTAAGATTAAACCTGAAGAAACTGTAAGTCAAATTGCGTATTAGTACTTTTCATTAATATAGACCTATATTAATGTGGTGAGCGTTTGGCCCAAGACTATATATAAAAAAGACGTATATATATCAATCAACTGAAGACAAGTAGAAATCAAGAAGATTTAACGTTGACGATCGATTACAACCAGATTTTACATTTGCCAGCCAGATTTTACACCTGTGCTTCATAAAACCATGCAGATTTTTGCTGATAACCATGTTCTTCTCAATGAATTCTTGAATATTATCCCTTAATAACCTTTCAAATGATTTTCCAGCCACAGAAGTTAAGCTCACAGGTCTATAATTTCCAGGCAAGGATTTTGAACCCTTTTTGAATATAGGAACCACATCTGCCTTCCTCCAATCCTCCGGAACACTTCCTGAAATAATCTTGAAAGATTAAAAACAGACGTTCACTTATTTCTACACTTAGTTCCTTAACCCCTTAAGGACACATGACATGTGTGACATGTCATGATTCCCTTTTATTACAGAAGTTTGGTCCTTAAGGGGTTAAGTACTTGTGGATGAATACCACCAGGCCCTGGAGCTTTGTTTATATTAACTTTCTTTAGTTGCTGCAGCAGCTTGTTTTGAGTTAACCAATTACAATTTTTCTGCAAGTTTTTAGCAGCAATCATTTGTACATCCATTGCCATGGGTTCTTCCTTAATATATACGGAGGAGAAATAGTTATTTAAAATTCCTGCCTTTTCCTGGTCTTCATTAACTAACACCCCCGTTTCAGTTTTTAGTGTACCTACACTTTCATTTTTTTGTTTTTTTTAGAATTTATGTATTTAAAGAATGCTTTGGGGTTGGTTTTGCTCTCTTTGGCTATAATTTTTTCATTTTGAAGTTTAGTGAACTAATCGCCTTTTTGCACGCATTATTTGCTTCCTTATATCTTTTATAGGATGCATCTGATTTGTCCGATTTAAATGCTTTAAATGCCCTTTTCTTATTTTTAATCTCTTATTTTACTTCTCGACTAAGCCACAACAGCTGATTGAAAAATAAGACCATTTTTTTTAATGCAGGCTGTGTTAGCCTCATTCAGGGGAAGTGTGGCTAGGTTTGTATAAACAAAAGTGATTTAACACCTAAATGGCAGAGTACTGAGCAGCGAGACTGCAATCCACTTCTAAACAAACCACTTCATTAAAGGAACACTATCGTGTCAGGAATACAAACATGTACAATAGGTCACCGGCCCCTACTTGTCTCCCTTTAAAAGGTATTTTGATTATCTTTTTTGACCACACCATCAAAACGTAATGCTGCACCAGTTGGCGTCTCCTCATAGAGATGCATTGAATGAATAAGAAAAGTTTAATGTCTCCATGCACATTGTGCAGCACTGAGATAGGAAGCACCTCCAGTGGCCGTCTGAGTGACTGCACCTAGAGGCATTCCTAGACTTTAATGTAAACACTGCCTTTTCTCTGAAGATGAGCGTGCTTACAGCACAGTTACTTTAATCCCTCTCACACTGAAAGCATTAATACACAGCTTAAAGGGATTCTCCAGACCCACAATGCACTTTAGCTTGCTGAAAAGCTTTATATGTGAAAACAGTGTCCTCTTCTTTTTTTGTGCAAAAAGTGTATATCTTTTAATATAACTTTACATGTGTATAAATTAACCTGGTTACACCCCCCTGGCTGTCAATCAGATAACCGGTCCTGTTACTTCCTGTTTGGTTTAGCTCAGTGGAGATAAACTCAAGAGGCAGCAAGTGCCCAGAGCATCTGCCATGCAAAGACTTCTCATTGAGCTGCTTTTGGAAAACTTGATTGGACAGCCACAGAAAGTCTGGGCGGGGTTACAAGGGGAGGGAGGGTTTGCAAAGACTGCAGACAAGAGAACTGCAGGTTTTGCAAGCTGTTTTAGATATACATCCAGTGCAAACAATTAAATACATGCATGTTTTCATTTGGGGCATATCTACTAAACAGTGATTTTTTAAATTTTTTTGTATTTGGGCAGTTGAGTGACACAAGTTACATTATGCAGGTTCTGTGCAGTTTAAGCCTGGTGTAGGTTTTATAAAAGAGCCTGATTTAACTATTTTATTGCTGGTGCCCTCATTTAGTCATATCTACTTCTGTGGAAGAATATATTGGCTTTAAATCTCTTTAGATTTGCAAGAAAACAATATGAGCTGCCCAGTGCTTTTTAGCCCTCTCACTATCCTGTGAGTATATTACAGGATCCAAGAACAGGGAGCATTTTCTACAAAGCATTATAGTTAATTCACTAACCCCCCCCCCCCCCCCCCCCCTGACTGGCAGCAAATTGAAATTTAGGCAAAAGCAGCTAAACAAAATTCTTAAACTTGGCTCCAGCACAGCTTTTAGTGTAAATGTGTTATAATGTCTAGGTTAGCGAATAAGCCCCACAGTAACCTCAAATGTATTTTCTGAAATAATATACAGAGCCCAGCAGTCATAGACAGCAAAACATGAAATAAATTATCTTCCCATCCTTCTGACAATCTCCTTGTTGTTAACGGCTGCAAACGCCGATATATTTAAGATTTTTGTGCTATGGTTTTTCGCCATTTATTGTTCCATGACAGACCGCAGGAGGATTCGCTAACCCCACAAGTCATGTAGAAAGCTGCCAGGAATACGACCGGCGAACGCAGGAATCCTGTTTCTATCTCTCTATATCTTTGGTGCTATTCAATAAAGAGCTGTAGAATGTTGCCAGTGAATTACTTTTGTTCATTTAACTATAAAGTATGAACTGGAACCAAATGACCCAATTTACATGTTACTTCTCACACTCCCCTATGCCGGTAGTCAAACCGTTTAGTAATAGTTTGACTTCTTAGCTGGGATCCTCTGGGTGCGGCTCCTCGGCGCTAGAAGCTCACGCTAGGAGCTTCCATCAGTTCGCTGTGCTAAGTGCACGGCCAGCTCATTGGCGGATTAATTCATCTTAACTAAGTAAATATGCATGCTCCTTCTCCGTGCTGACGGTGTGCACATGAAAAGGGCTTTCCTGTTTTAAATTGCATTCATTTGCGCAGGAGAGTGATGCGTTAGTCTTGGCAGCTTATTAAGATTCCCGTTTTATTACGTAGTTAATTTCCTTCTAGCTGCTTAGAATATTCTGCAGCATTTTTAACGAGGCGTCCGTACGTACGCAGGAGAGGAATGCAGGGTATTCACCAAAGCGGCCTGAAAACTGCTGGTTAAAATTCCATCATCATTCTGACCATATTGATTAACGAGATCTAAAAAGTAACCATTTTCTTCATAGTAAACTCCGCCAGTATTCGCTAGTTATAGTGCCATGAAAATTCTTCAGCTTCTCTGTCAGAAAGAGTGGCAGAAATATCAGTAAAAACAATGGTGCATATTCAAAGCTGACAGTGTGTAAGAAATGCAACAACAAAAATCACAGAGTTTGTTAAATTGCACAAAACAAATCATTGAACATCACACAAAAGAGTGTCAGTGACACTGATAAATCTCTCAGTGTGTTCAGGAATACATGGATCTGGAAACTCGGTGGTGGTGGGGGGTGAAACACTTCTAAATAGATTGTCAGCTCTTGAGCCGGCTTTTGAGGTACATTGTCAGATTTTGACTGCGGTAATTATGTAAGCGAGATTTGATTAATTACATGGCTGGTGCTTCATGTCTCCCCTCTATAGACTCCCAGGAGGAAGTCTTATAATCACAGTGATCTTGGCAGCCAGCGACAAGTTCCCCCACATTGAGCACTGTCTACACCCATCTGCGGAAGGGACCTGACCACATTCTTCTCATTCCTAAAGAGCGACAGAGCTGCTGGACTGGTTAGACATGGCTGCACCGGCCTTACAATGCCGTGTACTGTGCGCAGGTTGTGAGCGAGCACGTATCGTCCTTCCTCGATTAATAAAACGTCCGCTTACCGAAATCCAAATTTTAGTGAATTAAAAAGGCCAAAATAGCTGGTTTGGAACGTTTCGCCAATTTGATTATAGCTACAGCAAGACTGATTTTGTTTAGAGGCTGCAATTGGTTATTTTTTGCTCTTAAACCCTTTACATTAGTTCCAAAACAAATTAAATTAGTTTCCCGGAAACTGAGGACGTGTAAAATAACATATCCTTCCTATTTCCAAAAAAATCAGTCTCCCTATGATATCAGCATGGGCAATGTGATGTCATCTCAGAAGCCCCATTTTACTGATTTGCTACAAACAAACAAAAATTCTGTCTGGGTGCATGCAGCCCCCGCTAACAAATTTAGAGCCATTAGAGCCATTAAGAAACTGAACTTTAAAGGGACTCTCCAGTGCCAGGAAAACAATCCGTTTTCCTGGCACTGCAGGTCCCCTCTCCCTCCCACCTCCCAATCCCCGGTTGCTGAAGGGGTGAAAACCCCTTCAGTCACTTACCTGGACCCCCGATGTCCCTCGGCGGTGGTTTCGGTTTGCTGCCACTCCTCCCCTTTATCGCGTCAGCGCATTAGAGCTGTCCATAGGAAAGCATTGAAAATGCTTTCCTATGGGGAATTGAGCGACGCTGGAGGTCCTCGCACAGCGTGAGGACGTCCAGCGACGCTCTAGCACAGAAAACCTGTGATATGAATCAGGAAGTGACCTCTAGTGGTTGTCTAGTAGACAGCCACTAGAGGAGGAGTTAACCCTGCAAGGTAATTACTGCGGTTTATGAAAACTGCAATAATTACAGTTGCAGGGTTAAGGGTAGTGGGAGTTGGCACCCAGACCACTCCAATGGGCAGAAGTGGTCTGGGTGCCTGGAGTGTCCCTTTAACTGTGACTATAGCAGAGAAGAGGAATTTTACAAATCAACTATTTGTGTCGACATTTTGCAATTTGGTTCTGTATTTAGTGATTGCATCTTGCTTTTGAAGTGGATAGAAATATATATAAATATTAGAGGCAATATTTCCCAGACCCCCATATAAACCCTAAATCAGCCGAGATCGATGTTTAAAATCAGGTATTTTAGCTAAACTGTTGCCACAGGAATATCAGTCTTCAAATGGAAGCTTGATTAAACGCATTGATACGGCTGTGGAACGACCGACTTTCTGACAGGTTTATTTACTAAAGTGAGATTTCTGATTTAAGGCCAGAGTAGCCAAACTGAGAGCACAGCTGATTTAGGGAATATTTCCATTTCGGCTATTTTAGCCTTAGATTTGAAATTCCCCTTGAATTCTCCTATGAGTGAAGAGCCCGGTATCCTCCAGATTGGAAGGAATTACAATGTAAATGGCAATATCGTGGCCAGGCTCTGAGACCAACAGGAGAATTTTTACAAAGCAGCAATTTGGGCCAGAATTCAGCAATGTGTTACTCAACAAACTCAAAGTGGCTTTCACATTTTGGGACAAAATAGCTCAAATAAGAAAACAAACAAAAAAAAAACATTTCCAGTTATTTCAGCCTAAATTTGAATTTCACTCACAGGGCTATTTGCTGAAGTGAGAATTCAAAGCGAATCAGGCGGCCGGAAAGCGTTGGCAGATTTCGAGAATTTTCCCATTTTGGATACTTTGACCTTAATTTGAAACTCACTCTGAATTCTCGGTTTAGTTATTAACTCTGTTGGTATTGAATATCTCTGACTGTGGGTAATTGGCAGAGGGGGCTATACAGCTATTTGGGAGCCCTGAACCCCCCTATATTCAGCAATGATCCCTGTTCTAGTTACGCAGTTTATCAGCCATGGGTTGGCAGAGGATAATGGGAATTGCTATCAGGAGTCCATGAATAAAGGGTTAATTAGAGAGGACTAGGTTTTCATTTGGAAGCCAGTGTAAATGGTGAGATCCCATTCGGGATGCTGGCTCCATTAGAGGAACAGGTGAGACAGGCCAAACTTGCTCCCATTGTGGAGCCAGCTGTCAGTTTCTGCTCAGATCCCAGAGACGAACATCAATCTGACCCCAAATGCTCCTTCCTTGCGTTAAGTTATCTCCAGTCAAGGAATTCACACAGGTTATTGTAGCAAAGGTAGAACCACAGGTTGTAACAATAGTGTCACTGTCTCCACCCTGTGTCACCCCACCCCACCCCACCCCAGCCAGGCTCTAATCTACAGAGGTCCACAGCACAGTCTATAAGTATCAGAGACTATAGGAAGCAGCAGCAGACTGTCTGATCTGGGACAGGTGAGACCTGGGGGGACAGGTTTAAGGGGCTATGAGGGAGGACGTGTTACTGGGAGGATCAGTTGTAAGATACTCGAATGGATTTGTAGGACCTGGGAAGACAGGTGATGCATCAGATAACTTGGGGGAACAGGTGTCTCTCTTTTAGTAATCAAATGTGACACCCCAAAGTGAAAATCACAGAATACACTGGAGGTGTCACATTTGAGTATCAGAAATCCTGCACCTTTATGTGCTTCCTACGTATTTTTTTGTTGTCTGAGGGAACGCTGCTCAGTAGGTATTCAGTTTTTATTTATTTATTCATATAGTGGTTGTATTGTGTACCGGTGTTCGCTATAGGGAGGGGGATATGTAGGTGGGGCTGTATTGGTGCAGTGAGGTAATCAAGAGATGTGTTTTTCTATAATCACCGCTGTTCAATTTTCACACAAACAGCCTTTATTTGAACGGTTTTCCTTCGTATGTTTTAGTGTAAATTTAATGCATTTTGAGATGGTTATGACTTTACCAATGAGAGGATATTATAATTATTCTTCCAGACTGGAAAACACTCCGAATCCATCAAGTTCAATCTTTTCCACAGCGCTGTTTCTGCTGTTAAACCAAAATAAGGTGAAAGTCCCAATTTGTAGTTCTTTTGAATTATCTCACAAGCAGGTGGGGTCTAGAGTCCCAACGTCTCCTTGGGTGAACTCGCCGTTATCCCTCATTTTATATTCTAGATTATTCTGATGGAATGGTCGGTTACGGAGGTGTACCCACTGTGCAGCGGGGGAGGGCAGGCAAGGGGGGGGGTAATGACCCCATTAGTCAGTAGTATAATCACCGCACTGTATTAAACTATATTATGGGAACATTTGTTTTCCGATCGCTGTATTTGTATAAAACGTTTATTGTACAATATTAATGGAAGGGGCGTTGGCTGGTGTGGTCTCAAACTGGGCGATTTATTTTGTAGTTGCCAAATGTACCCAGCTCTCTCCTGCTCTGCAATGATGGTTTTTGGCGAGTTCTAATCTCGAGGGTTTAATAACCTCTTCGTTTAATAAGCGTATGTTATATAGCTGGCAGTACAGACGCCGTAGATGAATAGTTTGTGTCCGTATGACCAGTTTAACCTGTGTGTCGCAGTCATAACGTAACTGTGGGCAAATTGTTCTATTTCCAGTCATTGAAATGTTTTGAATTGTGGGAATTGCCCAAACTCTGCAATTATTCTCTAATTTGACCATTCTGGTTTAAAAATATCTGCTGCTTTCAGAACACAAGGAAGGGGCAGAGCTGGCTGTGTTTTATGTGAACCAAAAATCAATCCAATTCTGTCTGAAATCTAACTCCCAGTTTAGAGAAGCCGTCTGTTTACATCCGATAACGCCAGCTGTAATCTTTGTCTTATTGTAACAATATCGTAGGTGTGTCGTGTTTATTGTTACAGAGAGAGATCTGGGAGATAACAGGTTAAACAAATGAGATTTTCAATACATTGTCTAAACTGAACCAGCAAAATGTTTAAAAATCAAAACAAAAAAAAACTGTTATTCTTTGTGGATGTTTGTGATGAGAGTAGGCTTCCCTTCAAACTGTTTGAATCTTAGGGGGGTGTCTGTATGTTTAGATTTTCCTGCGTTTACAGCGTTTGTAGGAGTTTGTTCTAAAACAAACCTTTTTTGCTTTTACATTTTTTACATTTATTTTTATACAGTTTATTTGGACTTAACTTTAAAAATAAGGCTCTAGTCTTGAATGTAGATACTGTTTTTTTGTCTTTGTTTTTGCGTGTTGCTATTTATATTGTGCTGTTCTAGGTTTTTCATTATAGTTGGTGATCCGAAAAATATGTTGGTATAGGTTGGGAGGGACACTTTCCACCTCACCTGCTCCAACAAGGATATTTTTATCACAACAAAATGGCTGACTAAAAGTTGTGTTACTGGTGTCTGTGTGGGTTAAAAAAATAAAAATATAATAATAATAATAATTCTTTATATTAAGACCAAGGACATTTTTGAGAAGTGACAATTACTCCAAAACACTAAATGCCCATCCCCGGCCCACGGTAGAAGTAACATCCAGTAATACAAACACGTTACATGCCCCTCAATCATTTTCTTATTGGGTTATTCACTAAGGTGTGAATTTTTGGACATTCCATGTGAATTCAGAATGTGAATTTGAAATGGAAGTCTGAAGTGGTGATTTAGAAAGCAATCGTTGGCCAGGACAACTTTTCCAGTTCAACTAATTTGGTTAAAATGTTAAACCGTACTTACTGGGAATTCAATTTATTACTTGGGGTGACCTCCGTGTACAGCACGTACTGGACCAAAACCGCTGCTGTGTGTGATTCCTGGCTACATGTGGGTCCCAGGCGCCCATTCTATTCCAGTGCAACAGGTTGTGTTTTGTTTTTGGGTGGTGATGCCCCCTGTAGACCATGCTGTGTATACCAGATTGCTTTGTTAGTGCCCTCATTGACCACTCTGGTGCCAAGTTATAAAACAGAGCTCTAACTAATCCTCTAACTGCGACAGCTCCACCTGTACCGCGTAACCCTTTCTGTGCCGGCGGGGATGATACTAAATGATGATACAAATGAAATTATTAAAACATTTCCCTGTGGCTTCCACCATGGCCAGCTCCTAGGCCTGGCACAACATTTCCTGGAGACGGCAATGACAGGCGACCCTACTACACTCACAAGATCATTAAGAGGCATTGGTTACAGGGTTGTGTAAGATGCATTAAATCATAAAACATAATAGAAAGTGATTTGGAAATGACGTGACTGACTGATTTAGCTCAAGACAAGCAATGTTTTTACACACCCTGTTTCACTGGGGGAATAAACCCCAGAGACTTGGATAATATCCTGCTCTGGGCGAACGTATTCTGCATTTCCTTCCCAATACTATAAAAGGGCTTATTCACTAAACACCAGATTGTTTGGGATTCAAAACAGAATTGGCTGATTTAGGATAAAATGGGCAGAAAGTGACAATGCTGGAGATGCCAAGTATTTGGTTGTTTTTTTTTATTCTGCTTTCTGTTCTCTATAAATGGAATGGAATAGAAAACTGCAGCGGTGTCCCTCTCGTAACTCCTGACCGCCAACCTAACAAAACAATGAATTCTCTTCCGCAGGTTAATCGGACAGAACCAGGATGGCAGAGAAGGGCTCGTCCGCCCTGGTGGGGATCATTGTGTTTGGAAATGTAGTTATTATGGTAAGTTAGAGGGTTACGAACATTACAGGCTGGTCCTCAGTGGCCTATTGGGGGAAGTGCCCCACAATTCTGTTGCAAGAAGAAAATAAATCCTATTGTCATAAGAACTGAGTAGTAAGAAGTGTGGATTTCAAAATATATTACTGAAACAAATTGGGTTTGTTTGCAGTCCCCCCCCAGATCCCTATAGATGGCTGGAGAGGCTGTGTAGTGGCTGAGCAATTATGTCAAGATTTTAGCTTCCTGGCCCGAAGAGCTTGCAATCTAAATCTATTAATATGACCTGGCTAGACCGTGACACACGAAACAGACTATTAAATAAAAGAAAACATTCTAGCATGACTTTAGGCATTTTGTCTCTCAAATGGAGAAACAGTCAATGCTTCCCCCCCCCCCCCATTCATGTCCCTGAAGTGACCTGGTGGCTCGAGGAATGTGGTTCTACTGGTTACTTCAGGTCCTCTTCATAGATTTCAGGATGGAAGAACAGAAACGGCTCTGTCTTTATCAACACATTTTGGGGTAGTTCACATTCAGACTTCTAGTTTCAGTCATCTTTGTATATACAGACCTGGTCCCGTCTCCATTACCCATAATGTCCAGTGTTACTCTAGTTTTAATGCTCTGTCGGTGGTTATAGTCCTCCGGCTCAGCTGAAGGGAGATGGCATTAGATGGCCCACATTTCCAAGACTTGCCAGGCTGGCTCCTGAATTCTATCAATTTTCTTTATTCCAGGAGCTAAATAGTGATAATTGTTCTATTTCCAGTCATTGAAATGTGTTGATGCTGGTTTTGCTCCTATAGTTTGTAGAATACAATTTACTGACTGGGTTCTTTACCTTAGTGGAAATTGTCAGAAATTAAGTGAATTTCATATTTAAGACCAAAGCAACAAAAATGGAAGCATTGTGTCCATGGAGAATATTTGCAATTCACTTACTCTGGCCTTAAATGTGAAATTCACTTTGTTTTGGGAGCCCGGGGCTCACTGGTCAGGCCTTTACTTTGGCAGGTTGGTAGTGTGTAGTGGTAGGTTGGAGACCACCTACGGTCAGTTAGGTACAGCAGTCTCTTTCATAGGACGAGCTTACAGTTGAATTTATTTCTGTTTCTAACCTGTTCTCTTGCAGCTCTCTGGGCTGGCATTATTTGCTGAAACAATCTGGGCTACGACCGACCCGTACAAGGTGTACCCCATCTTGGGTGTTACTGGAAAGGATGATGTGTTTGCCGGTGGATGGATTGCCATTTTCTGTGGCTTCTCACTCTTTGTTCTGGCTCTGTATGGCATTGTGTCTGCGATGAGAGGAAGCCGTACCATGCTCATGGTGGTAAGTGGCCATATCCAGGATCTGCTTGAATTCCCAGTGTCTGTGTTTGGGGTGGACGTAGCTCCATTGCTGGTGTCATGGTGGCGCATGCTGAGCTTCCAATGGACGCCGCATATATCGACTACTGCAGGTGGCATAGCGGTAATGGCAGAGGAGGGAATGGGATATTAATATCTCTGAATCTAGGAAATGCAATTTGACACGATTTAGACGACGTGTGTTTTTATTTGGTGGGACCTCTGGCACTTTATAGACGGAGGGTATAGGCATTGTCCGGTTAATGCCGAATATTAGAACGCTTTCTTTTCCCTCCCCGCAGTACCTGGTGTTCATGATGATCGTTTACATATTTGAATGCGCGTCCTGCATAACGTCCTTCACCCATCGAGACTACGTAAGTTCTGATTATTATGGGATGGAATGACTGTTATCGTGATTGCATTATCATATCAAACTTCTTCTTTCTCAGATGATAAATTCCAATGTGATTAAACAACAAATGCTCGCCTACTACTTGGATACGTCCCCGCAGGGCGTTGAAATCACCAACACGTGGAACAGGATGATGTTGGAGGTAGGTGGGCAGGATTGGGGGATGGGAACTTAACGTTCACTTTTAGCTTTATAAAAGTTTATGGCATTTAATGAAATGTAATAATCTATTTTATTTTTATTTTTAAGATTTAAAGAGGTGTGTGTGCGCGCGCGCTTTGAGGTGGGAGGGGGTTCAGACTTTACTATTATCTGACCAACTCCTGCTCAACCTAACTAGCTGCTGCTGCAGGTTCACACAGAGCGATCAAAGCAGCAAGTTAGGGTCAGCAGCAGTCTGAACCAACACAGCCGCTCAGCCAGATTAAAAAAAAAAAAAAAGTGAAATTTTCTCAATAAACTCTTTCAGATACCCCTGTGGCCATATATGGTACTGCAGGTTAATCACTGGATACATTGTCTTGAAGCATTTGTCTGCGAGGATGTTCCAATGTTTAATATAATAAAGTGTTTGGATTGGGAGCTGCTGCCAGTCAGCATCTTTACACAGAGCATATTCTGTCCATACCCCCCCCCCCCCCAGCCCCCGCTAGATTGCAAGCTCCTGAGAACAGGGCCCCCAGTATATTGGGGTGCAAGCTGTATATTGTGAGACTGCGCATGCTCAGGATTCTCTGTGGGATTTGCACTTAGCTGGTCTTTATGGTTTCTATGTACTTTCTCTTCCTGCAGAAAAGCTGCTGTGGATTTGACGGCCCCCAGGACTGGATCTCCTATGGCTCCAAGTTCCGCTCTCTTTACGCGGAGAACGATGCCCCATGGCCGTACTGGTGCTGCACCAGGGATGCCAACTTCCAGCTTGTGAACCAGCAAGGCTGCCTCCTGGGTTATCCATCCTTTATCAATTCACAGGTAGTGCTGCCGGCCTGCTGAGCATGATGGGAGTGATCTCCCATATACTGTGTAAATAATAAGGGGCATTTAGATACATAATGCTGTATATTGTACCAGTTATTGCCCACGCACTGTATATTATACCCCACACACTGTATATTATACACCACGCACTATATATTATACACCACGCACTGTATAAGGGACATTTAGATACATAATGCTGTATATTGTACCAGTTATTGCCCACGCACTGTATATTATACCCCACACACTATATATTATACACCACGCACTGCATAAGGGGCATTTATATACATTATGCTGTATATTGTACCCGTTATACCCCATTCACTGTATATTATACCCCACACACTATATATTATACCCCACACACTATATATTATACACCACGCACTGCATAAGGGGCATTTATATACATTATGCTGTATATTGTACCCGTTATACCCCATTCACTGTATATTATACACCACACACTATATATTATACACCACACACTATATATTATACACCACGCACTGTATAAGGGGCATTTAGATGCATTATGCTGTATATTGTACCAGTTATTGCCCACGCACTGTATATTATACCCCACACACTATATATTATACACCACGCACTGTATAAGGGGCATTTAGATGCATTATGCTGTATATTGTACCAGTTATTGCCCACGCACTGTATATTGTACCCCATTCACTATATATTATACACCACGCACTGCATAAGGGGCATTTGGCTCCATTACCGTTTTATTATACCCCGTATCTGGCATATATATTAAGGTGCATTTAGCTTTATTAGCCGTTATATTGTGCCCCATGCCCGGTACACACAATGCTCCTCTCATTCATGTCACGTGAGCAAAGCACATTCTCCCAGAAGTTTCTGGTTTTCCATAATTGGCTAGTGCTTACTCAGAGCTCCTGAGTCTGGTGTTGTGGCCCTCATAGACGGGCACTGCTGGTTTATCTTGAAATGGATGCAATGGCGTGTAAAAGGAACCACTTTGTCATTGTAAATCAAATTAACTTATAACAGTAAAAATTAACCCTGTTATAAACGTATTATTTCAGAGCTTTAAATGTGGGACCCATTGTACAGCACTACGGAATCTGATAGCGCTATATAAATAATAAAATAAAAATATTTGGTAATTAATGTTAGAGTAAGGCAGTAACGGAAGGACGGGCTGTTTGTAAATACAGCGCTACATGTAACACTATCTTCTATTCTAGGGCTGCTCCAGTCACATCGTAAACGCCATTAACAGTTATACATGGGGAATATCTTGGTTTGGATTTGCCATTCTGATGTGGACGGTAAGTTAAATGAGCCAGTAGGTGGCTGTCATGTAGAACTGTGTTAACCATTAGGATAGATCATTGTTTTAAAAAGCACTTGGGTTGTCTGCAGAAGCTGGGTCCTCAGGGTTGTCTGGAGGAGGCGGGGGGGGGGGGGGGGCTCAGGGTTCTCTGGAGGAGGCAGGGGGGGGGGGCCTCAGGGTTCTCTGGAGGAGGCAGGGGGGGGTCCTCGGGGTTCTTTGGAGGAGGCGGGGGGGGTCCTCGGGGTTCTTTGGAGGAGGCGGGGGGGGGTCCTCGGGGTTCTTTGGAGGAGGCGGGGGGTCCTCAGGGTTCTCTGGAGGAGGCAGGGGGGTCCTCGGGGTTCTCTGGAGGAGGCAGGGGGGGTCCTCGGGGTTCTTTGGAGGAGGCAGGGGGGGTCCTCGGGGTTCTTTGGAGGAGGCAGGGGGGTCCTCGGGGTTCTTTGGAGGAGGCAGGGGGGGTCCTCGGGGTTCTTTGGAGGAGGCGGGGGGGGTCCCCAGGGTTCTCTGGAGGAGGCAGGGGGGGGTCCCCAGGGTTCTCTGGAGGAGGCGGGGGGGGTCCTCAGGGTTCTCTGGAGGAGGCAGGGGGGGGGGCCTCAGGGTTCTCTGGAGGAGGCAGGGGGGGGGGCCTCAGGGTTCTCTGGAGGAGGCAGGGGGGGTCCTCGGGGTTCTTTGGAGGAGGCGGGGGGGGTCCTCGGGGTTCTTTGGAGGAGGCGGGGGGGGGGGTCCTCGGGGTTCTTTGGAGGAGGCGGGGGGGGGGTCCTCGGGGTTCTTTGGAGGAGGCGGGGGGGTCCTCAGGGTTCTCTGGAGGAGGCAGGGGGGTCCTCGGGGTTCTCTGGAGGAGGCAGGGGGGGTCCTCGGGGTTCTTTGGAGGAGGCAGGGGGGGTCCTCGGGGTTCTTTGGAGGAGGCAGGGGGGTCCTCGGGGTTCTTTGGAGGAGGCAGGGGGGGTCCTCGGGGTTCTTTGGAGGAGGCGGGGGGGGTCCCCAGGGTTCTCTGGAGGAGGCAGGGGGGGGTCCCCAGGGTTCTCTGGAGGAGGCAGGGGGGGGTCCTCAGGGTTCTCTGGAGGAGGCAGGGGGGGGTCCTCAGGGTTCTCTGGAGGAGGCGGGGGGGGGTCCTCAGGGTTCTCTGGAGGAGGCGGGGGGGGTCCTCAGGGTTCTCTGGAGGAGGCAGGGGGGGGTCCTCAGGGTTCTCTGGAGGAGGCGGGGGGGGTCCTCAGGGTTCTCTGGAGGAGGCGGGGGGGGTCCTCAGGGTTCTCTGGAGGAGGCGGGGGGGGTCCTCAGGGTTCTCTGGAGGAGGCGGGGGGGGGTCCTCAGGGTTCTCTGGAGGAGGCGGGGGGGGTCCTCAGGGTTCTCTGGAGGAGGCGGGGGGGGGTCCTCAGGGTTCTCTGGAGGAGGCGGGGGGGTCCTCAGGGTTTTCTGGAGGAGGCGGGGGGGGTCCTCAGGGTTTTCTGGAGGAGGCGGGGGGGGGGTCCTCAGGGTTTTCTGGAGGAGGCAGGGGGGGGGGTCCTCAGGGTTTTCTGGAGAAGGCGGGGGGGGGGTCCTCAGGGTCCTCTGGAGGAGGCGGGGGGGGGGGTCCACAGGGTTCTCTGGAGGAGGAGGCGGGGGGGGTCCACAGGGTTCTCTGGAGGAGGAGGCGGGGGGGGTCCACAGGGTTCTCTGGAGGAGGAGGCGGGGGGGGTCCACAGGGTTCTCTGGAGGAGGAGGCGGGGGGGGGGGTCCACAGGGTTCTCTGGAGGAGGAGGCGGGGGGGGGGTCCACAGGGTTCTCTGGAGGAGGAGGCGGGGGGGGGGTCCCCAGTGTTCTCTGGAGGAGGAGGCGGGGGGGGGGTCCCCAGTGTTCTCTGGAGGAGGAGGCGGGGGGGGGGTCCCCAGTGTTCTCTGGAGGAGGAGGCGGGGGGGGGGTCCCCAGTGTTCTCTGGAGGAGGAGGCGGGGGGGGGGGTCCCCAGTGTTCTCTGGAGGAGGAGGCGGGGGGGGGGTCCCCAGGGTTCTCTGGAGGAGGCAGGGGGGTCCTCCTTTTGCTACAGATGATGTTGCATGATTCTAACCCCACATTACCATTCAGGGTGTGCAGCCATCCAACAGTTCTAACTGCTGTGTTCTGTCCACAGATGCTGGTTCTGTTTGTGACAATGTATCATTACACCACGCTGAGCTGAGTACAATCTCCTGGAAGGATCCTTAGTGGGAGCACTGGGGATCGACCACCCAAACCAACCACGATTCTATCTTACTAGGAAAGCAGGACCAGTTTTCTAGGCTCCGATTGACTAATGGCGTTTAACGATTAAAGTGGAAGAATTGCATAGAACGGGTCTAAATGAGGATCCGTCTGTCTGTGAACAACGTCACAAAGTGAACTGATCAAGAGTATCTCAGCATTTTTAGGAAGGTTTTTCTTTTTGTGCATGTTCCTCTTTATTGCCAGTTTGTTTTTACAATTCTATTTTTATTTTTTTCCTGATATTGTGTGTATTCTAATCGAACTTTCCATCACTGCTCCCTTGCCCAGCTGCAGGTTCTACCATAGACCGGCTTCTTTGCTATTGGCATTAAAATGCAGCCATATCCCGTTCCCTGTATCCTCAGAACCGAATCTCTTTGTTTTGTTATAAAATGTAAATGTCTTAAATCTTAATACGAATTTGACTTTATACGTAAATCATTTGTAAATGTTGGCAACCAGAATTTCATATTAAAGACTTTATCACATTTCGGGATACGAGTATCTTTCAATTCTATGTATTTATGTATTTGCTTTTTTTTACACTATATAACTTCTTATCTTCTTACATTAATAAAATTCACTGACCTCAGGCCAGTTCTGGCTATTATTGCTGTTACTGTGATTCTTTACTATAATTAAAGTTTGATTCAATAAACGTCCATTTGGGGTTTGTGGATAAAATTGAATTTCCAACATTGGTGAAATAGTGGGAAAAGTTGGTATTTAAAGGGACACTATACTCTCTAAAACAACTTTAGCTTAATGAAGCAGTTTTTGTGTATAGATCATGAAGTCTCACTGCTCAATTCTGCCTTTTGAGTTAAATCCCTTTGTTCATGCACCCTAGTTCCACCTCCTTACACGTGACTGGTACAGCCTTCCTAAACACTTCCTGTAAACAGTCATCTAATATTTACACTTTATTTCAATTCTGTTCATTAACAGAGCAGGACATAAGACATTGTAAATTAGCTTGCTAAACCCTACATGAGCCTCCTGTGTGTGATTAAAGTTCAATTTACAGAGCAGGAGATAAAAACTTTCAAATTTAGTTACATCTGATTGAAAATTAAACCATTTTGTTTTCATGCAGGCTGTCAGTCACAGCTGGGGAGGTGTCTAGGGCTGCATAAACAGAAATAAGTGATTTAACTCCTAAATGACAGAGAATTGAGCAGTAAGACTTCGGGCGCATGATCTATACACCAAAACTGCTTCATTAAGCTAAACTTGTTTTGGTGACTATAGTGTCCCTTTAAAGACAGTTGTGCAGTTTCTCCAGTTAAAATGCTGTTTACGTTCTACACTCTGCTGTTCTTGATATTGGGTTTAAGCCCACATGAACAGGTTTTTATTAGGGAGAATGTGTCTAGATGATCAAATTCAGGACCCCTCATGCGTGAGACAATACAGCTCTTTAATCATTAGTCTTTATAGTGTTTCTTTCCCTCTGAGACTTTCTTGAACTATAAACACAGCTTAGGGAGGGTTATAAGATCATTAAAAGGGAAACTATAGATTGGTAAAATAGGTGAACTTGCTCACAATGTTTGAGGGCTTAGCTTGCTGTTTTGGGGTAACTAGATCAGAGAGCCCCAATGAATAGGCACTGGCTGGCCATGTGCTCGGGGTCTAGGTTTTCTGCATGTTTTCGGGCTCTGACAGAGAAACTTGGCTTGTTGAGTGAGGTGGACTGTGACCGTAGACTCATCCAATTTTATAAACAAATGGGTTATGTCCTCTGCCTCCACTAAACTAGAACCATCTCCTTCTTGGCAAAAAAGGGGACTTACCTGCTTGAGTGGGGTGTTCTTGTTGCATTGGTTTCTAGAGTTTAATACGAATCCATATCTCGGCTGCCCAGAGTTTGCCAGGATCACAGCAGAGGTCCTCTTCTAGAGTAGTGGGAATGTGACTGGCTGGTGTGAAACTTATTGTGTACTGACTGCCATATCCACACAACCAGTTTTGCCGACGGTGTTGCTTATTTTACCACGCTCTGTTACTTGCAATACATTGTTTTAAAAAAGATTCCTTTACCACCAGCAGAACACGAGGCTTTTCCCTGAGCAGTGTTTGTAAAAGTGAGCCTGGTTTGTGCCGTGGCCATAAGTGTAGAGTTTAGTGATGTTATCTGTTTTTTGTTGTTTTAATACACTGAGCTTTGGATAAGTCGCTATAGTCCTTGTAGCTTGATACGCTACAGCAGACTGGCTTTTCACCATGACGTTACTGGCGAGAATCGGAGGGATTAAAGCTCCATCTGCCCAGAGATTTTCAGATTTCTCCCGGGATATAGATCACATATTAAACTGTTTTTGTGATTTCCTGCTCACTTCTGAATATGAGAGTTTAAGACTTAAACAGCAAGACCCCTCTGATCGATGCAAAAATAATTTTCTAAACTCATAGAAACATAGAATGTGGCGGCAGATAAGAACCATTCCGCCCATCTAGTCGGCAAACACCAGCTACTCTCCTGCTATTGATGATCCAATATTCATAGAAACTGATAATCCACCCCCTCCTCCCCACCAGTTTGCAGTTTGGTTCACAGCTTGTTGAGTGAATAAACCCTCTGATTGTGTCTGGAATGTGTTGTTTGGGACTGGCTGGAGGTCTGGATACACGTTTAAAATAAATAAACAAACAGACCATTGGACGTGTTTTGGGTGTAGTTGGATTCACTTTATATAGCATTATATTCGTATTTAAAGGAACTGTTATAAAACAAGATAATAGTTAGGGGTCTTTAATGCAGTGATGGACAAGAAGCCAATGTACCATAGATCAAAGGACTAAGAATACTGACTGCTTTTGGATCACATCATCCTGAGCCACTCGCAGACTGGCTAAGGATGATAGGGATTGTAATGCAAAATCAGCCGATGTGCTGTAGGTCGAGTACCGGTTACTTAGAATTTCAAGGCTGCATGTCTTACGACCACACACACAAAAACTCTCATTCGCTCAGCCTGATGCGCACACACACAGCGCTACTGGTATAGGTAAAGGGGGTGGGGGGTGTGTTAACACGTCAGGGAAATTAATACACAAACTAAAGTGCCACAATAAGGGTACACAACTCCTCTTCTTCCAGCGTTGCCATGCGCACCCCCATAGCTGACAGACAGATATTATGGTCCATCTTTTCCTCCTACCTACTAATCTGACTAAACGATTCAGACAGGCAGTAAGAGGAACTATCACTCCTAGCCAACAGACCAGCCAAACAAGTTTAAATAAATAGAAAGCAGCAGGAGATGGCATAGGAAGCAGTCTGCAGATTGGAACCCTTTGAATGCGTAGAGGGAGGGGCCACATTGTATAATGATGTTGATCATGTAACCATGGTTACTACATTCTGTGTAGGGCTATTTTTATGCTTTAATTTCTGTTTTTACACAAAGCCGTTGGCCTACAGTGGGCGCTATGTGCGCCCCTCCCTCTCTGCCGCTCAAATGGGTTAAATGCATTGCTGGTGTCCCTGGCGGTATGACAATGCAGAGAGAGCAGGTTAGCGGTCTCGTTTCAGGGAGATGTCTCGGAGCAGGAGGTCAGAGTGCCACCTTGTCTCTTATCCCTTCTTTGTTATAAATAATTTATATAAGTGCATTTTACAGGGGCGAGAGACGGCACTTTAACTCGCTCTGTCCTACACATTACCCCATGCATTTCTTCTTTCTCTTACCTTCCAGAATATCCTCTTTTCTCCTTTCTTTCCCTGTATTTATCAGATTCCTCCCAGCTGCGATGCGACCATTTTATATCTCTCGCGGTCGCTCTCAGTGGGGGCAAATGCTCTCTCTAGCTATTCCGTCACTAACCTTGTTAAATTTGCCCTGTAGACCCGTGCCTCCCCCCACCCATATTTTTTTTTACATTTTATTAAATTTTTTTTATGCCCCTGAATAAAGCCCTCCCCACCCATGGCCCAAAATGTATAACCCAATCCTCCGGCACCCCAGGGTTTAGTTGGACTCTTCGAAATATCTGTAGGTTGGATTTTCATAGCCCTGGTTCTGCATCTTACTCAGGTGCTTGTCTTCCGGGTTTCTCGATGCTTCCACCTGCCAACAAGGGAAACAAACCGATTAGAAGAGAATTGCTGACCGCTCATCAGCCGTTAGAAGTACCACAGCCAACAGTTGGTGGGCTACATGTTCAGTCTTTGGAGACGCAGAATATTTTGCACCTGAATCACACAACTCCAGCCCACGAACAAGTGTTGGTATTAGTATAAAGGGGGTGAACCACCAATATTAGACCTAGTCATTACAAGGCAGTGTAAATGCTAAATGGTCAAAGAAATTGTTATGTCATTGGTTTCAGTGTGATTTTGATAGAGGCTGCAGGATGTGGTGAGAGGGAATGGTATCAGAATGTAGAATGCCAATAGGGCGTTTGCCTGTTTCGTGGGAATAGAAAATGTTTTCAGACTGCCCCGACATCAGAACTGTCCCCACCCAGGTTGGAGATCATGGTCTTACACATCGTCACGAATAGGGAGGTAGCAAGGACGGAGCCCAATAGCCCAAACCCTATGCAGATACAATATACTAGTCTGTTGTTTGACTGAGACACAGAACTACATTAGCAGATTCTCCAGTCAAATTTACTAAGCAGATATCTGATTATTATTGAGAGCGTTTGGTTTAGTTTTGCTTGATCTTCTTAGTAAAATGATAAAATACTGTATTATGTGTGGGAGCTTAATCATTTCTGATGAATATATTATTCTTTGTGTTGATATATATTTAATGCTTATATTTTATAATAAGAATAAAATAACTAGCTGAATTCAACACATTTAATACATTTTTGGGAAAAACAGTTCCTGCATATTTGTGGTCTGTTACTGCAAGGCGGACTCAGAATATGCAGGCTACAATTTCTGAAATTGTTGATATAAATGAATCTGTAAAAGATCATAATATTAATCCGAGTCTATTTCTCTTATATCGGTAGACGTTATTGTGTTATTGCTATTATTGTTGATAATGTGTGCGCATAATAAAAAGCGAGAGACTGTAAATAAATCATGGAGGTTGTCAGTCCTTGAGGGAATTCTATGTGAACTAATCAAGTCATCTAATGGATGGGAAGTGGGGATCAGTACATCCTGTGATATTCTCAAATTAAATCCTCAAAGCACATCCCCTATCTCCCAACTTATCAGCACACGGAGTTCATTTTATACTAACGCAAGAAGTATATCTTGGAGAAAGACAAAGGACAAATATTTACACATTCTGCTTGCCTTGGAGCAATTATAAAATCATCACTGCAAGAGCTAAAATAAAATTAAAATTCAGAGTGGACTCTTCGCCAAATACCCAAGGAAATGGCTGTGGTAACCTACAAAGGACAGGCCAACAGAGGGGAGATTCAGAATTAAGAGCTATAATATTCAGAAACTGGAAAAGTGAGCAGGCCTCTCCACAATGGACTATTTGTGTACAAAGTCTACTCCTGGTCATCACAGTGATTCCAAGTTAAAAGAGAGCAAGACATGGATTCATCACATACAGGTAAAAGCAGACACTTGTTGAAGATGTTATAGTTGCGGATTTTATAGCTGAAGGACAGTTGGGAAGAGACAAAGACACACGTTACCTTTCCAAAGGAGCAGCAAGTATGTGTTTTTGATGGGCAGAACAATCACTTACCACCTGCCAAAGATAAAGAGCCGCGATTCCCCAGAAGGGAGCTCGTGAAGAACACAATCTCCAAAGACATGCTTTGAAAATGGCGCCTGTACACATGCTTACTTTTCTGTACACATGCTTATAGCTCAGCGGGAATTGTTCTGCATTTGTTGCCTACTATACCAGCATCCTGATGAACAGGAACAGAACAAGATGTTCTTTTGAATGGAAGGACATTAGATTACCAGTTAGCGGCATAAGGGAGGGGGGCTATGTAAGGTAGTGGGTGACCATTACTGTACACACATAGCAGATAAGACAGACGCTGAACTCCGTTAAACGCTACGCCTCAAGCTATTGAAGAATTATTCTTAGAAGTGCTAGGTAACAAACAAGCAATTCTACAGAATGAGGCAGTTATAGATTACCTAATGCCAAACGCAATCATGGGTGTGAAGATTGTGAAGGAATGTGCTGTTTGAACCTCACTGACCATTTTGAACCTATTCACAAACACATAAAGGACATAAGAAAGGTGATTGACGACATAAAGCAAGATGAAGGACTGTTTGATGGGTTTGACTGGACTCTTGGACCAAGAGACTGTTTGGGTAACGGAGGCCTGGTGCCTACAGACCACACACAGGCCTAGACCTGTCGGCACTACTTCACGGCCTTGAGCCCCTTGACAACTCAGACACTGAGGCTTACCTGCCCGCTCCGCCACTTATCCAGACACCAACCATGGGGCACCGGACGCAGAGGCAGAACCAAGAGACACCCTCGGGGACCAGAGACATTGGGTCCATGCTCCAATGGCAGCCGCTAACTAAAATGGCGGCAACGGAGCTGTCAAATCAAGGCTTCCCACGGTCACACAGCTGCTTTGTGGAGGCATCAATAGTGAAATAGCGCTGCAATACAGGTAGCGCAGTATTACAGCGCCAAGTAATTGGCCCATGTTAAAGGATGTTGCTAGAGCCAAGGACAGAGATGGATTAGGATTCTTGTGTGGTAAGGGGAGACCTATATTTGCCTGAAAATTATAGCTGTTACAGTCCTTCCAACCCATGTTATCCTGCTGTAACAAAGCTGCGTGCGGTATGATGTAATAAACAGAATTTAAGACCTGTGAAAAAAGAGTAGTTGAAGTAGCAGATATCTCACCTCTATGATTCCATGGCTGATCGTTCCGTATGGTTTGCGTCGGATCAAGAGGAGGCTGACAATTATTACCATCGCCACAGCAACCGCCACCACCAGCAGGCCAATCAGAGCCCCTCGGTTAAAGGTCACCAGCGTGTCGGGTTCCTGCAAAGTAAACCATGTATGAATTACTAAACCAAAGTCATAATACTCCTAACTCTAATGTCAGTATACCCCTAATCCCATACTCCTAATCCTAAACCTAATGTCAGTATACCCCAAACCTCATACTCCAGTCCTAATCCTAACCCTTATGTCAGTATCCTAACCCTAATGTCAATATACCCCTAATCCCATACTCTTAAACCTAATGTCAGTATACCCTTAACCGCATACTCCTAATCCTAAACCTAATGTCAGTATACCCCTAACCTCATACTCCTAATCCTAACCCTTATGTCAGTATCCTAACCCTAATGTCAACATACCCCTAACCTCATACTCCTAAACCTAACCCTAATGTCAATATACCCCTAATCCTATACTCCTAAACCTAACCCTAATGTCAATATACCCCTAATCCCATACTCCTAATCCTAACCCTAATGTCAGTATACCCCTAATCCAATACTCCAAACCCTAATGTCAGTATACCCCTAACCCTAATGTCAGTATCCCCTAACCTCATACTCCTAATCCTAACCCTAATATCAGTATACCACTAATCCCATATTCCTAACCCTAATGTCAATATACCCCTAATCCCATACTCCTAATCCTAACCCTAATGTCAGTATACCCCTAATCCCAAACGTTTAATCCTAACCCTAATGTCAGTATACCCATAAACCCATACCCCTACTCCTAACTCTAATGTCAGTATACCCCATACCCCTAATCATAACTCTAATGTCAATATACCCCTAACCTCATACTCCTAATCCTAACCTTAATGTCAGTATACCCCTAACCTCATACTCTTAATCCTAACTCTAATGTCAGTATACCCCTAACCTCACACTCTTAATCCTAACTCTAATGTCAGTAACCCTAATGTCAGTATACTCCTAATCCCATACTCCTAACCCTAATGTCAGTATACTCCTAAATCCATACTCCTAATCCTAACCCTAATGTCAGTATACCCCTAATCCCATACTGCTAATCCTAACCCTAATGTCAGTATACCCCTAATCCCATATTCCTAAACCAAACTCTAATGTCAGTAACCGTAATGTCAGTATACCCCTAATCCTAACCCCAATGTCCCTAATGTCAGTATACCCTTAATCCCATACTGCTAATCCTAACCCTAATGTCAGTATACCCCTAATCCCATATTCCTAATCCAAACTCTAATGTTAGGATACCCCTAGCCCCATACTCCTAATCTTAAACTTGATGTCACAATACTCCTTACCTGATATTCTGAACTGTAATACTAATGTTATGTTACTCTTAACTGTAACGTTAATGTCACAATACCCATAACCTGATACTAATAACCCTGACGTCACAATACCCCTAACCCGATATCCCTAATGTCAAGATACCCCTAACAAGATACTCCTTACAATGTCACAATATTACTAATCTTAATCAGTTAATGATGCTCCTAATCCTAATGTCACAATACTCCTTGCCATGTAACGATACTCCTAACCATGTAATGGTATCCCTAGCCATGTAACGATATTCCTAACCATGTAAAGATATCGCTAACCACGTAACAATACTCCTAACCATGTAACGATATCGCTAACCATGTAACGATATCGCTAACCACGTAACAATACTCCTAACCATGTAAAGATATCACTAACCACGTAACAATACTCCTAACAATGTAACAATGCTCTTAACCATATAATGATGCTCCTACCCATGTAACGATGCTCCTACCCATGTAACGATGCTCCTACCCATGTAATGATGCTCCTAACCATGTAATGATATCGCTAACCATGTAATGATACTCCTAGCCACCTAACGATGCTCCTAACCATGTAATGATGCTCCTAACCATGTCATGATACTCCTAACCATGTCATGATACTCCTAACCATGTCATGATACTCCTAACCATGTCATGATACTCCTAACTATGTCATGATACTCCTAGCCACCTAAAGATGCTCCTAACCATGTAACGATGCTCCCAGCCTTAACATTGTCATGATATTACTAACCCTAACAACGTAATGATACTCCTGACTCTATCTTGGTCACAATACTAGTAACCACGTAACAAGACTTCTAACACTAACTTGTAAAGAATTGGTCAAGCCAAGAACACTGAAAATAATACCAGATATAAGTTTGTAACTGATCCTTAGAATGGTTGAATTTAAAGTGACACTATAGGAACTCAGACCATGTCATCTCATTGGTCTGGGTGCAGTGTCCCTGCCTCCCTTAGTCCTGCAATGTAAAACATGTTCCCATTGCAGTACCAAGCCTGCCACTAGTAGCCCTTAAGCAACACTGGATGGGGTTTTTTCTGATGCTGGATGTCCTTATGCAGAGCGTGAGGACATCCAGCATCCGAGGAAACCCCATAGGAAAGCAGTGATTCAGTGTTTTCCTATGGGGAAGTCCTAAAGCTCTTGCGGCACTCACCGTGCAGATGCGTTAGGTTCCCCCATCGTCAGATGGAATGCGGTGGGGGAGGGCGTGCGAGGGAGTGTATCCTAACACTATGGATTCCCTTTCAGGTATGTGGCTGAATGGAGGTGAGACACTGATAGGGATATTTACTAGTGAAAACTACAAGTGAAATTCAAGGCCAGAGTAGCTGAACTATTTTGACCTTAAATTCACTTTGAATTCACATTTTAGTAATTGACCCTGTGGGTGTGAAACGAGAGACTGGTCAGCGCTGAGCTCTGGTCAGGAGGTGTAACATGCCACGTCAAGGAATGCCGGAGGTCAAGAGCCACAAGAGAACAAACCAGAATGTATCCAGTGATCAGAACACAACAAATGTTACAGGAAACAGAAACTGTAGCGGAGAGCTGATATCCCACAGCTATTCTCCACTTAAGATCCCAGTGAGGCTCAGGAACAAGGCAATTGTAAATCCACAAGCAGAGTTTCCAGCAGGCAAAGTAATACAGAAATATCCCAACAGCAATCCCAATAACTGGACGACACACAGTTTCAGGAGCAGAACTCATAATCTTTATTCCAGGGTGCCTTATATGCATGCACCCATGCAAGGGAGGGATTTACATCAATTAGGGCAGTAACCAATACTGTAACTGTTACCTCCCACACATCTCCTCCCCTCAGAGTGACTCATAATCCCCTTAACTTATACTGTACCTTTACCCCAAACCTGGATGTACCCCTAAACTAGTACATAGCATCAATAGTAGGGTACCGCCAGGTAGCCCTGATCTGGGTGAATAATATATCCAAAATTCACCCAGATCGGACCAGGGGTTCGGTAGTTAGGTGGAGGGTGAAGTTTGACCGACCGCACACGAGGTGGTATCCGAAAAGGGTTCCATGCGTTTGGGCCCTGCGGTCGGTTTCCATTCGGCAGTAAAAACATACAGTAATCCTAGCCATCCACACTTAAATTCACCTGTATTATAGTTCCCTCGTACTTTGTTTCTACCGAATGGGGATTCGTTAGGTCCCTCCGTTCGGGAGTTACGGAGCCCTGGAGGTCTCAGCGGTGTTCGGTTGTTTGAGTGTCCGATTTGAGTTCCAGACACTCGACGACCAAACACCGCTGAGATTTGATGCGTAAGATGGCCGCCACACGTGGTTCGTATACCGAACAGCGGCCACCCAGGCATCAGTAACTACAGTTCAAGTTGCGGTTTTGTGAGAAGTGTGAACACCTAACGAGGCGCACACTTCTCACTGGGGTGGTCTAATGGTTCGGTAGTTTCATTCTCATGAAACTATCGAACCCACATACAAAAGTATACAGAAACACATGAATACAATAAACGAATACAGTCAAATATGCAGGTTATGGGACAGGCTTAATACATTCCGCTACAGAAACTGTGACGGATACTCTGCACACAGGGGTTTAAGGAGTTTAAACAAGCATCAGGAGTGCACATGGATAGTGTGGAAGGACACAGCATTATGATTGACATGTGCTGCGAGATTGATGCACGGGTGGATCGGGGAGGAGCTGAATTCGACACACCTCTGACTAGTAACCTGATAACACACCGGAACTGAGGAGGAATAGAACATTCCAGGGGCGGGGCGAAGAGAGTAAACCATTCATGCAGCATTAAACCCTTCCCACCTGACTGCAATAGAATATTCCAGGGGCGGAGCTTAAAGGGTAAACCATTCATGCAGCATTAAACCCTTCCCACCTGACTGCAATAGAATATTCCAGGGGCGGAGCTTAAAGGGTAAACCATTCATGCAGCATTAAACCCTTCCCACCTGACGGAAATAGAATATTCCAGGGGCGGGGCTTAAAGGGTAAACCATTCATGTGGCACTGAACCCTTCCCACCTGACTGCAATAGAATATTCCAGGGGCGGGGCTTAAAGGGTAAACCATTCATGTGGCACTGAACCCTTCCCACCTGACGGAAATAGAATATTCCAGGGGCGGGGCTTAAAGGGTAAACCATTCATGTGGCACTGAACCCTTCCCACCTGACGGAAATAGAATATTCCAGGGGCGGGGCTTAAAGGGTAAACCATTCATGTGGCACTGAACCCTTCCCACCTGACGGAAATAGAATATTCCAGGGGCGGGGCCTACAGAGTAAACCATACATGCAGCAATAAACTCTTCCCACTTGACTGCAATAGAACATTCCAGGGGCAGGGCCTACAGAGTAAACCATACATGCAGCATTTAAACCCTTCCCACCTGGCTGCAATAGAACATTCCAGGGGCAGGGCCTACAGAGTAAACCATACATGCAGCATAGAACCCTTCCCACCTGGCTGCAATAGAACATTCCAGGGGCGGGGCCTACAGAGTAAACCATACATGCAGCATAGAACCCTTCCCACCTGGCTGCAATAGAACATTCCAGGGGCGGGGCCCGGATGGCAGTTATTATTTATAGTGCCGTATCTGTGACCTCTTTCCAGACATTGCCTATCGGGACAGTAATCGTTAGCTCCCAATATTGCCTTCAATATTATCTGAATAATAATTTGAATGAATAGCAAATTGTGGAGATAAAGGTGCCTGCCCAGCTGTCCTAAACTACTAATCCAATGAGCAATAAGTAGTATTTATCTGGACACAATGTGGTTGAGAATTATGGGAATTGCATGCTTTAATATGGCTGGGGAGCTTTCTCTACTCTATCCTAGATCAAGGTGTCCAGCATTGCGTGCACCCAGCCCACTCTTGGCCTTTATTTCCAGAATTCTGTGCCTGTAGAGCATTCTTGGGTAGTAAGTTGGAGGGCTAGGAATAGACACCCTTATTCTAGAGAGTATAGAGAGCAAAGGAGACAAAACTCACTAGTTCATCGCGCTGAATCTCCTCCGATTGGTAATGGACCTGTTTCATGGACGCGTTATCCTGCGGAGAGAAGGATATAATGGTCAGAACATTTATCCGATTTCTGGGAGAGATATGAAGATATAGAGATGGCTTCTTTATACCTTTTGCCCAGGGAAATTGAGAGTTCGTTCCGTGGTGGAGAAGTCGGAGTACAGATCCCAAACAGCTGACCCTGTGGGGAGATAGGAAGGAGTATACGGGTATCGGGGTTACGATGCAGTCAGAGCGAGATTGAAAGAAACAAACATCGACAGGCTGGGAGGGGCAAGAAACACGTAACAAAAGACAGACTCAGTAAGCAGAGTTTCCACAATGCACAGATTTCTAATCTGTCTTTGTTTTTCTGGTTAAAATCAAGGCTTATTGTAATACATGGGAATGGGGGGAGGATGACTAGTTCCTGGCTTGGGATCCAGATCTGTCTCACTACGTGTTCCATCCTCCATTACCAGATCCCACCGGAACCTTCCAGTCAGGTATCTACCTCGTGGGGGACAGTCACCTTCTGTTCCCGTTACAAACCCTATCTGCTTGATAAAACTAACCAGACTTTATCTAGCTGTACAGTGGCTCCGGGTTTAGACATAATGGTGGGAAGGGAATTTAACACTAATTTAAATGGGTTTTTCACTAAAATGTGAATTGTTAGGAATTTGAAGTTCATTTAAAATTTCAGGCTAAAACAGCTGAACTGGAAAAATTTACCAAGAAAGTTATATTTTCATTTAAGATATTTTTGCCTCAAATTTGAAACAGACTAGAGAAAGTGAGACTAATCACCCAGCACCCAGACTGAGTGAGACTAATCACCCAGCACCCAGACTGAGTGAGACTAATCACCCAGCACCCAGACTGAGTGAGACTAAGCACCCAGAGACTGACCTTTCCATTCGATCTGTTGGGAGTCTGCGGAGTCCGAAAAGCGACAGCGAGAAACGGCAGAGGGAGTAAGATGGAAAAAGAGAGGAAAAGGAAACAGGGTGTGAGAGACTGGCACAGAGAGGAGGAAATCACAGGGGAAGAAGGGGACACATCTCAGCACTCTCACCCTCTCCTTGAGACGTCTCAGCAGAGTTCTGTGTGGACACTCTCATGTCAGTGTAGTCACTGTCTTCATTCAGTTTCTTCTGCGTGGAAGTGAGGAGATCTCCAGCGCCCACCCACTCTGCGTGCAGCCAGCTTTCTGTAATTACATAGTTTATACATATTATAACTTATTACAGACAATATTATAAGATTACAGACACATAATACTCTGAGATTACAGATCATATTGCCAGCCTGGAGATTGCCAGCCTCCTGCCTCAGGACTATGGGTAAAGTCAACGACTGTAAAGACCCATATTTTATTCCCCCTGGTTCCCCTGGTTCGGGCACTTTCCATAGAACCGAACACTAGCTCCCTGGTGGCCATTCGCATGGACCAATACAGCGAATAGACTTCAGGGGGATTTAGCTGCGAATGCCCTTGTAGTTCTATGGAACTATTTTCGGCATGAAGACATTGCAGCTCCCGGGCAGTCGCCAGCGGCACTTAGCCGTGATTCTATGGAAACGTTTTCGGCATGGGACCATGCGTGCAGTCTGTAAAAACTATGACTTCCAGGAAATTCCTGAACTCATGAACTGATCTGGGTGATTTTTGGATATGTTGGTCACCCAGATCAGGGCTATCAGGGGATGTAACTGTGGGGATTTGATGTGTTTTAAGGTATTTTGGGGGTTTTGTAAAAATGTGTTTTTTTTGTATTTGGAGATAATTGATTTTAGTATAATGCTTGACCCAATTATCTCCTAAGTAAAGGGGAAGGCTTATTGTATTGTATATGGGAGTGTCATGCATTGTAACACTGTTATTATTGGTCTGTGACTTTGTAACGGAGTACCCCACCAGGTCCATGTGGGAGTGCCCCTTGCATGGGGATTGTCATAAAAGACCAAGTGTGGCACCATTAAAATCAGTTCCTCTCCACCCTCAACACAGAGCCTCATCTCATGTGTGGAGGGGACAGCTATTTTCACTCTGGGAATTGCGATACTCCTTATGCTCCCTATAATTATTATCACTAGCTCTTATAAGAGCTGTTCCTGCTATACTCTCTGGAGTAGCAGAGGTTCATCCACTGGAAGCTGGATCCTGGTCTTGGGTCAGGGTGGGTGGAGGACGGTGAGATCCCCAACCAACATACGGCGGTTTGTGGGAGTCTATGGTGCTGATGGTGTCTGGTGGAGTCCTCGGTGAGTCCTTGGAGTCCTCGGTGAGCACTAGGACCATCGATTGGTGGAGGCACCCGGTTGGGGTGCCAGGCGGTCCGTCACACTGATATTACAGATCATATAGTAACCTGAGATTACAGACCATATGATAACCTGATTCCAGACTATATAATAACCTGAGATTCCAGACCACATAATAAACTGAGATTAAAGATCATATAATAACCTGAGATTACAGACTTTATAATAACCTGAGATTACAGATTATATAATAACCTGAGATTACAGATTATATAATAACCTGAGATTACAGATCACATAATAACCTGATTCCAGACCATATAATGACTTGAGATGACAGATCATATAATAACCTGCGGTGCAGACCATATAATAACCTGAGATTACAGACCATATAATACCCTGAGATTACAGATCATAAAATAGCCTGAGATTACAGACCATATAATAACCTGATTCCAGATCATATAATAACCTGAGATTACAGATTATGTAATAACGTGAAATTACAGACCTTATAATAACCTGAGATTACAGGTCATATGATAACCTGAGATTACAGACCATATAATAACCTGATATTAAAGATCATATGATAACCTGAGATTACAGACCATATAATAACCTGAGATTACAGATCATATAATAACCTGGGATTACAGACCATATGATAACCTGAGATTACAGACCATATAATAACCTGATTCCAGATCATATAATAACCTGAGATTACATACCATATGATAACCTGAGATTACATTTTATATAATAACCTGAGATTAAAGATCATATAATAACCTGATTCCAGACCACATAATAACCTGCGGTGCAGACCATATAATAACCTGAGATTACAGACCATATAATACCCTGAGATTACAGATCATATAATAACCTGAGATTACAGATATGATCATATGATAACCTGAGATTACATACCATATAATAACCTGAGATTACAGATTATATAATAACCTGAGATTACAGACCATATAATAACCTGAGATTACAGATCATATAATAATCTGAGATTCCAGACCATATAATAACCTGATTCCAGATCATATGATAACCTGAGATTCAAGATCATATAATAACCTGATTCCAGACCACATAATAACCTGCGGTGACAGACCATATAATAACCTGAGATTACAGACCATATAATAACCTGAGATTACAGATCCTATGATAACCTGAGATTACAGATCATATAATAACCTGAGATTACAGACCATATGATAAACTGAAATTACAGACTATATAATAACCTGAGATTACAGACCATATAATAACCTGAGATTACAGATCATATGATAAACTGAGATTACAGATCATAAAATAACCTGAGATTACAGATTATAGGATAACCTGAGATTACAGATCACATAATAACCTGAGATTACAGATCATATAATAACCTGAGATTACAGATCATATGATAAACTGAGATTACAGACTATATAATAACCTGAGATTACAGACCCTATGATAAACTGAGATTACAGACCACATAATAACCTGATTCCAGATCATATAATAACCTGAGATTACAGACCATATAATAACCTGATTCCAGACCATATAATAACCTGAGATTACAGATCATATGATAACCTGAGATTACAGACCATATAATAACCCGAGATTACACAATATAAAGAGTAGAACGCGTGGGGTATTGTCTGATTCCATTAAACAGTGAATTGTGGTGAAATGAGATCAGAAATGCCACATTTGGCAGTAATAAAATAGAATATATAATATCTTATAGCCAGGATTGTACGTTCCCACTGGAAGGAGGTATGTAGATGGTTGGCTTTTTGTGTGGGAGGGGAGCTCAGATACTTGTGACCAATTTGCCAAAAGCCTGGATAACCCAGATTGGAACCTCTATTCTTCTAGTAACAATCAACAATACGAAATAGATTTATTAGACTTCCATTTAAAGGGGGACAGCAGCAATAATAAGATTATTACATCAGGATTGAGAAAGAAAACACCGGGTGGCACCATACCAAGAGCGGATAGCTGTCACCCCGCCATACTTTCAATGCAATCCCTCTGGGAGAATTGTTCTACTGAGGGAATATTCCATAACCAAGCAGAGGAATTGGGAAATCACCTTCTTTAAATGGGTTATTACCATAAGAGGATGGAAACTGGCCCTTGAAGTGGAAATAAAGGCCATGAACCAAAAACCTAAAATGAAATGTAATAATGAATTAAAAATAAAACAAAATAGATGCCAATATGAGTCACAGGAGGAAAACTCGGCTGAGGTCTCATAACTGATCACAACAAGACGAAAGATTGTTTGCTACAGATTGTAGTAAACAATGTAACTCTAAGGTGCTTGTGACAGACCCCTTTTTGGAGTGACAGATACCATCGCGGAGAATTGCCGTTGTGTGTGGACTATTGTGGATTTCGGGTACTTGTGGATCCGTACGGTACACACTGCCACGTGGAGAGAACAATGGGTCGCGGCCATTTTGACCGCATGGACTAATGACCGAACTTTCCACACGACGAATTTCGACCTTACCGACAACGTACGCCCATGCTGGTCGACGGATCCAAAGTACCGAAATAAAGACACCGGATCCAAAAGAGAGTTTTTGTTTATATTGTATAGTTCCTGCGTAATTGGTGCAAACGTGTATCTGGCGAACGGCCCAACCGATCTAGGGGATTTTCACGTATGTTGTTCCCTTAGATCTCCGTTCCCTAATACACGTAGCACATTGTATTTTCGTTACATATTGTGTGTGTTATTAAACCTGTAATAATTGTAAAATATTCTGCCCGGTACAGTGGGAGTGACTCCCACTGTAAATGTATTATCTCCTCCGGATACGGGGAGGAGTTGTTGTACGGCATAAAAGCCCGAGTTGCAGAATAAACATTATTCCTACTTTGACCCTCAACACAGAGTCTCGTCTCGTGCTTGGAGGGGATGGCTATTTACTTGGATTCGTAATTACTGGGAACCTGTTATGCTTTAGCTGACTTCATCTTGAGGGGGAAAGGACACCTTCTCAGCGGCGTAAACCCCTACTACACCGGGGTGCCGCTACAATTGGTGGCAGCGGCGGGATAGTTCTTTCACCCCAGAAGAACAGCTACCGAGAGCAAACAGGATGGAGGCCTACTACGGAAGGTTGAAACGATCTACCCTAAAAGACTTGTTGGAGAGCCGTGGTCGTTCGGCTAGCAACAAAAAGAAACGAGACATTTTGGCAGAGTTGGTCGCATTGGACTTAGCTGAACAGAATGGCGAGCCGGGTGTCGAACCAAACCCAGAACCGGAGATCGCATTGGTCCGAACCCCGGAAGACGAACGATTCGACCACGAGGTGAGGGTAAGGCTGGCTCACTACGGACCAAACCCCTCACCTAGGATCGTGACCCAAGTCATTGCAGCGGTCGATGCCAACCGGCGCCAGACTTCCACCAGCGCCAGTCCAGTTGCTGGGACTTTTCAAACCCCCGAGGAAAAGAGGAAAGTACACTTTGCCGCTTTTAAAAATTTTGTGGAAGCAGAGGGGGAGATTGACCAATACCTAGCGGACTTTGAGCGGCAATGTGCCTTGCATAAAGTACCCTCCGAGGAGTGGGTCAAAATTTTGTCTGGCAAATTATCCGGCCGAGCCAGTGATGCTTTCCGGGCGATCCCGGACCATGAGGTGGGAAACTATCGATTGGTAAAGGAAGCTCTATTGTCCCGATATGCGGTAACCCCCGAAGCATATCGGAGATGCTTCCGAGAATCCCGAAAGCAAACCGGTGACTCCTACACCGAGTGGGCCTGCCGATTACAACGCACGGCTGGCCACTGGATGGATGGGTGCCAAGCTACCACCGCGGAGGAGGTATTACAATTATTTTTGTTGGAGCATTTTTTTGAAAAGGTGGACAAGGAGCTCAGAGAGTGGATTCGGGATAGGAGACCCCTTACCCTACCCGAAGCCGCACGGTTGGCCGATGAGTACGCAGACGCCCACAAACCCGACCCCTCGGTCCAAAAGACAGCTCCCCGAGTCGAAAGCCGCCCCGTCGGCCCTACTCCAACCACCCCCGCTACTCAACCTAGCTACAGCATTTCCTCCCGCTTCGCCCAGTCCAGTGTCCCGGACCGCCGGCGGTGCCATAGGTGCCAACAGGTGGGCCACCTGAGAGACAAATGCCCACTAGATCCAGCTCGACAAGCTTCTTGGAGGAAGCCCACTGAAGGGAACCCCCGGCCCTTTACCTCAGGGGCCCATTGCATTGAAGCCCAACCCCTGGGGGAAGAGCAATGGGAGATTTTGCACAAGGCCAATCCCCTATATGCGGCTGCCGTAGACAACCGGCAGCATCACCGACAAACAGTCCGAGTAAATGGACAAGTTGTCAGTGGATTACGAGACACTGGGGCCACCCTAACTTTGATCCAACACGACCTGGTCCCCGAAAAGGAACATACTGGACAAACGGTGGCCGTTAGAGTGGCCGGGGGTGCAGTACATCGCCTCCCCACGGCCCGAGTGCATTTGGATTGGGGGGTGGGAGCTGGCCAAGTGAATGTGGGCCTGATGAAAGGGCTACCCGCGGAAGTACTCTTGGGAAATGACTTAGCCCCGCTGTTGTCCGCTTTTGCTCCTCAAGGCCCTGCTGGAGCCTGCCCTGTCACCACCCGGGCTCAGGCTCGTGCCATTGGAATCGGCCCGCCGGTCGTGGAGACCCAGGTAAGATCTAACCCTCCGACTGTGACCTTAGGACAGACCCCCTTAGACTGGGATACCCCTGAGACTTTCGGGAGGGAGACACGGGAGGACGTCACTCTACGGAAGTATAGAGAAAAGGCTGACAAAAAGGAACTAGGGACGGATGGGGAAAGCTACGAGTGGGTGGGGGATAGACTGTATAGGATCCCCCAGGAGCCCGCAACAGGTAAAAACCCCGTCCCACAGAAGCAACTAGTGCTACCGAAAAAGTACCGACAAGAGATCATGAGGATCGCTCACGATATACCCTTAGCCGGCCATTTAGGAGTACGTCGCACGGGCCATAGGATTACCCAGAATTTCTTCTGGCCAGGGTTTAACCGGGACGTGCGACAATATTGCAGAACCTGTGACACTTGCCAACGGGTGGGTAAGAGGGGGGATCGCCCAAAGGCCAAATTAATGTCGATGCCGATCATTGGGGAACCTTTCTATAGGGTCGCCGTCGACATTGTAGGCCCCCTAGCGCGACCTAGCCCATCCGGTAAGAAGTACATTCTTACTGTGGTAGACTATGGGACCCGGTACCCCGAGGCAGTACCTCTGTCAAATATTGAAGCTGAGACAGTGGCCGATGCCTTGGTTAAGATATTCACTCGGGTAGGGTTCCCTAAAGAAATCCTATCCGACCAGGGAACCCAGTTCACTGCCGTACTCACACAACAGTTATGGAAAGTGTGCCACATTAAACCCCTGCTCAGTTCCCCGTACCACCCCCAAACTAACGGTCTCTGTGAGCGCTTTAATGGGACTCTCAAACAAATGTTGAGGACCTTTACGGACGGTTGCAGAGACTGGGAAAGATTCTTACCCCACCTGTTATTTGCATATAGGGAGGTCCCCCAAGAATCTACGGGTTTCTCTCCCTTTGAGTTATTGTATGGGAGGAGGGTGCGAGGACCCCTCGATCTCATTCGGGACCACTGGGAAGGGGAGACTGAACAGGCAGGGACACCTATTGTGCCATATGTCCTGGAACTCCGGGACCGCATGGAGCAGCTCTCCCTATTGGTAAGGGAGAATCTCCAGGCGGCCCAGGGGCGACAGAAACGATGGTACGATAGGGGGGCCCGGCAACGACTATTCCAAATAGGGCAGAAGGTATTGGTGCTAAAACCGGTGAAGGACAACAAACTGCAAGCTGCGTGGCAGGGTCCTTACAAGGTTTTAGCCCAACTCTGTGATACCACCTACCTTATTGCCAGCTGTGCAGATGAACGGATCCAACGATCCTTTCATGTGAACATGTTGAAGGAATACCAAGAACGGCAGGAAGACATTCACGCTGTTTGTGCCCCAGCTACCGATGACCCTGAAAATTTACCCCTACCGGACCTGCTAGAAAGGGAGACTCACCCCGACCCAGTTAGCCTAGTGAAACTGGGAGAGCGACTGAACCCTACGGAGCTGGAACAAGCGAGACAGCTCCTATGGGAGAAACAGAGTACCTTCTCCCAGGAGCCAGGGTACACCACCCTGGCCATACACAAGGTAGAAACCCCAGGGCAGGCCCCCCTCCGAAAACCCCCTTACCGTATTCCGGAAGCCGTCCGGGACGGGATGCTAAAGGAAATACGGGAAATGACCCAGCTGGGGGTTATTGAGCCATCAGACAGTCCCTGGGCCTCTCCCGTAGTCCTAGTCCCCAAGAAAGACGGAACCACTCGGTTCTGCGTCGACTACCGACGACTGAATGAAAAGACTACCACTGACGCTTACCCCATGCCCCGGGTAGACGAATTACTAGATCGCATAGCCAGGGGTAACTATCTATCTACCATAGACCTCTGCAAGGGTTATTGGCAGATTCCCCTGGCCGAGGATGCCGTCCCCAAGTCGGCATTTGTCACCCCGTTTGGCCTATACCAATTTAAGGTCATGCCATTCGGGATGAAAAATGCCCCGGCTACGTTCCAGCGAATGGTGGATCGGCTCCTCGATGGATTCCAGGAGTTTGCATGTGCATACCTGGATGACATTGCGATCTACAGTGAGACTTGGGAGGAACATTTAGTCCACATAGGAGTAGTCCTAGATAAGATTCGGGCCGCGGGCCTGACCCTAAAACCCGAGAAGTGCCATTTAGGAATGGCCGAGGTCCAATACCTGGGTCACCGAGTAGGGTGTGGGAACCAGAGACCGGAGCCTGCCAAGGTTGAAGCAGTAGCGAACTGGCCCACACCTAATACCAAGACCCAAGTATTGGCCTTCTTAGGGACCGCCGGGTATTATAGGCGTTTTGTCCCTGATTATAGTACGGTAGCCAAGCCCTTGACTGACTTGACCAAGAAGAATTTACCCAGACAGGTCCTGTGGTCTCCCGCTTGCGAAGCCGCATTCCAATCGCTCAAACATGCCCTTGTTAATGCTCCTGTCTTGGCTGCCCCAGTACCTAACAAACGTTTCCTTGTACATACAGACGCTTCCATGTATGGACTGGGGGCTGTGCTGAGCCAAATCGGGGAAGATGGAAAGGAGCATCCGGTCGCATACCTCAGCCGAAAGTTGTTACCGAGGGAAGTGAGTTATGCGGCCGTAGAGAAAGAGTGCCTGGCCCTGGTATGGGCATTGAAAAAACTAACACCTTATTTGTATGGACAAGAATTTTCTTTGGTAACCGACCACAATCCATTGGTATGGCTTAACCGGGTCGCAGGAGACAATGGCCGATTGCTAAGATGGAGCTTGGCCCTGCAAACGTACAATTTCACCATCAGCTATCGACCCGGTAAGCTAAATGGCAACGCCGATGGGTTGTCTCGACAACTTGACAATTCTCCGGACAAGTGAATTCCGGTCATCCCTAAGTTAATCCGAAAGGATCAATCCAGGTCTGCCGGAGTGTACCACTAGGAGGGAGCCGTGTGACAGACCCCTTTTTGGAGTGACAGATACCATCGCGGAGAATTGCCGTTGTGTGTGGACTATTGTGGATTTCGGGTACTTGTGGATCCGTACGGTACACACTGCCACGTGGAGAGAACAATGGGTCGCGGCCATTTTGACCGCATGGACTAATGACCGAACTTTCCACACGACGAATTTCGACCTTACCGACAACGTACGCCCATGCTGGTCGACGGATCCAAAGTACCGAAATAAAGACACCGGATCCAAAAGAGAGTTTTTGTTTATATTGTATAGTTCCTGCGTAATTGGTGCAAACGTGTATCTGGCGAACGGCCCAACCGATCTAGGGGATTTTCACGTATGTTGTTCCCTTAGATCTCCGTTCCCTAATACACGTAGCACATTGTATTTTCGTTACATATTGTGTGTGTTATTAAACCTGTAATAATTGTAAAATATTCTGCCCGGTACAGTGGGAGTGACTCCCACTGTAAATGTATTATCTCCTCCGGATACGGGGAGGAGTTGTTGTACGGCATAAAAGCCCGAGTTGCAGAATAAACATTATTCCTACTTTGACCCTCAACACAGAGTCTCGTCTCGTGCTTGGAGGGGATGGCTATTTACTTGGATTCGTAATTACTGGGAACCTGTTATGCTTTAGCTGACTTCATCTTGAGGGGGAAAGGACACCTTCTCAGCGGCGTAAACCCCTACTACACCGGGGTGCCGCTACAGTGCTTATAATACGAAAACCTCTTCCAGTCCTGAAGATCCGACCCATTCTATAGGAAATTATGGAACTCTAAATGTAGGAGTTGCGCTAGGAGAGCAAAATCTTTGAAATCAATTCTATCACTAAGTCTTTTCTCCTCAAATACTCCCCAATCTTCGGAAACAGCTGAAATGCAAACGCATGCATAAATGTGGCCAAAAGAGGTTCATCTCGTCCGTCCCCAAAATGAAATATAACATAAACGAGTTCATAAATTGTGCTACAGAGGGGGTTGTGTATCTTATAACGTGTAAAAATGTAAGAAACACAAGTTCACAACAAGAATAGCAGAACACATATTGAGCATTAAGTCAGAAAGCATTAGACCAGGCTTCCCCAAACTCCGACCCTCCAGATGTTGCTGAACTACAACTCCCATGAATCTCAGCCTATCTATTTCATTCATGGGAGCTGTAGTTCATTAACATTTGGAGAGCGGAGTTTGGGGAAGCCTGCATTAGACAAACGTCAGTATCTAAACACTTCAGAACATGTGCGGGGGGAAATTGGTCCCTATTTACCTTTCAAGCAATTACAAAATAAAGGATTGGGTCCTAGAGGAGGAAAAGTGTCCTCCTGGTAGATTTTGCTATCTCCAGCTGCCTTTTGCCTTTCTCTGCTCCCCCCTTTTGGATGCAGGGCGTTTCATTTCCATCTATTTGAATGTGGGTATCAGGTGAGCTACTAGTTGCTGCCATTTTTTGTTATATTTTTTTACTTTTTTTAAAATTAGGTTTTTAGTTTGCCGCAACTCGTTGATTTGTGAATAAACACCCTACGGAGCCTGGCTTCTATGCAGAGCAGACGTGTTGCACTCGAGCTCCTGTAAATCACACCGATATTGGGGTGCAAACCCCAGTTAATCAGCAGCTACATTCTTTGAAGGGCTTTATAACAGTGGGAGTCTCCAAAAGATCACACCGATACTTGAATTGTATTGCTAACCCACCAGGAACCAGAGACACTCTGCTGCGGCCTACTGGGAATGGAGCTAAGGAGAGGCGACCGACCTCCTTGCTTGCGGACTCTCTGTATGGCTCTACCGCACTCCTATCCCCTGTGGGGGATATCTCGGTCCCCACTGCATATACGGAGGCTAGCTATTCTGTCCACACCTTGTGCTCTGAATTGCACGCTTGCAGTTCATCACCCGCGAGGAGAAACCAAGATGGCGGCTATCCCTTCGCCAGGCGTGCAGGGTTTGTGTTTCTCCCAAAGGCCTCATCACGACTTCATTGTGCCTTGGTGTCCAGTGGTCTTATATGCTACTGGATACCTTATTGTTTATATCTGCTGTGAGGGTCATCCTTTACGTGGTCACCCTTCCCTCATGTATGAAAACTGAGTATTTGGCACCTAGCTCTGTTACTAAGTATGCTCATATTGTATTTTGTTTTCCATAAAAGAGGCTTGTTTAATCTCACGGTTACCTATCATGCATGGTCCCTCCAAGTCACGTCACTTGCTATGACCCCTGGCGGACTGCTGTCCTCACTCATATGCTGTCATATTGTTACTGTAATGAATCGATGATGACTGTACCTTTGTGATCTATGTTATCTCTCCGCCTCAATACAACAAAGATTGACCGAAAATACACAACCTACTTTTTTTATCTGTAAACTGGGAACCTGCTGTGCAAACTGTGGGGTGTTGTTTATGATGTCTCTCATTGATTTGAAGCAAATGATATAGTGCATCTTGTCTCATAATTGAATAGTCTGATTGTGATTTTCAGAGAAAGAAAATTGGTTTAAAATGAGACAGAAGGGGCGTGGTCTGACCGTCGATGAGACTAGACGTGTCTCACTAGAGCTCCGCTTAACCGCGCATAAAAAGCTTACAAAAGCGACCTTTTTTGTCCGCAAAACTCCCCAAGATAATCCCTGCCATGGAGAAGAGACCCTCCAAGAAGCAACCAAAGAGGGGCACTGAATCTGGGGGGACAGTCCTCGATCTAATGTCGGCGCAAAGGCTAGGCCGACAAGGGACCCAAGATGGCGTCGACCAGTCACCGCAGTCTTCGCCTCGTGCGGGCAGAGAAGAATCCCCAAGGGGCCAGGATACCATCCTGGCGAAACTAGCAGAGGTGAAGGCCTTTCTAGCCGGTGAAATCGCTAAGTCCACCGCGGTTCTCCAGGCCGAGATCGGGGCATTAGGTGACCGCACCGCCAGACTCGAAGACCGCATGGAGACAACCACACTGGCCCACAATGCCGTGATTGAGCGGTTAAACCGGGTAACAGCACACCTGGTCGAGACGGACCTAGCCATCGAGGACATGGCGAACCGCTCTCGGAGAAATAACCTCCGCCTACGAGGCTTACCTGAGGGCCCAGATGACGACCTGCAAGGGCTTGTACTCACCATCCTCAAACCGTTACTTCCGAATATACCAGAGGAACATTGGCACATTGAAAGGGCACACAGGGCCCTGAGAAGCCAAAGGAACGATACAACTGCCCCGAGAGACGTAATTCTCCGATTCCTGCATTACAGGACCAAAGAGGCCCTAATGAAGAAATGCCGTGATGGACCCATACGACATGCGGGGGGAGTGATCTCCCTTTACCACGATCTGGCGCCCTCCACACTGCAACGAAGGAGAGACTGGCGCCCCATCACTGACGCCTTGAGAGGAGCCGGCATCAAATACGCTTGGGGCTTTCCCTTCAAATTGATGGTGTTCCGTGGGGACAGGGCGCACATCCTGGCCCCGGGAGGTGATCCGCATCGACTGCTCCGTGGTTTGGGCGTCCAGCCGCCACCCGACCTCCCCAACGTAGCGATGTATCCGGAGGGCCTTCCCCAGCTGCAGACGGAGTGGCGCGAGTCAGGACCGAGAGGACACAACTAATTGCGGAGGGTATCGTATTATAGGGCCCCAGGATGCCACTCTCTCCAGGGGGTATCACGCCCAGGGGTGTCCGGGGGATGGCTATGTCTTATTGGGAGGGGGATATGTTGAGGGGAGCTCCTGATCCAGCCCCGGGCCATAACTTTTACACGACTCGATTATACTCAGTAACGCTCCTTGTAAAATCCGAATACAGGGGCTACTGGCCATGAAGGCCTGGGTGGACGCCTCCGCTCCTTATACTCATGGGTTGCAGTGGGACTAAGGTAATATTCTGCCTTTATTCGGGGTCTTGCTCAGGCCGCAGTGGCACCGTTGGAGTGGTGTTCATTTGGGGGGGGGGACAGGGGGGATACCGCTCAAACTGCCCGAGTTTTGGTTCGCCCAGTCTGGGTACCGACACTCTAACACGAGCCATGGGGTTACATGTTGACTGACCCCCCAAGTGGGACTTTCGCCTACCATTGACATTGTTATGTAGTTTTTTGTTATGTGTTTTTCCTTTGCTTATACACGGGTTTGTATATGGGACCCCCATGGGATGCGGTCCGTATGTTAGCCATGGCCTTTACGTGACCTTTTGCCCACCTTGATTGGGAGCTTATAGTTATTAGTTAATAGTACGGCCGAGTGGATTGGGACCCTAGCATACCCGCAGGGTTTTTAAGCTCTGTTGACATTGTAGGGCGACCCTTAAAACACACATAAAAACGGAACATGTGAGGGGGGGAGAAAACAATCATAATACAAAAACAGTTAAAAAAAAACAAAAAAAAAAACATACGTATCAACGAATAAAGCGGTCTACGAAACTCTAAAAGCATAAAAATATATAAAAATAACATAAAAATATAAAAGATGTATAATGTCAATAAACATGATTTACAGCGCTATTACGACTGTTGCCAGAGGTACAGCAGACAGGGAAGGGATGAGCAATCCTGCTATACTTCATAAGCTGTTTATATGAACACCAAACACTACGTTATACTGTTGCTTTGTTGGCAGGGGGGGGAGGGAGGGGCGCCCACAGGTAACACCTTACGTTGGCGGGGGGATAACACACGATTGTTCCGGAATTGTGGATATACGGGCATGTGCGAATCTAGTTGACACTACAATTCACCACATCCCAGATAGGCCAAGCATTAGAACCCTGAACTGCCCATGCTCCAAAATACACATAGCCTTAGCACTTACAGGATCAAAGGGGAGTTGAAACCTACAATATATCACCCAATATAGGCGTTAACCTTATGTCACTACCCATTATTTCCAAGTTGGATTCCGAGATACCCCTAATCCCAACGTCTGATGCTAGAGGCCCTATTGCCCGGCCCTGAACGGGAGCACCTTTGGTTTATTAAGGGAGATATGGGATGCCCTCAGACGAGTGGGGTGGTTGCCAAGGGAGGCCACTGGGAGGCGGGACACCTGCGCACTCACGACAGCCCTTGCAGAGGTCAAGCATAGCGGGACTGGGAACCTGGAGCACATCCTATTTGTTGGGACCCCTATTAAGGTAGATGGCGCTGATCTTGGCTGCCTCAAAATGGTATAGGGACACTGCCCCAAATTGGGTAATATGTGTTCTAACGAAAAGGGTGCCTTGTGATAAATCATTTTAATATCTGTTTCACCGAGATTATCGGGTTATGTTATACCTTCCATTTTTGTATTAATGACAGAGGATTGTTTTGAATATACTCAAGCCACGCATATGGTCACTGTTACTGTTTATATCTGATGAAGCACAAGATTAGGACCCTAGACCACCTGCCTAGTGTGAGTTTTAGGGGCCCCCATAGATGTGAGGTGGGACCGAGTATAGAGGCGCGGGAGTGGAGGTGGAGCCTGGAAAGCCGCCTCACCTCCATATCCCCCTACTTTCCCCCTATGGGGAGTAGGGTTTATGAGCTTAGGATCCCCGGAATTTACTAAGCAACTGTCGCAGTAGAGAGTAGTCACGTCAGAGGGGATGGGGATTTGCTCCTTGAAGCCTAGAGGTCATAACCGTATGCGATGCGCGCGTAGGAGTAGGAGCTTTGGGGATCCTCAGTTTCCTCCTTGCGTTGAGCGTGGCGGAGACGTGGGCAAGCGCTACCCACTACATTCTGGCGATTAGTGAGTCCAGAATCACTGTTGCATCCGGCTCAGTCCAGATGCCATTATCTTTTTTATCTTCTCCTCCTTCCCTATCTTTTTCTCTCTCCTTTTCTCCCATTCTCCTTCTCTCGGGGGTGGCGTTCGGGGGGTTGGTACCTTGTGAGAGCCCTGGGGCGCGGCTGCAGCTCACCAGACGTCTGCAGAGAATCAGTAGCATTGTAGTACTAAACATACTCCATGATGGAGCTTAAGGTCACCACGTTGAATGTTAAGGGCTTGAACGCCCCCAAGAAGCGGCGCCTCCTCTTTCAGGAGTTAAGGAGGATGAACTCGGAAATAGCCTACTTACAAGAGACACACCTCCCTAAACAGGCCGCCTTTAGACTTCGGGACCATACATTCTCGGGTTCATTTGAAGCTAGATCACGACGTAAACGTAATGGAGTGGCCATCGTCATTAAACGTACTTGCCCCTTTCAGATGTCAACTCAAGATGCCGACCCGGAGGGACGCTATCTATTTGTTTCTGGCACTTTGCACTCACACTGCGTACATCTAATTAATATATACGCACCGAACCAGCCGGACACCGCCTTTTGGGATGGGATTAGAGGCAAGATTGCCGCACTGCCTCATGGACTGATTCTCATGGGAGGGGATTTTAATGCCACCCCATGCCCGGCTGCGGACAGGAGCTCGAGAGACGGAGGCCCGAGGTCGCAGGGGATGGGAGGGCAAGACCGGATACTGAAAAAATTTATTGCAGGTACAGGATTAGTAGACGTCTGGAGGGCACAACACCCAATGGATCGGGATTACACGTTCTACTCGGCCCCCCATGGCACCTATTCCAGGATAGACTTGTTCCTGGTCAATGCAACGGGGTTGCCCAGGATAGCTCGATCGGAAGTTGGTAATATATCATGGTCGGACCACGCGGATGTCTCCATTATACTTGGAAACCTATGTATAGCGAGCCCTTGGACCTGGAGACTAAACGCATCTCTATTGAGGGACACTGGGATAATGGAACAGATTCGGAAGGACATTATAGAATACTTTGTCACAAATACCACCCCAGACGTGAGCGTTAGTACAGTATGGGCGGCGCATAAGGCAGTGATTCGGGGGAACCTCATTAAATTGGCCACAAGGAAGAAGAAACTGAAGCACCATCAACTCGACACTCTACTGAAACAACTGAGGAATCTAGAGCAGAAACACCAATCCTCGCCGGATGTTACGACATACGAACAGCTGGGGGCGGTTAGGAGGAACATACGCACCCTACTACTGGACGATACGGCCAGATCTATGGCGTGGTCGAAACGCACGTTCTTCGACAAAGCCAACAAAATGGACACCCTGCTGGCTAGAACGCTACGGCCTAGACAAACCCGGCCCCACATCACGGCCATTAGACACCCGGACGGCACGACTAAAACTAATCGCGCAGGTTTTCGAGACATTCTACGAACACCTATACAATCATACTCCAGATGACAACACCCGGGGGGAGCAGGGGGAGGGCGACATCTTGCGCTATCTGGAAGACCTCGGTCTGACCAAACTGACCGGAGAGGCAGCAGCTAACCTAGCGGTGGAGATCAGCGAGAAAGAAGTTGATAGCGCTATCTCGAGCCTGAAGGGTAACAAAGCGCCGGGACCGGATGGCTTCGACGGGTCATACTACAAGACCTTCAGAGAGGAGCTTGTCCCTCACTTGACTGCACTATTCAATCGCTTAAGACAGGGTGAACATCTAGGCTCTGAGATGGCACTAGCCACTATTGTATTACTGCCCAAACCTGAGAGGGACCCGCTCCAACCTGAAAACTACAGACCCATATCGTTAATAAACCATGACCTGAAAATATTGGCAAAGATACAAGCGGAAAGGTTGAATCCGCTCCTAAACTCTCTTATACATGCGGACCAAGTCGGATTCATTCCAGGACGGCAATTGTTCGAGAACACCAGGCGGAACGTCGACCTTATTTGGAAACAAGTGGCCACCGGAGTTCCTTCTCTAGTGGTCTCCATTGACGCTGAGAAGGCCTTTGATAGGGTCAGATGGCGATTCTTGTTCTCAGTATTGAAACATCTTGGCTTCCCAGAAGAATACATACAAGTCACCAAAGCGATGTATCACAACGTACGGGCACAGATACAGATTACGGGAGCCCCACTACACCCGTTTCAGCTGCACAACGGAACCAGGCAGGGGTGCCCTCTCTCTCCCCTACTATTCGTGCTGGCACTAGAACCCTTACTACAGGCAATACGTAAACGTCCGAATATTAGAGGGGTCAGAGTAGGGGATAAGGAGTTCACAGTCTCCGCCTATGCCGATGACGTCCTTCTGACAGTCACAAACCCGATCGAGTCCTTGTTAGCATTACAGGAAGAGATACGGGTCTATGGGGAACTATCCGGGTACAGGGCGAATATCCAGAAATCCAGTGCAATGTCAATAGGGTTACCGGAAGCTGATATCTCCCTGATAAAGGAAAAGTATCAAATCCGGATGGAATCGAACTCCTTAAAATATCTAGGCGTTAACCTAACGGCAGACCCCGGAAAGCTATACGCAGAAAACTATGAACCCATGTTACGGACACTGATAGGGGACCTAGACAAGTGGACGGATAACCCTATTTCCTGGATAGGGCGTATTAACTCCGTGAAAATGAACATTCTACCCCGCCTCCTATTCCTGTTTCAGGCTCTGCCAGTACGAATCACGAAATCTCAACTGGTGCCGTTACAGAGGGCGATAGGCGATTTTGTCTGGCAAAATAAGAGACATAGGATAGCTAGACAAGTCTTATATAGGAAAAAGGATAGAGGGGGACTAGGGTTGCCGAACCTGTACTTCTATTACCTGGCAGCCCAGCTAACCCAGGTGGCCATGTGGCACTCCCCAATGGGGGAAAGAAGGTGGGTGGAGATAGAATCCATGATGGTGGGTCTAGATGTCCCCCAGTTTACCTTATGGGTCTCGAAGGACAAAAGGCCGATGATAAGGGTAACATGCCCGGCCATACTTAATTCCCTATACCTATGGGATGCTAACAGCGTCAAATATGGGCTTACTTCATCCCCCTCCCCTATGGCTCCGATACTCAGGAACAGAGACTTCCCTCCTGGGATGTCCCCTAGAAACTTCCGAAACATTGAAAAGGCTGGATTACAACGTATCCACCAACTATATAAAAACGGGGAACTTATACAATTCGAAGAACTTCAGCGAGGTAACCACTTGACCCCAGCGGACTTTTTTCGCTATATCCAGATACGAGACTTCGCTAGGAGACCTTGCATTAAAGCAGCAGCCCAGCGTAAGCTATCTTTCTACGAAAGATTATGTCTAGAGGGCACCACACCCAAGGGCATGGTCACGATCCTATACGCTCACCTTAGCACTGAAACTAAGGAATGGGGCAGATTAAAATACATTGATAAATGGGAAGCAGACTTAGGGGAGGCATTGGAAGGCATAGAGTGGCAGGAGATATGGGAAGCAAACAGAAACGTCTCCATCTGTGTTACGATGCAAGAACAGGCATGGAAGACCATGTTCAGATGGTATTCTACACCGGTGACCCTACACAATATGCGGAAAGTAGATACAGACGACTGTTGGAGGGGATGCGGATTAAGAGGCACTTACATCCACATGTGGTGGGAATGCCCCAAAATACAAGGCTTTTGGAAATCAGTAGAAGGTCTGCTGAAACAAACGTTCGGTAAGCCTTTGGTCATGAACCCGTGGATATACCTACTCAACAGGTCCATCGAGGGTTGGACGAAGAGAGAACAGAAACTGGTACACACGATCACTCTAAGTGCGCGCAGAGCGATAGCCACGGCATGGCTCTCACCCGAGGGACCAGAGTTCCGAGGGGTTATATCCAGGATACGGGAAAGCAGAGTCATGGATGACCTGACCGCTAGATTGAAGGGGATGGCTATATCTTTCCAGAGGACCTGGGAACCATGGGATAACAGTCTGGTGGGCTCCAGTAGCGACTGAAGGGATACGAACGAGTGAATAACTAGGTGCCAGGGCCGCGGGATACTGACGGTGTCCTGGACTCTGTTTACCTTGACCGGCCCTCCCCAGGCCCCCCCCCCCCCCTTTTTTCTTTCCCTGGCTACACCTGCTTTTTCTCTTTTTCCTTCTCTCCCTATTCTTCTTCTCCTAGTCTTTTCTATTTTCTCCTAATTCAGTCCTATTTCAGGCCTTGATCTGGCCTATATGGGCTTCGGCCCATCAGTATATAGGGGTATATCTCCTTCTTAGGTCTCATTCCTCTTAGTATTTTTCCTTTTTTTTTGTATATTATTTTATCTGTCTCCCGGGCATGTTTCAACAAACGGAGAAACGAGGATGCTTAAAGGTAGACCTGGCGCATAGAGTTAGAGCTCCATATTCAGCTACATAGCCTGGAATAATTATAAAACCCTAGATAGGTGGCGAAGAACGAAGAAACCAAAGAGAGGCTTATTTATATGTACTCTTGTGCACTATATCACTGTAAGATTCTATTCAAAAAGGGCTTCTGCGCTAGCCTAAACATTACTGAAATCTTGCTGCTCATATCTTGGGTAAAAATGAAGAATTAAAAATTAAAAATCCTCGATAGGAGGCAAGTAATGTAGGAAGTATAGAGTGGCTTGTCGGGTGTGCTGATGTTAATCGTTATGGTTGCACTATTATTCTTTGTATTTCGGCTTCTGCGCAAGCCACACAGTTGTATTCCTCTTGCCTTACCTGTCGTGTGCAAAAATAAAGAATGAATAAAAAAAAAAAAAATGAGACAGAAAATTCTCAGTGAGTTATTATGATCTAAAGAGATTGTTTGCGGAGACCCATTAATTGAAATACAATGTTGTGCCTTTTTTTTGCAGGTTCCCCTCTCTCAGTGCGCTGTAAGGGTCATCAACAAATCCATCTATTCGGTGTTTATTATCTTTACCGTTCGTTCCATAAAATCAAGGCTTGACAGTGGAGATTATTAGCTGACGCGGAGTGAGCGAGGTAATGTCGGACATAACAGGATTCTGTACAAACCTATCTGGTCTTTGAGTTCTGGAGAAAGCTGTGGATTCCGGTAAAGTAAAGACAGAGACTGGTTAACGCGTTCTTCAATGACGCGAAGGTGCGTGAGAACCTAGAAGGAATCAAGAGAGAAGTAAAAAAAAAAACTTTCAGGGACGGTTTGAAGTTATAGTAAATTGTACTTTATCAAGCTCATTCACTGAATCGAGAATTGTGAAGAATTGACAATAGAATTGCAAATTTAAGGTCAAATTACTAAAATAATATATATATATATATATATTTAAATCTGTGCTATTGAGAATTTGTCCTACAATTTTCAATTCCAGTGTTGTTTAGTAATAAAACCATGGAGAGAGAGAGAGGGTGAGAGGAGAATCAGCATCGAGATATAATCGAGTAGATTTTACTTTATTTATACTCCGGGTAGCATTTCACCTGGAATTGAATGGTCTCCGCTCTGTCAGGCTCTGCGCTGCTCACATGTTGGTAATGTCTGATAGTGTGGCGCTGGTCTCTCTGCTCTGCACGGATGTATCGCTTCAACGCCAGCAATACGCGCTCGTGCTAACCAATGAGAGAAGAACAACATAATACGGGTTACGTGGATCTGCTACAGGCTGCAGGATGTGCGTGGCTCTGTGGTCACATACGCGTGGGTACTTACATCAAGGGGTGAGGTCTGCACACTAGCCAGGTAGTTCTCTAGTGCCGCCCTGCGGTTATCATTCAGAGCTGCAACCACTCGCCCCAGGTGGGTCTCAACAAGACGCTGGCGCTGGGCAGAGATCTGTCCTTCCAGGGTCTGCAGGATGGTCTGGAAATGCTGCAGGGGGAAAGACACGGACAGTCATTTAGAAAACGCGGCAAAACCTAGAATTAAACTACATGACCAGTGATCCATCCATTATCCAAGAATGGATTCTTACATGACTGATTGATTGAAACAGAACAGCTGTTAATATATGCAGAGTATTATACTTGGCTTAGTAGGAGATATTTTTGATAAATGTTTCTTAGTAGGAGATATTTTTGATAAATGTTCCTTAGTAGGAGATATTTTTGATAAATGTTTCTTAGTAGGAGATATTTTTGATAAATGTTGCTCGTTAGGAGATATTTTTGATAAATGTTGCTCGTTAGGAGATATTTTTGATAAGTGTTGCTCGTTAGGAGATATTTTTGATAAATGTTGCTTAGTAGGAGATATTTTTGATAAGTGTTGCTTGTTAGGAGATATTTTTGATAAATGTTGCTCGTTAGGAGATATTTTTGATAAATGTTCCTTAGTAGGAGATATTTTTGATAAATGTTGCTTAGTAGGAGATATTTTTGATAAGTGTTGCTTGTTAGGAGATATTTTTGATAAATGTTGCTTAGTAGGAGATATGTTTTATAAATTTTGCTCGTTAGGAGATATTTTTGATAAATGTTGCTTAGTAGGAGATATTTTTGATAAATGTTGCTTAGTAGGAGATATTTTTGATAAGTGTTGCTTGTTAGGAGATATTTTTGATAAATGTTGCTCGTTAGGAGATATTTTTGATAAATGTTGCTTAGCAGGAGATATCTTTGATAAATGTTGCTTAGTAGGAGATATTTTGATAAGTGTTGCTTGTTAGGAGATATTTTTGATAAGTGTTGCTTAGTAGGAGATATTTTTGATAAATGTTGCTTAGTAGGAGATATTTTTGATAAATGTTGCTTGTTAGGAGATATGTTTTATAAATGTTGCTCGTTAGGAGATATTTTTGATAAATGTTGCTTGTTAGGAGATATTTTTGATAAATGTTGCTTAGTAGGAGATATTTTTGATAAATGTTGCTTAGTAGGAGATATTTTTGATAAGTGTTGCTTGTTAGGAGATATTTTTGATAAATGTTGCTCGTTAGGAGATATTTTTGATAAATGTTGCTTGTTAGGAGATATTTTTGATAAATGTTGCTTAGTAGGAGATATTTTTGATAAATGTTGCTTAGTAGGAGATATTTTTGATAAGTGTTGCTTGTTAGGAGATATTTTTGATAAGTGTTGCTTGTTAGGAGATATTTTTGATAAATGTTCCTTAGTAGGAGATATTTTTGATAAATGTTGCTTAGTAGGAGATATTTTTGATAAATGTTGCTTGTTAGGAGATATTTTTGATAAATGTTGCTCGTTAGGAGATATTTTTGATAAGAGTTGCTTGTTAGAGGAGATCAATGATCACCGTCTGTTAGATTATGTTCCATACTCTGTATGTATGACACCAAATATTAAACACGTATTGAGTTTCTCAGAACTTCCGATCCTTGTAACATTATCTATCCTAATCTCCTGTAACTAAACCCAGCTGAAGAGACGGAATGGATCCGACAAATGATTATCTCAGAACACCTGGGATTTACTTAGTAAATCACTGCTACACAGGGGCTTTCATTTCCTCAGATATCAGAGCAGGAACATAAAACAATTCTGTCACTTAAATATTAAAATATATAAAATTATGCAGCAACTGTGCAAATGCAAAGATTTCCCAGGCAAGGTGCGTACATCACACTGACTTACAGTGGGGTCATGGTACTTACTTCATTCAGAGCCTGGCGATCAGATTTGGGGAGATTCTTGGCGTGATTATCTGCCTCTGCCCATTCCTTCATCACCTGCAAGAGGAGAGACGTTGGTACATTCCAGCCTCTAGCAGCAAACAGTGTAAGCCTAGTGTCCCTGGCTGGCTCAGAATGATGTGATTGGAAATCTGGTATTGCTGGGAGCTGGTTGGTTGTTTTACTTTGACCTGGTATTGCCAGACTGCTGTAATATATGCCGTAATAATTATTTTACCTATCTAGACGTAGATTGCTGAGAGTCTTTAATGCCTGGGAGTGCTGAGAGTAGGATTTGTGCAATCTATTATCAATAGGGACAAGCAGTGATAAAAGGCTAGTTATTCACTAAACAGGGAATTGTGGAAAATTGACAATGGAATTGCAAGTATTAGGCTAAATAGCAATTGCAGAAAGAAAAATCATAATTCAAGCCGTTAGCCAGTTTGTCGATTTCTGATTACAATTCGTTTGTCAAATCTTGAAATCAACCCATTTAGTGAAAAAGCTGCAATATGCTTTTCAAGACATTAGCAGAACATTGAAGAGATAGAAACTTTGAAACACACATCAGAAAAAAGTGCCATAAAATAATATCAGGAAGTATTACTTTACTGAGAGGGTAGTGGACGCATGCAATAGCCTTTCAGCTGAAGTGGTAGAGGTTAACACAGTGAGGGAGTTTAAGCATGCGTGGGGTAGGCATCTGTCCATGTTGGAATGTATGAAAACAAATACAAAACACAAACAAAAACAAAAAAACAACAACCCACACACAAGGTTGCTAGGGAGAGAAAAGCGGTAAATCGCAAGACATTACAGATTATGGGGAGGGGGGAACAAGGGGTTACTTGATCTTCAGAAGAATTGCACCTTTGCATTGCTTCACTCTAAATACAATAGCTGTAACTGACCTACACTACCACATATAACCACTGGGGGCGCCTGAGATATTGTACACTATTATCAAGGTGAGGGAGAGTCCTGGTTAGATTTTATCCAGGGCCAGGAGTGGCCCGACCCAGGGTTTTAGGGCCACAGGTTTCAATGTTTAATATACAGTCCAGGTTAATGGTCTATATTTATCGAGCTAATGAGACCATCTTTTGATAGTGTGTAATTAATGAATGTAACCCTGGCCCCCGGCCTGCCATCCTGTGTTGGGATGATGTGTCGCTGAATGCTGTATTATTGTTACTATACAATAAGCAGAGGATTGAAGATATGGTGCCCTCTCCGCTCAATGGGTACAATGCCAATTCAAATGCCAGTCCTGTGTTTGTGCATCTTCCACCCCCCCTCTATGCCAACCTCATTAATCTGCTTCATGCGGCGTTCTTCCAACTCCATCTTGGCTCTCAAGAAGTTAGCATGTTCAGATCCATCCCGCGGTGACTCAAAGTATATATCTACGCCATCCGTGGGACGAGAGACTGCGGGTAGAGATCAGAGAGCGTCATGCATCTGCTAAAATAAAGGCTCAGAGAGCCATTAAACTGTATCGGTGGGCGACAACCTTCATTACATCTATATATATATATATACACACATACACAAACAACTTCTATCTATCTATCTATCTATCTATCTATCTATCTATCTGTCTGTCTATCTATCTATACACTATCTATCTCTATCTGTCTGTCTGTCTGTCTATCTATCTAAGCACTTACTAACATCCAGTAAGTTGTGGGTTTGAGTACTACTTAACAAAACAGTAATTTCTCTGTCAGTGGTATAAAGGGATGCCAGATTTTTTTTTAAATTAGTGGTATAGACGGACCCCAGTTTTTGTACTGATGTTATAGAGGGATCTCTGTCCCACGTTCAGTGTTATAGAGGGATCTCTGTCCCATGTTCAGTGTTATAGAGGGGTCTTGTAAAGAAACAGCTAACCTTTGACCTCTGGAGGGACTGTGGGTGCTGCGCTGGTTACTTCCTCTTCATATCCAGGTCCAACAAAATAATCATCCCACACGGAGGGGTGCTGGTCTGGAGCTGCTCCCGCTGTGTCTTCTCCTCCCTCTTCAATGACTTCAACGTTATCTTCATCAATTTCCACTTCATCTCTGATGGAGAGACAGAAAATGTAACGCTATTGCAATGTATCACAGTTTATCACAGTGTATGTTGCATTGTATCACAGTGTCTGTCGCAGTGTATCACAGTGTCTGTCGCAGTGTATCACAGTGTCTGTCGCTGTGTATCACAGGGTCTGTCGCAGTGTATCACAGGGTCTGTCGCAGTGTATCACAGGGTCTGTCGCAGTGTATCACAGTGTCTGTCGCAGTGTATCACAGTGTCTGTCGCTGTGTATCACAGGGTCTGTCGCTGTGTATCACAGGGTCTGTCGCTGTGTATCACAGGGTCTGTCGCAGTGTATCGCAGTGTCTGTCGCAGTGTATCACAGTGTCTGTCGGTGTGTATCACAGGGTGTCGCAGTGTATCGCAGTGTCTGTCGCAGTGTATCACAGGGTCTGTCGCAGTGTATCACAGGGTCTGTCGCAGTGTATCACAGTGTCTGTCGCTGTGTATCACAGGGTCTGTCGCAGTGTATCACAGTGTCTGTCGCAGTGTATCACAGGGTCTGTCGCTGTGTATCACAGGGTCTGTCGCAGTGTATCACAGTGTCTGTCGGTGTGTATCACAGGGTCTGTCGCAGTGTATCGCAGTGTCTGTCGCAGTGTATCACAGGGTCTGTCGCAGTGTATCACAGGGTCTGTCGCAGTGTATCACAGTGTCTGTCGCAGTGTATCACAGGGTCTGTCGCAGTGTATCACAGTGTCTGTCGCAGTGTATCACAGGGTCTGTCGCTGTGTATCACAGGGTCTGTCGCAGTGTATCGCAGTGTCTGTCGCAGTGTATCACAGTGTCTGTCGCAGTGTATCACAGTGTCTGTCGCAGTGTATCACAGGGTCTGTCGCAGTGTATCACAGTGTCTGTCGCTGTGTATCACAGGGTCTGTCGCTGTGTGTCACAGGGTCTGTCGCAGTGTATCGCAGTGTATCACAGTGTCTGTCACAGTGTATCACAGGGTCTGTCGCAGTGTATCACAGTGTCTGTCGCAGTGTATCACAGGGTCTGTCGCTGTGTATCACAGGGTCTGTCGCAGTGTATCGCAGTGTCTGTCGCAGTGTATCACAGTGTCTGTCGCAGTGTATCACAGTGTCTGTCGCAGTGTATCACAGTGTCTGTTGCAGTGTATCGCAGTGTCTGTCTCAGTGTATTGCAGTGTCTGTCTCAGTGTATCACAGGGTCTGTCTCAGTGTATCCAAGTGTCTGTCGCAGTGTATCGCAGTGTCTGTCGCAGTGTATCCCAGTGTCTGTCTCAGTGTATCGCAGTGTATGTCTCAGTGTATCACAGTGTCTGTCTCAGTGTATCACAGCGTCTGTCGCAGTGTATCACAGCGTCTGTCGCAGTGTATCGCAGTGTCTGTCTCAGTGTATCGCAGTGTCTGTCTCAGTGTATCACAGTGTCTGTCTCAGTGTATCACAGTGTCTGTCACAGTGTAACACAGTGTCTGTCGCAGTGTAACACAGTGTCTGTTGCAGTGTAACACAGTGTCTGTTGCAGTGTATCGCAGTGTCTGTCGCAGTGTATCCCAGTGTCTGTCGCAGTGTATTGCAGTGTCTGTCGCAGTGTATCGCAGTGTCTGTCGCAGTGTCTGTCTCAGTGTATTGCAGTGTCTGTCTCATTGTTTCACAGTGTCTGTCTCATTGTATCACAGTGTCTGTCTCAGTGTATTGCAGTGCGTGTTATAATGTGTCGCAGTCTGATACAGCGTTTCAGTATGTATTGCATTGTATGACCGTGTAAGTTACATTGTATCACAGTGTGCATCACAGTGTATCCAAGTGTGTGTCACAGTATATCCCAAGGGTGCAAATCTGTATATCCCCTGCAGTGCAGTGATATTGAGGCCTCTCTCTGGTGGTCCACATTCTTGGTCACAGTGTTGCTCTCCAGGGAATACTAACGCACCCTCACCCTTTGTCCTAAATGTTTACCAAGTCATGCCCAGTTACAGAGAGATCCCTGCCCACCCTTTCTCGGTGTCTTCTGGTTCTGTGACGGGCTGTCCTCTGGTGGGCTCTGCTGGTAGTGGGCTGCGAGGGGGACAGCACACGTACTCCACACCGCGGAAACGCTCAGGGGAACAGGGGAGCAGCATTCCGTAACTGTGCAGCTCCAAACCCTCGGAGGCGCAGGCCTGAATGGAGAAATCACCTTATATCAGACGAACACTGAGAAAGTCTTATACACCATCAGTACAGCCTTTCAAGGGAAATTATCGCTGGTCCCTGCCCCACTACCACCAAATGCACCATAAGACACCAATTCATAGCTAACAAATTAACATTGGGGTCTCACCAGACTTAAACTGAACTGAAGGGTATCCATCAGGGTGTGAAATATTTGGGGACCAAGGACTGAGAGCCTAATGGTCTTAATCCAACAATTATGGCGGACTCAATTATGCGTAAAATGAAAAGAGTGAAAAAGCGTGGTTGCTGGGGGGGCAATAACATAATAACATGGCGGTATCACTGCCTTAAGATATGTGTCATCTGGGCGCACATCAATCTCTTGTAAGCCCATTCACTCAGCGCATTATTAGAAAACAAGAGTGAGAGCTCATCGCAGTCCATGGGATCCACTGACCATCTTATCTCTAGATCAGTGGCGGCAGAAACGACTCTAATTTACTGCAATTAGTTCAGAGTTTGGGTAACCTTTCTGTTTTAATGGAAGCTTCCAATTAACTGTGATAACTATCATAAGGTTTGATAGTGCTACCTCTGTGTAAGTTTAACTGGTTATCAGAAAGTCCCATGTCTTCTACAGCAGTTACAATAGGAAATGGGCATCACACGGGGCAACAGTGGCTAGTGGCCAAGTGGTTCTTTCACCATGACCCTTGTTCTAGCACACAATGAGAATTAGACACGCTGTAGCTGTGATGTTTGTATTAAATCGTGTCAATCCAGATATCGAGAAGTCAGTCTGCCCACTTATGTCATAGTTGGCTCTCCACCTGCGGCCATTAGATCAGGTCCTGGCACAGTCCTCGGAAATGAGATAATGTATAAGACAGAGGGCAGGAATGCTCACCCCGCGTGCGGTCTCGTGCCATTGCTGGTAGCTCTCGCAAACATCCATCTGCTCCCGGTGCAGGAATCGACATTTATCAGGAACCAGTAGAGCATCGCTGACAAACTCGCTCACTGAGAAAGACAGAGTGACAGAGACACTCAGCACAAATAGGGGTCTATTCACTAAACAACGAGAACTGAGTGAAGTTGGGTTAAAACAAGTGTCCGAACTGAGCACAAATGGTCCAACACTGCTACTTGGGAATCATTTTTATTATCCATTCTTATGTCAGTACAAGTTACTATTTAGTGAATAAATCCCACTGGATACTCAGATAATCACCTTGCAACAGGTAGAGCAACATAGAGGGGTATATAGAGACAGAGAGTAACATAGACACAGACAGAAACAGGCACTGAGGATGACAAATAGACAGAGACAGGCACAGAGGGGGACAAAGACACAGACAGGCACAGAGGGGGACAAACAGGCACAGAGGGGGGACACAGACATAGACATGCACAAAGGGGGACACAGACATAGACAGGCACAGAGGGGGACAAAGAGTCAGAGATAGGCACAGAGTGGGGGCACAGACAGAGAGAGACACAGAGGGGGGGCAGAGACACAGAGTGACACAGAAACCCAAAGACAGACAAGGAGAGACAGAGGCAGTAATATACAAAGAGTGTGACACAGAGACAGACACATAGAGTGACACACATAAAGAGAGACATAAAAGGAGTCAAACACAGCAAGTGACACAGACACACAGAGAGATTGCTAACCGAGACTGGCACAGATTTAATAAACCCTGGGATTTGGCCTGGTACAGACTAGAGAGGAATGTCACAGAAAGCCAAACTGTTTGGAAACTGGTCACAACGACCTTTAGAAGACACGATAAAGGACAGAGACTGTTCCAGAAGCTGCACAGTGAGTAATATATGAAACGGTTCAAAATAGATGACTGCCAATTATAGGGTAAACATCCTGCATATGCCATTGCATGAATACGAATGTGTAAAAATGCCCTTTCCGACAATAAACAGGTTAAATGCACAATGTTCCGTAGTCATTCTCCCAGGTATGGGAGTGATATGCTGGGAGAAAAACTGGGATGAGAGGATTGTTTTTGTCTCATGGTCCCAGGACTGAGTATATAAAAATAGTGACAGCTAAAACACCATCTACACTTTGAAATCTATCTTTACATATTCCATCCAAAATCATCTATCATTATATATTATACACTGATCTGCCACAACATTAAAACCACCTGCCTAATACTGTGTAGCTCCCACTCCTGCTGCTAATACAGCTCTGAACAATGATTGCAGCGTGGCCGGGTGCATTATCCTGCTGAAAGTCGTCTAGCCCAGTGGTTCCCAACCCATTCCTCAGGGACCACCAACAGTCCAGGTTTTGTCAGTATCTCCATTTGAATTAAAAAAGGAAATACATAAATCCTGGACTGTTGTTGGTCCATGAGGACTATGTTGGGGACCACTGGCCTAGCCATCAGATCAAATGGTTTTATATTTATGCTTTTGTTTTTTATTATGTCAGTAAATAAACCCCTACACTAAGTTTCGAAGTTTTAGCATAGTAAGCTTTTTGGTTCTTTACAAGTTTGGACTTTATACCTTCTTTCCTAAATACAAGTCCCTTACCGCTGTTGGTATAGTAACATCAGTAAAGTCCTAATTAAACGCCCTCCATACTGCTGATCTAGCTAATAACAGCAGGAAAGTCCAAAACTCATCACCCCCCTTTTACTACCCGGCCCCACTCTATACATTAGGACCAGGTGTAACTATCTGATAGGAGAAAGAGTAAAAGCCCGCCGTGTTAAAGAACACACTATAACCTGTGATATTGGAGATGTTACTGTGAACGTGTATCTGTGACTGTGTCATGGTAACCTCTACCCAGCGCTGCAAAGAGATTGCAGGACAAACCAGAGATTGCTAGATTACATACAAGTCCATGGCAAAGACGTGATCAATTAGAGAGGTCTTCATTTTAATCTCACACCAGCACTATTTGGTTCATTTCACATGCTCATTTTTCCTGCTTCCAACACATGGAATTCAAGAACTTACTGTTCACTTGCTGCCTAATATATCGCATCCCACCTGTCTGTGGTTTTAATGTTGTGGCTGACTAGACGCAGGGGTAGGCAACCTTTGGCACTCCAGATGTTGTGGACTACATCCCCCATAATGCTATTACACCCATAATGATGGCAAAGCATCATGGGAGGTGTAGTCCAAAACATCTGGAGTGCCGAAGGTTGCCTATGCCTGGCTAGAGTATTCATTTCTATATATTATACATGGAATTATTTATCTCTATATCACAGTCACTCACCCAGGCAGTGATATGGAACGACAATGTGCTGACGGCCCCTGCACTCAGACCCCTGTTTCGGGCACCAGTTTGTCACTGTGACTGGCTGGGCAGCCTCAGCCACTCCTGTGATCTGCAGCTCAGGATAGCTCTGTCCAGGAGATACAAAGGAAGACCAGTGTCATAAAACGTATGGAGAATAGGGACAGTGACAGGTTAAAAAAAAAAAAAAAAAAGACTGAATACTGAACACTGCAGCTCTCCATAGACTGAGCACTGAGCCCTGCAGCTCTCCATAGACTGAACACTGAACCCTGCAGCTCTCCATAGACTGAACACTGAACCCTGCAGCTCTCCATAGACTGAACACCGAACCCTGAAGCTCTCCATAGACTGAGCACTGAATCCTGCAGCTCTCCGTAGACTGAATACTGAATCCTGCAGCTCTCCATAGACTGAGCCCTGCAGCTCTCCATAGACTGAATACTGAACCCTGCAGCTCTCCATAGACTGAGCACTGAACCCTGCAGCTCTCCATAGACTGAATACTGAACCCTGCAGCTCTCCATAGACTGAATACTGAACACTGTAGCTCTCCATAGACTGAACCCTGCAGCTCTCCATAAACTGAACCCTGCAGCTCTCCATAGACTGAATACTGAACTCTGCAGCTCTCCATAGACTGAGCACTGAACCCTGCAGCTCTCCATAGACTGAATACTGAACCCTGCAGCTCTCCATAGCCTGAATACTGAACACTGTAGCTCTCCATAGACTGAACCCTGCAGCTCTCCATAGACTGAACCCTGCAGCTCTCCATAGACTGAACCCTGCAGCTCTCCATATACTGAATACTGAACCCTGCAGCTCTCCATAGACTGAATACTGAACCCTGCAGCTCTCCATAGACTGAACCCTGCAGCTCTCCATATACTGAATACTGAACCCTGCAGCTCTCCATAGACTGAATACTGAACCCTGCAGCTCTCCATAGACTGAATACTGAACCCTGCAGCTCTCCATAGACTGAATACTGAACCAAGCAGCCCTCCATAGACTGAACACTGAACCCAGCAGCTTTCCATAGATTGAACACTGAACCCTGCAGGTCTCCATAGACTGAACGCTGCAGCTCTCCATAGACTGAGCACTGAACCCTGCAGCTCTCCACAGACTGAACACTGAACCCTGCAGCTCTCAATAGACTGAATACTGAACTCTGCAGCCCTCCAGAGACTGAATACTGAACCCTGCACCTCTCCATAGACTGAATACTGAACCATGCAGCTCTCCATAGACTGAATACTGAACCCTGCAGCTCTCCATAGACTGAACACTGAACCCTGCAGCGCTCCATAGACTGAACCCTGACCCCTGCAGCTCTCCATAGACTGAGCACTGAACCCTGCAGCTCTCCATAGACTGAACATTGAATCCTGCAGCTCTCCATAGACTGAGCACTGAACCCTGCAGCTCTCCATAGACTGAGCACTGAACCCTGCACCTCTCCATAGACTGAACCCTGCAGTTCTCCATAGACTGAGCACTGAACCCAGCAGCTCTCCATAGACTGAATTCTGAACACTGTAGCTCTCCATAGATTGAGCACTGAACCCTGCAGATCTCCATAGACTGAATACTGAACCCTGCAGCTCTCCATAGACTGAATACTGAGCCCTGCAGCTCTCCATAGACTGAACCCTGCAGCTCTCCATAGACTGAGCACTGAACCCTGCAGCTCTCCATAGACTGAACCCTGCAGCTCTCCATAGACTGAACCCTGCAGCTCTCCATAGACTGAATACTTAACCCTGCAGCTCTCCATAGACTGAATACTGAACCCTGCAGCTCTCCATAGACTGAACCCTGCAGCTCTCCATAGACTGAATACTGAACATAGGAGAGCCATGTGCTCATTTTCCACATTTTGCAGTGCTGCCGCTGAGTTGATTTCAGAGAGTTGATCATTTTATCTCACTGTTATCTGTCTGGGAACGAATACAGTAAACGTGGTAACATTTCAGAGTATCAGAGAAATAGTCATTTAAACGATCAGGATTTGGGTTGTTTTCCTGCAGTCCCCAAATTACTAAGGAACGCACCAGGCTTTGCTGTCTCTACAGGGAAAACTGTAAACAGAAGTTACATGGAAAAACATGAGCAATCACCATGGAAACCAATGGAACTTGCCCGCTGATTGCTCCACTTTTAGAACTTGCTCTAGAATTGCTCTTTTTATCTATGATAAATGCATGATGAATTATTCCACCACTTAACCCCTTAAGGACCAAACTTCTGGAATAAAAGGGAATCATGACATGTCACACATGTCTTGTGTCCTTAAGGGGTTAATGTCTGGAAATGGCTAAAAGTGTCTGATTATAAAGCCCTAACGAGGGAAACGTGGCGTCCCATACAGATATCCCATACTAGCTCCATTGTACCTGTCTGCAGTACTGTAAGATCTCATCCCGGCTTCCAAGACAGCTGGGGACTCCTCGGGGGTCCGACACCCACTGGCCAGACATCAGGTCCATATGTAACGTAACTCGGCCGCAGAACAAAGCCAGCTGAGGGCGCCATGCTGAGAGGCTCTGCAACGAGAAGGCGGCTGGTTATAGAAAGAGCGGCAATTACGCAGGAACATCTCACTCCTATTGCTTCCACAAATCAATAAAACCGCCCCCACCCCAGTTATAAGTCCCAAACTCTGCATTGTGAGATTCCAACCCATAAATGTCAAGTGGCCCGGATCTGGGATATTTTTGTGACAAATATATCTGTTGTTTTTTTTATACCAATATATTCTGTAAAAAAGCATGAAATGAAGAATTGCTCAATTCTATTGAAAGTAACAAAGTTAAAAAACTTCTAACGATGTCAAATCTCAGATTTTATGGCCAATATTCTATAATCCGCTGTCTGGATGTGGCCTACATGTTAGTTTACACAGAGAGAGATTGCAGCTAAAGTGTGAACCGTCATGCCTAACATGGGAAATTCTCTTTGAATTCCTGAAATTCCCACTTTAGTGGATAAAACCCGTAATCTTTTATTTCGGCTGTTGTTATTTTGACCTAGACATATTGATTCCCCTCTGCCCTGATTTGGGGGAACGTGTCTAAATTTTGTATAACTTAAAAAATAATTAAAGTAAGAAAAATAAACACAGAGCTAAAAACACAGCAGACAGAAACGCTAATTACATTCACATGTTCTGTGTTCGGAGAGCACGAATGGAGATTTACGTCGAAGTGAAATTGATCTGTTACGGCATTTATTGATCCAAATGATCATTTCTTTCAATCTATTAGGATGTAAAAAACAGATAACATTCGTATCTTGTAATACCTTTTTTATTGGACTAACAGAATTTTGCTGGGAGAGTGTTCAGCATTAACTAACTATTATTAACACGAACACTCTCCCAGCATTATCTCACTATTCTGTCATATGTACCAACACTTTAAAATGCATTCCTATATGTTTATTCTATCTATATACCAAGTACTATGTGTTAACCTATGCTTCCCCATACTCGTATGCATGTATGCTTATATATATATATTACTGTGCATTTATATTTGTGTATATGAGTTCATGTGCATGTATGTATATGTGTTTATGTATATGTACATGTGTTTATGCGTTCACATATACACATTTATGTGTGTGTGCATGTATAAAGTGTACCATCCTCTGCACTGTCTGCTTGTTTGTTTTTCTTTTCCCTCTCTCCCCCCTCACTCTGCTCTTCAAAAAGATATTTATGACCCTCTACAAAGATGGTGTCTATTTTCTACCAAACCTGTGTCTTATCTGCACTCATGTCGCTTTAACCCCTGTATCACAACTCAACTTTGAATTCTATGTGTCGTCTTGCTCAGAAATGCTTCAGACTTGAGAAAGGGAGGTTATCCCGAAAGCTTGTCATTAAAACATTCTGTTAGTCCAATAAAAAAGGTATTACAAGATACGAATTTTATCTGTTTTTTACATCTACATCACTGGACTAATACGGCTACAATCTCTACTTGAATCTATTAGGAAAAATATAAGATTTATTGTCAATATGTTTAACTGTGCAAATGTAATGCGCTTCACTATATGTACTGTATCCCAGGAATGTGTTTTATTGTGCTATATGTGTGCAATGTGCGTACTGTGTGCAATGTGTGTACACAATGTGCTTACTGTGTGCAATGTGTGTGTGCAACGCGGTTACTGTGTGCAATGTGTGTGTGCAATGCGGTTACTGTGTGCAATGTGTGTGTGCAATGTGTTTACTGTGTGCAATGTGTGTACGCAATGTGCTTACTGTGTGCAATGTGTGTGTGCAATGTGCTTACTGTGTGCAATGTGTGTACGCAATGTGTTTACTGTGTGCAATGTGTGTACGCAATGTGTGTGTGCAATGTGTGTGTGCAATGTGTTTACTGTGTGCAATGTGTGTACGCAATGTGCTTACTGTGTGCAATGTGTGTGTGCAATGTGGTTACTGTGTGCAATGTGTGTACGCAATGCGCTTACTGTGTGCAATGTGTGTACGCAATGCGGTTACTGTGTGCAATGTGTGTGTGCAATGCGGTTACTGTGTGCAATGTGTGTACGCAATGTGGTTACTGTGTGCAATGTGTGTACGCAATGTGCTTACTGTGTGCAATTTGTGTACGCAATGTGCTTACTGTGTGCAATGTGTGTACGCAATGTGCTTACTGTGTGCAATGTGTGTACGCAATGTGGTTACTGTGTGCAATGTGCTTACTGTGTGCAATGTGTGTACGCAATGCGGTTACTGTGTGCAATGTGTGTACGCAATGTGCTTACTGTGTGCAATGTGTGTACGCAATGTGCTTACTGTGTGCAATGTGTGTACGCAATGTGGTTACTGTGTGCAATGTGTGTACGCAATGTGGTTACTGTGTGCAATGTGCTTACTGTGTGCAATGTGTGTACGCAATGCGGTTACTGTGTGCAATGTGTGTACGCAATGTGCTTACTGTGTGCAATGTGTGTACGCAATGTGCTTACTGTGTGCAATGTGTGTACGCAATGTGGTTACTGTGTGCAATGTGTGTACGCAATGTGGTTACTGTGTGCAATGTGTGTGTGCAACGCGGTTACTGTGTGCAATGTGTGTACGCAATGTGGTTACTGTGTGCAATGTGTGTACGCAATGTGCTTACTGTGTGCAATGTGTGTACGCAATGTGCTTACTGTGTGCAATGTGTGTGTGTGCAATGTGTGCACGCAAACGCAATGTGCTCTATGCTCCGTTCCCGATATTAGATTTAATGCTCTGTTTTTTAATGATATTAATCTCTGTAATTATTAGCAGTGCTATCCATACAGTCCGCACAGTAATTACAGCTTCTCACCAAGGCAGCGTGACAGACAGTGACAATCATTAAATCTGCGTGAAATGACAGTTTATAAAACACAGAGGGTCGATATACATTGATACAGACAACCAGGAGAGACTCTCTGTAATCCTGGATATCTCTTGCATGTACAATACATATATATATATACGTGTGTTATGTTATTATACAGATATCAATACTTATTATTATACAGGTATCAGCGTGTTATTACACAGGTCTCTGTGTGTTATTATACTGGTATCTGTGTGTTATTATACAGGTATCTGCATGTTATTATACAGGTATATGTGTGTGTTATTATACTGGTAACTGCGTGTTATTATACAGGTATCTGTGTGTTATTATAATGGTATCTGCGTGTTATTATACAGGTATATGTGTGTGTTATTATACTGGTATCTGTGTGTTATTATACAGGTATACATGTGTGTTATTATACTGGTATCTGTGTGTTATAATACAGGTATATGTGTGTTATTATACTGGTATCTGCGTGTTATTATACAGGTATATGTGTGTGTTATTATACTGGTATCTGTGTATTATTATACAGGTATCTGTGTGTTATTATAATGGTATCTGCGTGTTATTATACAGGTATCTGCATGTTATTATACAGGTATATGTGTGTGTTATTATACTGGTAACTGCGTGTTATTATACAGGTATCTGTGTGTTATTATAATGGTATCTGCGTGTTATTATACAGGTATATGTGTGTGTTATTATACTGGTATCTGTGTGTTATTATACAGGTATCTGTGTGTTATTATAATGGTATCTGCGTGTTATTATACAGGTATATGTGTGTGTTATTATACTGGTATCTGCGTGTTATTATACAGGTATATGTGTGTGTTATTATACAGGTATCTGCGTGTTATTATACAGGTATCTGCGTGTTATTATAATGGTATCTGCGTGTTATTATACAGGTATATGTGTGTGTTATTATACTGGTATCTGCGTGTTATTATACAGGTATGTGTGTGTTATTATACTGGTATCTGCGTGTTATTATACAGGTATGTGTGTGTGTTATTATACTGGTATCTGCGTGTTATTATACAGGTATGCGTATAGTGGGATTGCCAGCATGGGGATTATAACAGCGGTATATTAAATTAATATAGGACTCTGTATGTTACAATACAATAATGTCTGTTATTATATCTGCAAAATAATCTCACTAGGCTGATATAGATATCCAATCAGGGTGATACTGTGTACGTTGGTTCTTTGTGCACAGTGTGTGGCTCTCAGAGGGTTAATGTCACCACATTATATGGACCGGGTTCACGGTGGGCCTGGGTGTCTCGCAGGCCTCTCCATCCCATGTCTTTGTATGTACAGCCCTCTCTCCGGCCTGTATGCTATGGCTGCCTCCCGCTCTCTCAGTTTCTGAGATGGGCTGCTATGGCAACCATTCCCGACGGAGACCTTTTCTCTCTCTCTCTTTGTTGCCATGGCGACTCTCTCCCAAAAGAAGTGACGGCTGTTTCATGTCTCTTATCTTATACTTTCTCCCCCTCTTCTCCTTCTAGCTCACCCCCTCACTCCTTCCTCTGTTCTCCGTCTCTTTTGTATGTCACATGGTCCTCGCCCTCTCTCCCTCCGAAAACTCTTATCTCATCCTCCATCTCCTGTATTGCTCTCATATTTCCTTTCCATCTCAATGTCCTCCCCCCTCAGTCATATCCATAGCTCCCCACCGAGATTTCATCAGTCTCCTACTCACCGTCACCACCTTCACAAACAAACGAAAAAAGTGTGTGCGCGCCCTGATAAATACTTAAAAATAAAATATACCTACTGGAGCGTTGTGTAGGTAAAAAACCTCTGCAACCGAACATAATAAAAAGAGTCTTCGTGGGTCGATTGGGTGGCTTTTCATTATACATTATGATATATCCCAAGTATCCCAGACGTGGTGAGATGATTCCACTTTGTAAGCAATGTTGTGGAGACCAAGGTTACACACCGGTCTTTAAGGACACCAGAAAATGATCGTATAATAGCATAGCCAGGGCCGGATTAAGAGCACACTGGGCCTGGTGCTGACAATTATTATTGACAGAAAACATTAAACCATCCGTATCTCCTGGGGGTCCTGTATCTGGTGGAGGTGGTGCTGGAGGGCATCTCACAGGATGTAGCTATAAGAACAGACATATGCTACCTATGCTAATGTCTCGCTTTCATTTTGCAACCAAACCCATAACCCCAACACCGTCTTCTGTGGGCAGGTAAAAGTAGGTGAGCCACGTCACTGGCCAAAAACAAGGACCCGCCCACAAGGTGGTTGTAGTAAGTGTAGCATTAATGGGACATACCACAGTGTTAGAAAGACAGAAGCAGCAAGAGAATTTATACAGTGCGCGTAAAATCAGCTTTACCTTAAACTTTGGCTTAATGAAGCAGTTTTGGTGTATAGATCAAGCCCTGTAGTCTGCCATTTTGGAGTTAAATTGCTTTGTTTGTACAGCCCTTGCCACACCTCCCAGCATGTGACTTTCATAGCCTCCCCAAACACTTCCTGTAAATAGAGATCTAATGTTTACACTTAATTTATTGCACAGTCTACAGGAGCCTCCTGCACGTGATTAAAGATCAATTTGCAGAACAGGAGATAAAAACTTCTAAAATATGTTACATTTAGAATGCGTTAAATAATCTTGCTCGTTATCTATTTATCTGTAATTTCCAAATGGAATGTATTCTTTGCAATAAATCTTTTTTGGAATCAATGTTTTGTTGAGATTTAGATTGGGGGTAGGGGGGTAGGGAGATATTACCTAAACCACAATTAGAGTGACGTGGGTTTTTACAATTTGTATTTTTTTTTATGGTTATGGTTATTTATTTCATATCTATTCCATCTTCTTTTATTTAATCTACATATTTATATTTGTGGTGACATGGATGATAATATATGTGCTCTAAGTGTAGATGCATGCAATCTTTCATTTGTATTTATTTCATTTTTGGATATGCAATGTTTGTTTTAATTTTTTAGCAACTTTCCATTTTTTTTAATATGTTTGAGAATTCTCAAATAGGCAAGAAAGTTAACTTATGCATGAAGATGTTAGAACGTTGCTGTGTTTCTCCTTAAAACTTCATTGAATTGATACAATGTCTCCTTTAAAAGACGGATACTTTGAATTGCCATGTGGGCGATTGTGTTGAGAGGCGTAACATAAATATTGTATAGAGAAAAAGAGACAATTAGGAAGTAAAGGAGGAGGAACCCATTCAGTTATTGCAACGATAAAAGGAGATGGCGGGGAGAGAACCGCTGTTGGATGAAGCCTATTGGGTGAAATGCATCATACAGGATGAGGGCCCTATTGCACCACGTCATCAGAGCTACAAGGCCTCCTCCCGAACAAGAAAAAAGAGAGAAGGGCTGCGCCACATGAAATTGAACAGATAGTACTGAAAAGTCTCATCCCAACAATGCAAGTTGTCACATATAAAGATGTCTCTGATCAAGAGGTAGATGCAGCTGTAGTTGCTAAGTTCTTGATGCTTGGGGGATGTGGAAGATCTGAGTGTCTTTAGTCTCCGTATGTGGATAGAAAAAGACAAGGCAGCCTAATAGTGCAATATGTCAGAGCTTAGTGTGACAGTATGTTAAAAATAGTGGTGTTGTACTCACATGTAAAAGAGCTATGATCAGCTCTAGTGTATATCACATACAGTGGTATAATCCCCACTTATGGGATATGGCGAGGGTCGTTCACAGCAGATTTTTCTAAATTCCATTTGAAAAAGCCTATATTGGTGAAACGCGTTATGGATATTACTTTGCATTTTATTAAATAAAGGATTTTGGTTATCACAATAGTCTATTGTGCCATCACCTTTATATTTTAACAACTTATTTTAAAAATGTATACTTCCTGGCATTTTTATTTTTTTTAATCATCTTTATCATTTCTACTCTCAAGAATATCCCAGGTGGGGATCATACCACCAACACTATCATCATAGAGCAGTGAGCCTGCTCTACTCTTGTGAGTATAATTCTGATTAATTTTATACAATGTTTACTATTTTACTGAGAGCACTAGTTCTGGCAGTTTTTATTCCCTTTCTGAGTACCTGGACACCCACCAGGACACTGAAAAATCTTTAAAAGGGTAAATTAAAACAAAAAAACATTTTATATAGCACTTTTTGGTCAGAGTAACTCTTACCGGGCTGGTCCACTTCCCAGCAATAAAAAAATAATAAAAAAAAAAAATTACAAAAAATTAAATTAATAATATTCTAATGGCAGTCTGATCCTTCATCCGGTGACACTATTTTCCCTTGATGGAGGGTGAGAGAAGTCAGGAAGGACGGGCGGAGGGGAGGACTTGGGCGGCATGGGGTGCGTGCCAACATTGAACATCTGTAACCAGACATCTGTGCTGACAGCAAACACCCAATATACATAGAATTAAAGGATCACTATAGTGTCAGGAAAAAAAACTTGATTTATAAATATAATCCTTAGGTCCCCCACTCCCTCAGGGCCCCCCTCCCGCTGGGCTGAAGGGGTTAAGATCCCTTCAGCCACTTACCTTAATCCAGCGCCAGCTTCTTCGGCACTGGTGAGCTCTCCTCCCCCTCCGACGTCAGCTCCCGAGTGGAGCCGAATGCGCATGCGCGGCCAGACCACGCGCGCATTTAAAACACCCATAGGAAAGCATTTCTCAATGCTTTCCTATGGACATTCTGATTTTTGCATTGAGCGTTGTGGAAGCGCCTCTAGCGGCTGTCAGTGAGAGAGACACTAGAGGCTGGATTAACCCTGCAATGTAAACATAGCATTTTCTCTGAAACTGCTATGTTTACATCTGAAGGGTTAAAACCTGGGGGATCTGGCACCCAGACCATTTCATTGAGCTGACGTGGTCTGGGTGACACTGACTATAGTGGTCCTTTAACATTAGCGAATAAGGAAATAATATTCCGAGCCGGCTAGTGACCCGATAATGACGCTGCATGAGTAGGAATTACCCCTTTGGCAGCACAGGGATTCAATTCTGTATGTGCAGCATATACAAACTCCAGACACCATGACTACTTGAATTCATTGCTTGGAATAACCCTTAAAATTGTATAATGAATTATTCGCTACTCACATGTTTACACAAAACCTTTATTTGATATCCTGCAGATAACGTTATTACAATCTGATGATACATTTCTTATTTAAATTTACCGGATTATAAAACAAAAAAACATAAAATAACTAAGTGAGTGAGGGACTTTATACGGAATCGCAATACTGACGCAATGGGATATTTTATTACACTTTCACTAGATAAATCTCACTAAACCAGATTTTTGCTTTCACTTTTATTTACAAAATCAACTGAAATACGGTCTTAAAATATCTTGGTATATCAATGGAAACATTGATGTGAAAGACAGGGAGCACGTATGAGCAATGCTGCCTTACTCTGACTCTTTACAAACACAACGTATATATTTTATTTGGTTGATAGAACAATTAATCCCTACATATAATCAATGGCATGAATATAAGATCTCCCCATTTAATGATTTATTATTTAATACAGACTCAACTTTATTATCTCCAAAAATGAAACCAGCTATTTTCAACCATTCTTAAAGATAGCGATAATTCAATACATAAAACAAACAGGACACAAATTATTAGGAAATAATCAAATACCAGACTTATCTGGGCTCCAAAAACAAACTCCCAGAGAATCGCTCCCTCTCCCGAATTCTGCAAAGCAGGTCTGTCCAGACCTCCTGCTCCCCCATTAGATCTCCAGTAATTACAGAGAGGTGGTTCAGGGTCACCCCAAGAGGGTACAAAAACAGGAGTCATCGAAAGATCTTGGAAAACGGCAGCATCCTTAATATAGCTTATTGCGCATGCACAGGGCATTACTTGTGTATCATACAAGAATGTGACTTTTCCCAACAACTGCGAGCCATGACAAACATGGAATAGCAGATATTGCAAGTAAATGCTCAATTAAGATGCAACTCTCCTATTATCAGATATGTATACAAGACGACATAAGACCTGGATTTAAATCTTTTGAATTCGCTTTTCGAGTGATTACAATCTGTTAGAAAAACTTTGCAAATGATTTATCTACAAAACGTGCCTTCTGTATTCATCTGAGAGGTTTTTCCAACAGATTATGGTCATCTGAAAAGCTTATTCAAAAATATTAAATCAAGGTCTTTTAATTGTGCTAGAATTTCAGCTTAGTTTCCGTGTGGTTTATTCAATACTAAATTATGAAATGCAAAATTCTGGGAAAATTAGCAAAACTATGACTACAGTTAAGTTTCAGAATTTTTTGCTTAAATTTTTCAATGAATATTTCTTACAGTTAGAGGGTTTAGTAAATAACCCGTTTGTATAAAATATCAGAAGAGGCAATGACCAAGCCTTCACAGTCCCTGTGCCCTGTGCCCTGTTGCATTTAATAGGCTTTGAGACAATCTGACTGAATAATACGGCACGACATACATTTGTAATCAAAATTATTCAACTCTCAAAATTTACAGACTTTCAGCTGATTTCAATGAACAAATCAAACAAAGCAATTGAAATAGCTCAACACGACAAAAGCTTCAAGTAGTTTCCCTAAATTCAACTGAAAATGCAACTGATACTGATTTCTCCAGTCTCAAAATGATTTAATCTCCTGCATAGAATCCCTCACAACAACACAAATATGCAAAACAGGTGTTGTCTCAAGCACACTTGATGCAACTAATCAAGGGCTTCATTAATTGCACAAGATGTGCTTAAGTTGGTACACTTGAAATACCTGAACTGGCTAGGGGTTTGTTGAGTGTCATGTTTGACTACATGTTAGAAATAAGTCAAAAGAATGGTCTATAAAGTTAAAAGAAGAGGTCATCGCCCTTCACAAGCAAGGAACAGGATACAAAAAGATAGCAAAGGCACTGAATGTTCCAAGAGACACCGTTAGAAGCATAGTTCACAAGTTCAATGTTGAAGGAACAGTGGTTAATCTACCTGAACGGAGCAGAAAAAGGAAGCTATTAATGGCTGCAAACAGATTTCTGAGAAGGCAGGTTGTGAAAAAGCCTTGAGTGACTGCAAAAGACCTGAATCAAATCTTGGTGGCAACAGACACTGAGGTTTCAGTGAGCACAGTAATGCAGAAGGTTTCCATGTCAGAACTCCAAGACGTACACCAATACTGACCCAAAAGCACAAGAAAAGTAATCTTCAATAATCTCAAAAACGCATACCTTGCAAGCTCCTGCTCCAAGCACTGATTTTAAGCATTAAACGCCCGCAAATCTGCCGATCAGACCGCACAAACACAACCGCAGAATTTTTTTTATTTACTTACATGAAGGTTAATAATAACAAGTCCTACGCGTTTCATGCACAATGGGACTTCCTCAGAGACAGTCTTTGCTGTATGCAAAGTTCAAGTGTGAACGCTATAGCATAGGAGACGCAATGATGTCAGTTGAGGTCGAACCCAGAAGATATTTGAATTCAGCTAAGAAAAGCTGCAAAGGACCAATAAGGGCACTAAATACACAACCAAGAGCAGGAATTAAAGATAGGGATAGGGAGGGGGAACTTTGTATACACTGCAAAGACTGTCTCCAAGGAAGTCCCATTGTGCACGCGTAGGACTTGTGGTGATACTGCACACTTGTTATTATTAACCTTCATGTAAGTAAATACATATTTTTCTGCACTTTACTTGGTTTGTAATTCACTTTGTTGCATTGTATCTCTCTATTGCTAACTGATTTACCAACCGGAGACCCGGGAAGTCACCAGAGGGTACACATCTCTACAGTGCAGAGATTCGGAGGTCTGAGAAGACTTGTATTATTCTGAAGGCATTTTCTCTTTTAGCAATTGTGAGTGGCCAATTGTACCATACATTTTATCAAAGTGTACAAACATTCTGCGCCATGTTGGGTCGCTTTTCTTCAATTTAGCAGGTGTTTTATAAATGTCAGTAATAATAATAATAATAATACAATGCATTGGCCTCCAAGCGTAGGCGCTGCTGGGGAGGAGGGGGGACTTTAGGGGCTGAAGCCCTGGATGTGGGACTTTCTCGCCCTGGATCTCTACAGTTGGTGGAAGACAAAGAAGGATATTAGGGTTTTATTTTCTATTTTATTTAAATTTTTATATCTGGCAGTTGCTTGTCCATGCAGCCACCTATAATAAAAATAAAGATCAGTAATACAAGGCTACAGAGGGGAAGGGGTGGTGCCCCCCAGATGAATGTCAGGAGGGGGTGCTGGGGAACAGATCATTCCTTCTATTGGTTAGCTATTATTTTCAGCTTTTATTAAGATCCCAGAGAACATCAGCAGCGACTGTTCGTGGGTAGCGAGGAGGGGGCAGAACATAGAGAGCCAGAGAGATATCAGGATACATCCCCATCTTTCTGTCAGAATTAGGGTCATCGCGTTTTGCTTTGGCCTCAAGCCCCAGGTTTTACTGCAACCTAAACCCCAACCCCGCTTCCAGTGAAGTCAATAACAGTCTAATGGTGATATAGAAAGGGTAGTAGATACCTGGAATAGCCTTCCAGTGGGAGCAGTAACAGTGATATAGAAAGGGTAGTAGATACCTGGAATAGCCTTCCAGTGGAAGCAGTAACAGTGATATAGAAAGGGTAGTAGATACCTGGAATAGCCTTCCAGTGGAAGCAGTAACAGCGATATAGAAAGGGTAGTAGATACCTGTAATAGCCTTCCAGTGGGAGCAGTAACAGCGATATATAAAGGGTTGTAGATACCTGGAATAGCATTCCAGTGGGAGCAGTAACAGTGATATAGAAAGGGTAGTAGATACCTGGAATAGCCTTCCAGTAGGAGCAGTAACAGTGATATAGAAAGGGTAGTAGATACCTGGAATAGCCTTCCAGTAGGAGCAGTAACAGTGATATAGAAAGGGTAGTAGATACCTGGAATAGCCTTCCAGTGGGAGCAGTAACAGCGATATATAAAGGGTTGTAGATACCTGGAATAGCATTCCAGTGGGAGCAGTAACAGTGATATAGAAAGGGTAGTAGATACCTGGAATAGCCTTCCAGTAGGAGCAGTAACAGTGATATAGAAAGGGTAGTAGATACCTGGAATAGCCTTCCAGTAGGAGCAGTAACAGTGATATAGAAAGGGTAGTAGATACCTGGAATAGCCTTCCAGTGGGAGCAGTAACAGTGATATAGCAAGGGTAGTAGATACCTGGAATAGCCTTCCAGTAGGAGCAGTAACAGTGATTTAGAAAGGGTAGTAGATACCTGGAATAGCCTTCCAGTGGGAGCAGTAACAGTGATATAGCAAGGGTAGTAGATACCTGGAATACCCTTCCAGTGGGAGCAGTAACAGTGATATAGAAAGGGTAGTAGATACCTGGAATAGCCTTCCAGTGGGAGCAGTAACAGTGATATAGAAAGGGTAGACTGTCTGTCTGTCTGTCTGTCTGTCTGTCTAATTGTCTATACTCTATCTTTCCATATATCTATCTATACATCATCTATCTATCCTCTATCTATGTGTCCGTCTATATATCCATCTATCTCTCTATCCTTTATCCATCTATCCATCTATCCTTTATCCATCTACTTATCTGTCGATCTATACACTATCAATCGATCTATCTATCTACCTACCTGTCTGACTGCCTATCTATCTATCCATCTTTCTATTTCAAACCGTCTATATTTATCTATCTACTTATCTATCGATCTACACACTATCTATATCGATCTATGTATCTCTCTCTACCTATCTATACTCTATCTACCTACTTATCTATCTATCGTTTGTTACAATGATCCACTATCACTATATTTTATATGGGATCAATTTTTACATACTCTGTCATATGTTATTAATCTAGATTAGTCTTCGTTAAACAAATTTAATTATTTTCATTCCTTTCAGCGTATAATTTATATATTATATTGATTTGGGAAGGGCTGCAATCACCAGATTGAGATGCATTGGAAACCTACGATTCCAGATGCTGCCCCTCCCCCACCTATACGATGACTGAGGCTCCGCCCCATCGAAGGTGCTTTTCATGGTAGCATTTCCTAATGTTTTAGCTCTGGGTTTCCTGTTTTTTTTATGTTTGATCCAGCTGTGCTTATTATAGGAGGAGTAGGCAATAGTCGCTTAACGGCTGGCACATAGCAAAATATTAGATATAAAACTGTTAGAGAGTAGTCACACATTTTTTGAAATATGTTTGATCTATCTGTGCTAATAATAGGAGGAGCAGGCAATAATCGCTTAACGGTTAGCACATTGCAAAATATAGGATAATAAAAAAAAAATAAACTATTAAAGATTAATCACACATTTTTAAGTATGTTTGATCCATCTGTGCTTATAATAAAAAATAAAATAAAAAATAAAAATATATAAAAAATAAAAATTTAAACATGCAAACTAAGTGTTGTTAACAAGGTGAGTACAGTGTCTTTGGTGCTGTTCGATTCCATCAGCCAATGCCAGCTCTATGTGTTGGGCTTGCGAGCCGGGGTTGGAGGCAGGGTTGATGTCCCTGTGAGATTCCCACTCCGGTGGTCGCGGTGGAGCTTTTCCGGCCGTTACGTTTCTCAGTACCGATCCATGCTGTGGCTCGGTGGGCGCTGTTGCAGGCAATGTGTGAATTAATTTTCTGCTGGTCTGTGATTCCTGGAACCCCCGGCTGGTAATCAGGTTGGGCTCGTTTGCGGATCTCACTCCGGTGTATGCGGGCGTGAGCGCCGGTGTCCATAGAGCTTGGTGTCGTTTCCCGCCATAGTGGTCTCCGGCGTTGCCCTTGGAGCGCCCCTCTGGGTGTGTTTCCACCTAACTGCCGTCTGGTTGCTGGGCGGATCCAAGCAGCTGCTTCTTTCCTCGCCAGCCGGTAGGTCTGTCCCCGGGTGTGGAGCTTTGACCAGAGGTGAGCACAGAGCCTATCGAAGAACTCTGTTACACTTTTGGGAGGCTTATGTAGTGTGCGCTGCAACTCAGGCCGCGCTTGTGCCGCCATCTTGTTTGGGCTTTGCTGGTCTCGTTTGGCTGTGAGCTTTGTCGCTGGATCATGCGATGTCGCTGGGGTGGTTGTTCCCAGCGTGGACCGGGATATCCCCCGCCGGTCCAGGGGGGGGGGGGTAGCAGGGCATTAGTGTTCCCTCGTGTGAGAGCAAGCCCCATGCCGGGGGATCGGCCGCCTCCCCCATGCCCTGGGCTCCGCTCCGTTTTAGGCCTCGTGGTCGGTTCGAGCTCCTCCGTGGCGTTTAGGCTCGAGATTGGTGTCATTCTGCTCTGTGTTGGGTCCCGGTTCACTTTCCGGGCAGCATGTACCGTGGGTTTCATCGTTATGTTGTGTATGAGCTTTTATGTGCCCCCTGTTATAGGAGCCCTCAGATAACACGTCCGGCCATCTTGGGTATCAGGCCCCGCCCCGGTTTTCTGTTTTTAACATTAAAAGTAGCCATAATTCTCATTTACATGCACCAATGTCACTCCCACCATATGCCTTTCATGCCAAGGATTATGGGAGTGCTGTTTAGACACCTAGTACCCACTGGATTCAGAATGGTTCTAGGTTCATATCCTGAAAAACTGCATTCACCCTTCCATTGAGTAATAATGGCCGGAACACCTCCATTGAAAACCATGACAACTCCTCCAACATCATCAGAGACCATGGCTACCCCCTACCCTTCAGACACTTTGAGAGGGCCTATTCCTTCATCAAACACTATTGGAGGCTCCCTTCCTTCATCAGACACTATGGGAGTGGCCCATCCTTCATCAAACACAATGGAAGGGCAACTTCTTTCATCAGACATCATGACCAAGTCCTTCATCAGACACAATGGCTACACCCTATCCTTCATCAGACTCCATGTCTGGGCCTCTTTCTTCATCAGACACTATGATTAGGTTCACTCATTCTTCAGAAACTATAGGTAGGTTCACTACTTCATTAGACACCATGTCTGGGGCCCTTTTTAAATCAGTCACTATGGGTAGGCCCACTCCATCAGACACTATGATTAGGTCCACTACTTTATCAGAAAATATGGTTAGGTCCACTACTTCATCAGACACTAAGCCCCCTCCATCATTGGACACCTGGGCCAGGCCCTCTGTTTCTTCAGACACCTTGGTACTTGGGTTCTGCTACATTAACACTGATTGCTAACTTCATTGCACGCAGATTATTGTATAGCTTTACCAATTTTCATTTGTCTGGAACTGTATTCCGTTCCTACATCTCTTGAATCAGGTGGGAGCTTTATTTACAGGAGTTCAGTTTTCACAGTCAACAAGGAACCAACTCACTCTTATTTGACAACAGGAATTACACAACTATTATAGAAAGGGGACAGGAGCACCTCAAGTCTAAAGGAAGGCCTGTTACAGCATTGCATTGTGGAAATTATACAGACCAAGTAACAAATCTCAGGGCATGTTCTCCATAGTGCCATGATCTGTATTTGGCTCACTGGTTGATAGAGCAAGGGAGTTTCACCCAACACAACCAACATACAACACACTCAGCCAGAATGGCCCGCCGACACAATCAGCCAGCACAGCTATCACAGAACATGCTCAGCCAACACGAGTCTCACGGAACACACCAAGCCAGTATTGCCACCACACAACACAATCAGCCAGTATGGCTATCGAAGAATACACTCAGCCATCACAGCCATCGCACAACGCGATCAGCCAGCACGGCATCAAATAACACACTCAGCCAGCATGGCCATCAAATAACACAATCAGCCAGCACGGCCATCACACAACAAAATTAGCCAGCATGGCCATCACACAACACAATCAGCCAGCATGGCCATCACACAACAAAATTAGCCAGCATGGCCATCACACAACACAATCAGCCAGCATGGCCATCACACAACACAATCAGCCAGCATGGCCATCACACAACAAAATTAGCCAGCATGGCCATCACACAACACAATCAGCCAGCATGGCCATCACACAACACAATCAGCCAGCATGGCCATCACACAACAAAATTAGCCAGCATGGCCATCACACAACACAATTAGCCAGCATGGCTATCACACAACACAATCAGTCAGCAGGGCCATCACACAACAAAATTAGCCAGCATGGCCATCACACAACAAAATTAGCCAGCATGGCTATCACACAACACAATCAGCCAGCATGGCCATCACACAACACAATCAGTCAGCAGGGCCATCACACAACAAAATTAGCCAGCATGGCCATCACACAACAAAATTAGCCAGCATGGCTATCACACAACACAATCAGCCAGCATGGCCATCACACAACACAATCAGCCAGCATGGCCATCACACAACACAATCAGCCAGCATGGCCATCACACAACACAATCAGTCAGCAGGGCCATCACGCAATCATGCAGTATGGCTATTAAAGTACATACTCAACCAGTATAGCTATCATACAATATGATCAGCCAGCACGGCTATCATAATATATTCTAAAGATAAGTCATCCATCCAGTTGTGACCGTGTTCATTGGATAGCTCCTTCCTTCTTCAGCAAGATAATTATAAAACACACAAATCCTACAAGAATGTACAATTTGTAGGGGATAAAGAAACACATTTCAGTGAGGTTGAGATGCCAAGACATGGCCAGCCAGGTCATTAGACCGAGCTATCCATTACTTTTCCATCTTCACCAGATGGTTAACGAACATTCTTTTATTTTCTTTTTAAATCGCTCTAATAATCTGTAACGTGTTTACAAATTTCAGTTATTTTAGAAAATGTTATATGATGTTTAACACGTCAGTTATGGAATAAACAAACATTTAGTTCACTAGATCAAAAATTACAACAAATTCAAAACAAAATTTGCAGTGTATAAAATTTTGGGAATTCTTCATTTTCCGCATTCGTTTTCCCATTTCACGTCATGGTTTTGTTATGTTTGCCAACTGTTGACTAGCGCTGTATAGATGCAAATACATCAATTGGTCTTCCAAGGCAAATTGAAAGCAAAAATAAATCTGTAGATTCCGTTTTGTTTTATTTCCAGCATAGAATTCTAGTTAAACTAAAACAAGTTAATGCTTTCATTAATAATTCCCATTGTTTGTGTGCCCTGAGAGACCTATATAAAGTCGGACTACAACCATCATTCATTTACGCTGTGGTTTTTTTTATTTGCTCTCTGAGCTATTGAATGCGCCTGTAAACACTGCCGGGCATCGAGCCTTGAAAAACACATACTGAGGCCGCCCAATAAAATCCTCCGGGTTCGTAGTCCTACCAGACCGTTAGGATGTCTCTAATCGACAAGCAGTAAACTTGGAGTTTTTAACGAGTTTTATTAATGAGCGATGTTTAGTATTTGCCTATGAGTCCAGAGGTCATAGGGACCCCTGAGAATTAATGTTGGGCAGCCTGCCCCTCCTTGTACTTTGTATGGATACAGGTGACCTTTCCTAAGATTTCAATTTGTCTTGTCGGACCACTGGGTTAGCCTCTGTACAAACAGTCAGTCAACAGCATTTCACTATATCTAGTTTATCGTTGTGGACGTGGCACCTGGGATGGGCTTCAGCCACATTGGTGGATCATGCGCCCATAGTAGGTGGAAGCCAACTCATTAGTTTTGGGACGTGCTTCATAAGATAGGCATGAGAGTTCTGAAACCAATATAGAATAGCAAGAATGGATGAAAACAAAAGATTGATGTACCCTACCACCACAGCCATTGTCACCAAGCTCTCCTGTGTATCACATGGCGATGTGGGATATAATGCCCTTGTTTTATAGTAAGAAGGGTCCCTCTGTGTTCTGTAGAGGGCGGAGGACAGTGCCAGGGAGAGACAGAGGAAGAGTGCCGTCATTGGCCTCACAGTGACTCCCTCACCACAAGATGCAGCCACCTGTTTGATCCAGATGTCTCCCGGCCTTTTGTACATAGGGAACTAATCAGCAGATCTCCATCTTGGTGCCCCTGCAAAACCTTCTGGCATTCAAAGAGATAAAGCTCCAAGCGCCCCGCAGCCCCTCCTGGATCATGGGTGCTTTATTGACCTATTAAAGAGGAATATTAAATGCCCCGAGGAATAAACAAGCACAAACAGGAAAGCCACTAATGATTAACCAGGATCTGACATTGCACCTGGGTATCTTTTCCATCACTGAACCATCTCACCAAGGACTCTGACAGTGACCGTCTCATAGTCCATGGTCCCTACGCAGCCCCATTACAGAGACTTGCTCCTGACATCCAAGCAAGGTCTGCTGTTCCATTACAGACCCATCATGCAATTAGTTATTCCATTAATCTCTCTCCTGGCACACTGCGCCTCCTGCTATTTCTGTACAGACTTAACCACTCTCACAGCTGAGCTACTGCACCATCCTCTGCTCTTCCAGCAAGCTCCCTCTGCTACACAGCCATTCATCGCTCATTGTGCAGCATCCTCTGCAAACCAATAATCCACCTGCCATGACTAATCAGAACCAGCATGTTCTCAACCCAATTTTCAGACCATTTCCTCCGAAAATAAATTGCTCCTAATGTCTTTATTTGACAGACAGTTCTGTAAACAAAAAAAACAAAAACCTGAAAAATGTCCATTATCCTTCCGAACCCGGCTTAGAGTGTGACCCTAATAATCTGCCGGTACATACTGTGCCCACATACTCCTACTCGGTACACATACTGCGTGGAGAGACTATACAAATCAGTCCATAAAATCCCACCACTTCACCAACGCATCCTGCTTGCTATATATCACAGCGATTTATTCATACATTAACCCAGCAATTCATTAGACTGAGTAACTTCCTTCCTACCCAATACATCATTAGGCTAAAATCCATAATGACTACAAGTCACAATCTGCCAATGGTTCTTGCTTCGGAAAGCGATACCCCCCCTCTATTCTGCTTGGACGTGCATAGCGCCAGCCTTGCGCCTTATTTATTTTGATGACTGAGTGGCCTGCGATGGGACGGTTAAAGGGTTAATCTCGATAACCAGTATCCCCTTCTATTGCCCAACACACCATCTGCCAATAACAGGAATGATCTCAATATTTTAGTTCCTGCATTAAAAGACAAGAACTCCACCCATTCCAGCTGTGCCCCCTGCGATTGTCACCGGCAGCCCCCCACCATGGCACTTTGGTCGTGTCACCTAGGCCCCCTCACCTGTGCACTGAGCAGCAGCAGACAGCTTGCAGAGAGTAGGGTGGCTCTCAGTCTCTCGGAAGCCCCCATGGTAGCTTGAGCCTCTATTTCCCGCAGGGTCTAGGGGTCCTGCTGCCTTTGCTGATGCTGCGGTAACTGGCTGTCCCTGGCTGCTGGAAGGATGGTCCCTGCCACAGACACAGCGTCCCAGATACTGCGAGCCTGCCTCTGCTGCAGATGCTGTGTCTCTCGCTCTGTCTCTGTTTATCACAGTTTGTCTGTGCTTGTCTCACAGATGCCTCTGTCTCCCAGTCTGCATGTATCTGTCTGTGTGACTGTATGTCTCTCTGTAGAAGCCTCGTTGTGCTATACAAAGACAAACCCCATCCCCCCCTCCTCATCTCTCTCCTTCTCTCTCTCCTCCCATCTGTCTCTCTATCAATTCCTCCTCCCTCTCTATCCCTCTCTCGCTCTCTCACACACTCCACCCTTTCTCCTCCCATGGACAGAGTCTGTCTCCTGTAAACCAGGATTGAGAGACGACAAAGCCAATACGGTGTGACAGCGCTGCGCAGACAACGCAAAGCTATTCTACGAACCTGCGCAACTGCAAAACCAGAGCGAAAAGTGCAACATCTGCAGCGCAGAACATGATATATTACAGAGAACAGGATTTTATTGCATTTAAAGGGGCAGTAACCCTTTTTAATAAAATAGATTACATCCACTGAAATGGATCTATTCTAAGCTGGTTCAGCTCAGCCTATGCTAATATTTGTTAACGTTTGTCTCTGCTTTAATTGTAAAGTACTATGGAATATGCTGGAACTATATCAAATAATAATAATAATAATAATAATAATAAATATTATATGGGACCGGGAACACGTTTCTGTCTAGAGCAGGACCACAAACTACCTTAAAACATATTCTTTATAAACTGAAATACAACAACAAAAACGTTTTCTAACATTTCTTAGAACCATATTTTTCAGAATAACAATTCTGGGAGGAATTTTAAAACTGGAGCAATCAGGAATAAAAAAAAGGACATTATTGCCCCAAACACTTAACAGAAGAAAGAAATGTAAGAAAGTGTAACGGTGTGAGATGATATAAATCATGCCCCATTAAATGATTATTAATGATATTAATACTGATTGTGTTAGTAACGAGTCCTACATAATGTAAATAAGACTTTACAGACCCACTTTAATTACCCAAATTATTCATTCTACCTATTTTAGTATCACTATAAATTAAGGGAATGTCAGATTGGGCACATACACCTGCACTGGCTAATGTCCTGTGTTTCTTTAGCAAATCTACTATTTTGACAGGCAATTTAAAGAGTACAAAAATATTAAATTATTTTATGTTGATTATTACTATAATTATGTTCATTGTAATTTTAATAAAAAATATATCAAAACATGTGTGAAACACAAAACATGCTCTGCCGCAGAGCGTGCCGCTAGCCACAAGACTAACAGTGTTATTTAAACTGATAAATAACTGATTAGAAATAAGGACATTCCCTGTCACTATTGCCCAATCTTTGTAATTATTATTATTATTCACTAGATTTCTGCATTCAGCGTCAAATAAAATGCAATTCATCCACACATATTGGGCGACTGGCGAATCGGCAGAATTCCCATACTCTGAAACTCTATGTGGATGTATCACGAAAAAAAACTAAAATAGACAATGGACGAACAGTTTAGTTTGTTTTTTGATTTGGAGTTTAAGGGGTGGCGACAAAAAAATGGTTAGAGGGCAGTCGCTCAATGATGATTTAATTCATAGATCATGTTAGAATTGACCAAAAGACGGAAAAAGAGAGGAGCCATAAAAATACATCTATATTTATACATTATATTTAATAAAAGGAGTATATTTATAAGTAGAGATATTTTTTAATATATAATATTTAATAAATATATAAGTATCGATTTTATACTGCTCCTTTTTTTCCTCGTTTGGCTACGTCTCACTTCGGTGACCCACGTGGCAGAAAATGTATACATTTGCAGTTCAGCGATTGGCCCATTTTTATGCCCTTTTGAGTTTTTACATTTCCTCCCCTTTTGTATAAATGTATTTGGCACAAGCTGAAATAGCACATTCACAAATTTCGTTACACAGAAAGAAATGTTCAATTTGGCCAAACCATTTTTTTTGCAGTGCACAAATCTCTTATTTAATAGGAATGAAAATATGCAAAGAATACACATTGCTCTATGGCTTGTAGTACAGACAGGTTTATATCTTTATTGGAGATACCATGCAGGGCTCAAAATTGCCACTAGCTATTGACAAGCTAGCATCCAGTCCTGGCAGATGGAAATACAGCCTTGAGAGGCATGCTATTGGCTTCCACTGTAATCAATGCTGTTATAAAGCATAAATTATTAGAACATCATTCGCTAATTGTGACATTACTAGCGTATTGCAACATTACCAGCACAGCTGTTGTGTTAACCAGTGGTGTAACCAGCGGTTTATAGAGTGTAGAAATCTACACGTCAAACACCAGCCCTTACCCTACACATGCGCCATGCAGGTAGGACTTCAAAGACTCCCAGACAGGCTGACGAATTTATAGGGGAAAGACATGACAAGTAAGTTCCACTGCTCTACCTCATACAAGTCCATGTGCAGAAACACTAAGCCAATTGGTCCATCAATCCAAGGTGCTGTCTTGGTAACTTATTTATTTTCCAGACTGACTGGGACTGTAATGGGCGCCCAGTGTGTAAATGCCCAATACCAATTTTGAAAGTCCGGTTCAAGAGTAGGGGTGAGGATGTCTTGATTATTCTTGGCAGTCTGAATGTGAATTAACTGCAAAATAATTCTCATGAATGGGCAGGATTCCAGCTTCACTTGAGTAAACACTATATAAGGAACACAGTCATGATTACCTACTGGCATTGGTTCCAAGAGGGACGGCCGAACATCTCATTAATTCTACAAAAATACGAGGTGGATGTCAACATTCCTTCAAACCAATGTTTGGTAAATGTTCAGACTTGGGTGGAATATCATCATGCATTCAAAGCAAAGGTGTCACAATTTGTGTATATTCATCAATTTACCAAAACATTTCCCATTCCCTGGTCACAACGTCCAGATGAAGCTTACACTGGACAACCTTGGTATTGCAGGTATTTTGTGAATTACATTTTCCATAATATTCAGCCAGTGTAAAGACTGGCTTAGTCAATACCGGCCTAGTGTAGAGAATTACGCTTTTAGGGACCAACAGCACAGATCCACACATGGATTATTTTCGACGGGGGCTTTACCAGTAATGGGTACTAACATCGTTTCTACTTACAATAGACATAATATAACATAAAATCAAAAATCCATCTCTGTAAAACATATACATTCTTCTTAGAAAGCAATTGAAATCAAGCGTAACTACGGATCTGTGTAAACAAAGACACATCCTAATGGCAGCCAAATTAAAGCATCACACAGACACATAAAATACGGCAAGCCCCTTTTAAATAGAATGGATGAAATAAAGTCTGTGTCTGTGGATGTTTAAAGCTCCTACAGTATCATGTAGTCAGCGTTCTAGTAATTATAAGGAGCATTATCAAGGGATTCATTTTGTCTTCGTAAGAGCTACCTCTATCTTTCTTAATGGCTTCATTACACTTCTAACACAATTAACCATTACATCCACAGGACTTGTGCAGAGGACAATGAGTAAATCAGACATCCATATTATCAGTTGCCTCTCCTCAGTCCTCCCCAGTATCCTAAAAACACAAGCTATAAGGATTTCCTCTGCCCCCACTTCACCTGTTTGTTAATCGTACACCAGATATCTTCCTTAAAAGACAATTCAACCATTGTAAAACGCACTGTGTCTGCGCTAGCTACACTCCTGCCATATCTGCTTTTGCTCAAATACGGGCCTCGGTTTAATATTTTTAAATAAGATTTTCAAATGAGTTAATATTTATTTTCAAGATATTAAAATATGGACAAGCTCCCGCTCATCATGCTCTCCCACCGGGCATACCCTGGGTTATGGGGACGGGACCAGCGAGACAAGGTGCTACCAAACATGGGGGCACCCCAACAATGGTGACTTTACCCGAAGCCTGTAGCCATTGGGAGCAGTTACGACAAGCTGAGGCCTACCAACGCCTTGAGCTGAGGAAAGGCGACCGACCTCTTCACTTTATAACGAGCAGTACAGCCCTCAGATTCGCCTCCCCCTTTGGACCTGTGGGGGTGATCCTGGTCCCCACTGATCTGACCTACCTGATTGTTCCGGCTCCAGATACCTGCTGTTACCATCCGAGTTCCAGCTGCCACGCTTCACAAAATGGCGGGCAAAGGTGTTTTGGAGGAGCAAGGCCATACGTGGATGCATGGCGAGCAGCATCACTATATTGAGCACACATTAAGACACCTCGTTACTCGCTTTTGGGCAAAGCTAGAAGAAAGTGCGGCTGAGGCACTGCCTCCCCATTGCAAGGCAGACCAGGAAAATAAGCAACGGAACACGGGAGGGCCTACACCGAGCGATGATTCTACACCACTACCCATCTAACTTAGCGACATGACTCGGCGACACAAGCCACGCAGGCAGAAGAAAGCTGCTAACAAGAGGCTACAAACCAGTGGATCTACCTACTATTCCCAGATGGGGAGGGACTCGGGCTGTGGGATCCCCCAGGTCAATGCCTGGAAGCTGATCGCCCTCAGAAAAGCCTGGCTCTTGAGCAGAACGCCCCTGTGCTTACCGACTATTGGGGTCGGCAGACTCTAGCTTCCCCTTACCAGAATGGTCTATTGTCTAGGCCTTACAATCTTATTTCCTTAATAAAATGCTGATTTGCATAGTTGTTCCACTTTGCTAATCTCTAACCGGTGGTATGTTACAGTAGTATATACCGGTCATACTTCATTATAAATACAAAGGAGGAGTAGGGATGCAAAATGAAAGATAAGCAATTCTAAGGTGCAGATATAAAAATATATACAACCTTGTAATGATGAAGTAAGCGATATCTATATAAAAATAAATAAATCGCATATAGTGTATTACAGAACCAAAATGTTATTACACGCAAGATGATTGTGGGAACTCACAAGATTGTAATGTAAAACAGGCCCATCATCCTCAGTCAGGCAGGATCTTCAGTATATGAAGTAAACAGACTCTTCTATAGAAAAAGGATCCAAGTAAAACAGCATAAAAACCACACTCAGGTGGTATCAACAATCACTTGGGGACTTACTTTGATGCTGTTGATACCACCTGAGTGTGTTTTTTATGCTGTTTTACTTGGATCCTTTTTCTATAGAAGAGTCTGTTTACTTCATATACTGAAGATCCTGCCTGACTGAGGATGATGGGCCTGTTTTACATTACAATCTTGTGAGTTCCCACAATCATCTTGCGTGTAATAACATTTTGGTTCTGTAATACACTATATGCGATTTATTTATTTTTATATAGATATCGCTTACTTCATCATTACAAGGTTGTATATATTTTTATATCTGCACCTTAGAATTGCTTATCTTTCATTTTGCATCCCTACTCCTCCTTTGTATTCATACTATTGTATTGGTGTTTGTAGAGGGCACACTGTTTAGTAGGTTTGCTATTTGCTGTTGTGTTGTTTAGTGGTTGGGTACTTTTTTGCCTTATACTTCATTATAAGTTTAAAATATAATTGTTATTCTCACAACTTCACCGTGCATGTTAATACTCAATATATATATAGAAAAAAATCTAAACATTGAAACATTTTGCTAAATATTTTAACATTTTATTTAAAATTAATCGTTTGAAAAGCGTATTCAAAACAATTATATCGAGGCCATTATATAATATAAACTAGAGAGAGGCCTTTTACTATATCAGTATGGGCGCACCACAAATATTGGTTTCTAAAGAAGAAACCACTAGAAAATGTACTGAATTAATTTATACCTGGCTTTTCTGCATAGAAGTTAAAATCCAGAAAAATATTTGCCAAACATTTAAAATTATGTTCATATTTTTTGGCAGATCTTTTTTTAAGCTCGTAAAATAAATACCCCCCTCTTCCATCCCCCCAATTGTACGTGATTTTGTAAGGAAGACAAAAGTAAGCCAATTTTTAGATTTCATTTTTTCTTTTATGAGAATTTCTGTTCATCCTTCTTAATGCCACTTCCACATAACATTCTATTTCTCTATGCACTCATCTTATCCCACGTTGGCTACTGTAGCCAGATTTGCTACATTCTATCCAATGTTGGATGCCCGTCCTTCCCGACTGACGGTGGGAATTTCCACGCTCTTGGGTGGGTGTGGAATTGGCTAGATCTGCATTATACTTTCTTGTTATATTATTCTTGGCCAAAGTGCTAAATGCCTGAAAGATGAATTACCCCAGACTCACTTAAAATTTTAGTCATACACATAGGATAGATAATAAATTATAGATCAGGGCCTGCATTAAACATTAGGAAGGATCACTTACTGTGAGTTATTATGCAAAGCTCCCCAGCAGAGTCGTCCAGACAGCTCTTCATTTCGCCCATCAGGACAGCCGCATTTTTCTAAAGCCGCAAAGACTATTAAATGTCAGGGGCAGTAAATGGAAACAAAAACATGGGAAAACACCAAAAACTGACGCAATAAACCACGCTAAAAATATTAACTTATTGAGTCTCTTATCATACGTTTCTAAATTACTGTGATGTTGGTAGGACAGTTGCATTTGGAGTGAGGAATAAGGATAATCAATAATTAATAGGGGTTTAAAAAATAAAAAATGCAAGCCAGACATGTGCATCTGGACCAAGAAATAATCAAAGGGATACAATTTATGGCGCTAATCGCAAAGACTATAGGGACCTACCTGCTGCCCAGACAAGCCATTAACAAACAGAGAGCCCAAACTGATTGGGGTCAGAAAATTGTAAAAATAATAATCCCCTCCTGGCTTCACATTGTGTATACCCATGGAGATAGTACTTCCGATCCAATGTCACGGACAAAAGAGGCAAGATGTCAAAACATGTCTCTGCACAAAACATGAATACAAAGATTCAGTGAAAGGGTGTTCTGCTTTTCTATGCTTGATCTATACACTGTCTGTGTATGGGCAAAGCATGGCTCAAATGCTAGTGAATGGTTTGTTTTTCTGGGAGTTGGTTGTGAAAAGTGCAGTGCGATTTTGAATTGTGAATAATGAAATGGAAAGACTGTGAAACTATTTCTCCCCATCCATATGAAATAGCAATATTTACTAACAAACCACCCCTGCTCATGGTATATTACATTCTATAACTACCCATTAATACAACAGCCAGACTAACCAGTAGCTGTAGACAACACGATGGGTACAGTTAATAGGTGTAGATGGTACAATGGGTACAGTTAGTACCTGTAGGTGATAAAATGGGTACTGTTAGTAGCTATAGCTGATACGATGGGTACAGTAAGCAGCTGTAGAAGATACAATGGGTACAGTTAGTAGGTGTAGACGGTACGATGGGTACAGTTAGTAGGTGTAGACGGTACGATGGGTACAGTTAGTAGGTGTAGATGGCATGATGGGTACAGTTAGTAGCTGTAGGCGATACAATGGGTACAGTTAGTAGGTGTAGGCAATATGATGGGTATAGTTAGTAGGCAATACGATGGGTACAGTTAATAGACAATAATTTGGGTACAGTTAGTAGACAATACGATGGGTACAGGTAGTAGCTGTAGGCGATATAATGGGTACAGTTAGTAGGTGTAGGCGATATGATGGGTATAGTTAGTAGGCAATACGATGGGTACAGGTAGTAGCTGTAGGCGATACAATGGGTACAGTTAGTAGGTGTAGACAGTACGATGGGTACAGTTAGTAGCTGTAGGCGATACAATGGGTACAGTTAGTAGGTGTAGGCAATATGATGGGTATAGTTAGTAAGCAATACGATGGGTACAGTTAATAGACAATAATTTGGGTACAGTTAGTAGACAATACAATGGGTACAGGTAGTAGCTGTAGGCGATACAATGGGTACAGTTAGTAGGTGTAGGCGATATGATGGGTATAGTTAGTAGGCGATACAATGGGTACAGTTAACAGACAATACGATGGATACAGTAAGTTAGTAGACAATACAATGGGTACAGTTAGTAGCTGTAGACGATACAATGGGTATAGTTAGTAGGTGTCGCCGACACGATGGGTACAGTTAGCAGCTGTAGGTGATACGATGTAACAGTTTGTAGCTGTAGACGATACAATTAGTATAGTTAGTAGGTGTAGGCGATTCGATGGGTACAGTTAGTAGGTGTAGGCATTATGATGGGTACAGTTAGTAGGTGTAGGCAATAAGATGGGTATAGTTAGTAGGCAATACGATGGGTATAGTTAGTAGGCAATACGATGGGTACAGTTAGTAGGCGATACGATGGGTATAGTTAGTAAGTGTCGGTGAAACGATGGGTATAGTTAGTAGGTGTTGGCGATACGATGGGTACAGTTAGCAACTGTAGAGAATACAATGGGTATAGTTAGCAGCTGTAGACGATACAATGGGTATAGTTAGTAGGTGTAGACGATAAGATGGGTACAGTTAGTAGCTGTAGATGATACAATGGGTATAGTTAGTAGCTGTAGACGATAAGATGGTTACAGTTAGTAGCTGTAGATGATACAATGGGTATAGTTAGTAGGTGTCGCGATACGATACGTTAGCAGCTGTAGGTGATACGATATAACAGTTAGTAGCTGTAAACGATACAATGGGTATATTTAGTAGGTATAGACGATAAGATGGGTACAGTAAGTAGCTGTAGACAATACCATAGGTATAGTTAGTAGATGTAGTCGATACAATGGGTACAGTTAGAAGCTGTAGGTGATATGATGTAACAGTTATTAGATGCAGATGAAACGATGGGTACAATTTGTAGCTGTATAAGTCAGTACGGCAAAAACAAGTGCAGCCAATCTCCATAGCTATTATCATACTAACATCGAGGTACCAGAGATTCCGTTTCATGGTACTTTGTTGTAATACAATGGTTTGCAAGGAGAGAAATCCCACCTGCATGTGGCAATAAAATTCCCTAAAATGAAGTCCCAGGAGTGTGGGCATTTCTAGATCGCTGAAAACCGTCACTCAGGATAATCTATTGCTTTTAAATAAAAGTCTCAGGATTCGTTTTTTTCCTTCAGTTCAGCCCTGTCCGCTGGCGAACTCCAGTCCGAGTTTACGTATTAATAAAGTTTTACAACTGCTTCAATCTCCCAGCACGTACACTTGTAAAATGGCTCGTAGTTCACAATCCCACAGGGAGAAAAACCCAATAAAACAGTTTTTATTATTTTACACCAAGTACAGTTCAGATTGATGTAAAAGAGGTTGTGATCAATATGGATATCACCTTAATTGCAACTGACAGATTATTGTTTTCTCTCACAAATTTAACATAAATGGCGCTAGCACAAAATGTAGTAAAATCTTCTCTCTCTATTGCTGTAAACCATATGAATTCATCGGTTCCGTCTTCGCAATCTCTCCATCGACCCGCTGTAGGAGTATATTCATTAAACCTCTTATTGTAGCGAATTAAAGTAGAATTGACAAAACTGAGGCTAAAGTAGCGGTTATTAATGTCAGACTGGGCGATTTTTTCAGAGCAGCTATTTTTTTAATTCTTTAAGGAATTACATGCCCCCCTCCCAGGAATAACATGTCTCCCCTCCCAGGAATAACGTGACCCCCTCCCAGGAATAACATGTCTCCCCTCCCAGGAATAACGTGACCCCCTCCCAGGAATAACGTGACCCCCTCCCAGGAATAACATGTCTCCCCTCGCAGGAATAACATGTCTCCCCTCCCAGGAATAACGTGACCCCCTCCCAGGAATAACATGTCTTCCCTCCCAGGAATAATGTGAGGTTAGGACTCCATCAAATATTCTGTACTCTGGTCTTGGGTTTTTACGTCCAAGATTCATTATCTTGCACTTATCCACATTAAATGTCAGTTGCCACAACTCTGACCATTTTTCTAATTTTTCTAAATCATTTGCCATTTGGCTTATCCCTCCTGGAACATCAACCCTATTGCAAATTTTAGTATCATCAGCAAAAAGACATACCTTACCATCAAGACCATCTGCAATATCACTAATAAAAATATTAACAAGAATGGGTCCAAGTACAGATCCCTGAGGTACCCCACTGGTGACAAGCCCATGCTTCGAATATACTCCATTGACTACAATCCTCTGTTGCCTGTCATTTAGCCACTGCCTAACCCATTCAACAATATTGGAATCCAAACTTAAAGATTGCAGTTAATTGATAAGCCTTCTATGTGCAACAGTGTCAAAAGCCGTACTGAAATCTAGGTAAGCAATGTCTACTGCACCACCCTGATCTATTATTTTAGTTACCCAATCAAAAAAAAAATCAATAAGATTAGTTTGGCATGATCTCCCTGAAGTAAACCCATGTTGTCTCTGATCTTGAAATCCATGTGATTTTAGATGTTCAACAATCCTATCCTTTAACATGGTTTCCATCACTTTCCCCACTACTGAAGTAAGGCTTACTGGCATATAGTTGCCCGACTCCTCCCTATTACCTTTCTTGTGAATGGGCACAACATTCGCTAACTTCCAATCTTCTGGGACTACTCCTGTTATCAACGATTGGTTAAATAAATCTGTTAATGGTTTTGCTAGTACACCACTAAGCTCTTTTAATAGCTTTGGGTGTATTCCATCAGGCCCCATTGACTTATTTGTCTTTACTTTTGACAGTTGAAATAGAACCTCTTCCTCTGTAAACTCACATGTAAGAAATGACTCATTTGTCCTTTTTCCTAACTGAGGTCCCTTTCCTTCATTTTCATCTGTAAATACTGAACAAAAATATTCATTGAGGCAGTCAGCTAGACCTTTATCCTCTTCTACATACCTTCCTTCTTTTTTAATCTTACTAATCCTTGTTTTACTTTCCTATAAGAGCCAACTATCAGCCAACAGGGAGGAAGTGATGGCAGCCTGTTACTTCCTCCCTGCTTCACAGCGAGCCACACAGGATGAGTGGAGGGAGGAGGCAGCAGAGACACACAGACAGCAGCATGGGGGCAGAGGAGAGGCTGGAGTGGGCTGTTACTGCATGCTTACTCCCATCAGCCTCAGCCAGGACCAGAGCACCAAGCAAGTCCTACTCCAAGATACAAAGGTAAGCTAACAGGAGTGTATCTGAGTGCTTGTGTCAGTGTGCGTGTGAATCTGTGTGTCAGTGTGCAGATCTGAGTGTATGTATCTCTGTGTCAGTGTGTATATGTGTGAGTGTGTACGTGTCAGTGTGTGTCTGTCAGTGTATGTCTCAGTGTTTATCTGTGTGTATGTGTGCGCACGTGCGTGGGGTTGGGTAGCGCCATAGCTGGTGATGCCACCTCCCTGAAATGCAAGTTTTTGCAAGTTAGGATGTCTGTGGGTCTGTATGTCACTGTATGCCTTGTTCTTTATGTCTCTGCTTGACTGGGTCTGTCTGTCTCTGATTGACTGTGTCTCTATGACTATATGTCTGTGTATGCATGTCTCTGAATGCTTGTGTATGTATGTCTGTGTTTGTATGACAATGTACCCAGTGGTGTATTTTGGATTTGTGCTGCCCTAGGCAAGAATATATTTGGGCACCCCCTAATCTAAATTTGCCCCACCAATTTGTGTGAAGGCCACTTGTTTGACTGACAGAAACACGCCATCATTGGTACTGACACACCCTCACTGACAGATGCACAGTCATTGGCACACACACTGTTTAACCAACACATACGGTCAGTGACAGACACACACTGACACACCCACTCACTGACAGACACACACTTTCAGATACATATACACTGACAGACTCACACTGACATACAGACATACACATCCTCACTGATTTGATACACTGAAAGACACACACATTCACTCACTGACAGACACACAGTGACAGCTACATGCACTCACTCACAGACACACACACACACAGTCACTGACAGACACACACTGACAATGACAGACACACACACTCACTGAGAGACGCAACACACACACTCGCTGACAGACACACACACACACTGACAGACACAAACACACACTCGCTGACAGACACACACACACACTGACAGATACAAACACACTCACTGACAGACACACACATTTTCTCATACACACACCAATTATTAATATTTTTTTTTTATTTAAATCCACCCAGCTTCTCTACCTTTGGGAGAGCTGGAGAGGATCCTGTCCCTGACTGCTGCTAAGTGGGCTCCTTGCTGACTCCGCTGGCTGTATGGGCATTTAATGGAGGCGGTGAGGGAACTGAGCTCTTCTTGCTCAGCTCCGTTATGCACCGCTTAGTGATGCTGGGACTGGGGGGACAACATATTCCGGCTCTTGGCATCACAGAAGGGCATGCGAGGAAGCATGAAGAGCTGAGGACACCCGGCTAAAATATTAGTATTTTGACACTTCGGTAGGGCCCTAAGGTGGCTAGCTGGCCAGTTCTTGGGCCCCTTAAGCAGGGCTGCCATCAGAAATTTTGGGGACCGCGAAACAGCTCAAGGTCTGGGCCCCATGGGGCCTGCCCCCGAGTCTGGGCCACACAAGGCCATGCCGAGTCCGCCCACAGGGCCGCCCCCTGGGATGCAGTGTGTGTACTGATTGTGGTGTGGGTATAGTGGATGCAGTGTGTGTACTGATTGTGGTGTGTGTATAGTGGATGCAGAGTGTGTGTTTGTGTAGTGTGTGTATAGTGGATGCAGAGTGTGTACTGATTGTGGTGTGTGTATAGTGGATGCAGAGTATGTGTTTGTGTAGTGTGTGTATAGTGGATGCAGAGTGTGTACTGATTGTGGTGTGTGTATAGTGGATGCAGTGTGTGTACTGATTGTGGTGTGTGTATAGTGGATGCAGTGTGTGTACTGATTGTGGTGTGTGTATAGTGGATGCAGAGTGTGTGTTTGTGTAGTGTGTGTATATAGTAAACACAGTGTGTGTTTGTGTAGGCATGTAATGTGTGTAAAATGGGGGTGGGGGGGATTTTTTATTTTTTAACCTACCTTATCTATTTTATTTTTAAAGGACCACTATAGTCACCCAGACCACTTCAGCTCAATGAAGTGTTCTGGGTGCCAGGTCCCCCAGGCTGTAGCCCTGCAATGTAAACATAGCAGTTTGCAGGGTTAATCCAGCCTTTAGTGGCTGACAGCCGCTAGAGGCGCTTCCCCGACGCTCAATGCGAAAATCGCATCCAGCGTGCAGAACGTCCATAGGAAAGCATTGAGAAATATTTAGTAAGGATATTGACCAAGGGACAGGTCAGGGTGTCTCCTACCAACTAAAACCAGAACTTGGGGAAGGCCTACGACTATATCTCCTAGTCAAAAAAGAGGTCACCTAGTTGTACTAGATAAACGGGGAGAACCCTAATTACTAAAATTAGAAAATGAATGAAAACAATATCCAAGGCGTTCACTCCAAATGGAAGTGAATGTCTAGGAATAGGTACAACTTAGGTTAAATAAGTAGCTTACATGCCAAGAAATCTAGTAAAAACCTGTATTAGTCCATAAGGCATAGAGCTGCTATTCACAGTGAAAGGGTCCCAAATAGGAACAGAGTATATAGATATAGGGAAACACCATAGGGTGCGGACAGGCATTCCACTATAGAGGGATATATTGCTATTAAGCAGAATCAATAAGTGGTGATAAGGAAAGGGGAAAGTGGTCTAAATTCCTACACAGAGAGCAGGAGAACCCCCCCCCCCCCCCCCCCACTAGATGTCTACTAATTGAAGATTAATCAGGATCAAAGCAGAAGGGAGATATCTCCAGGCTATTGCAGCGACCACTATTCCATTCCCACCATAACCACCATACTCACAGCCAGTAAACTAGCATCTATCCCTAATAGCTCAGCACCGCACAAAGCTAGTGCCTATCTGAACCAAAGACCCTATATATAGGTAACTCCAACACAAAATAAAAAGGGTGCTACCTAACAAGTGCAAAAGTGCATATTAAAATAAATAAATCAAGCCTGACGCGCGTTTCAGCGTATTATAACGCCGTCGTCAGGGGCACTCTGTCTGTTTGCACCCTAGAGTGTTTCCCTATATCTAACATATATACTCTGTTCCTATTTGGGACCCTTTCACTGTGAATAGCAGCTCTATGCCGTATGGACTAATAAAGGTTTTTACTAGATTTAAGTTGTACCTATGCCTAGACATTCACTTCCATTTGGAGTGAACGCCTTGGATATTGTTTTCATTCCTTATCTAAGCATTGAGAAATGCTTTCCTATGGGCGTCTTTAATGCGCCCGCGGCTCTGGCCGTGCATGCGCATTCGGCTCCACTCGGTAGCTGACGTCGGAGGGGGAGGAGAGGTCACCAGCGCCGAGGGAGCCCGGCCCTGGATTAAGGTAAGTGGCTGAAGGGGTTTTAACCCTTTCAGCCCAGCGGGTGGGGGGCCCTGAGGGAGTGGGGGGCCTAAGGATTTTATAGTGTCAAGAAAACGAGTTTGTATCCTGGCACTATAGTGATCCTTTAACATTTTATTCCCCCCTCCCTGCATCTTTTTATTTATTTTTTTTATTCTTTATTTATTCCAAGACATGACCTCACATCCAATACAAACGTGACAATAAACGATTGCAAACAATCAGACCATTGTACATTCACAGTAACATTAGGTATGAACAAATAGCCAGGAGAAACAAAACAGCATAAATTTCAAATATTATAAACATTAATTGCGGTGATGACTGTGGAGTGTAAAGAAATCTTGTATCTATACTGGAAAAGGTATCCGTAATGGTGTCTTTTATAAGAAGATAAAATATGAAAAAATAATACAAACTATTTCTAAAATGGATAGGAAGATCTCGTGGTCCATGATTGCGTCTCGTATGGGATACACATAGAACCAAATTGTAATTAAATTTGCTCCCTCTTCCTATTTTAATTACGTTTGCCATCCCACGTTATAAAGTTATGTAATGTAAACAAGAAGGAGAAAAGTAAAAGTAGAGAGGGAATAATCTCTCAGAAAACCGTGAGGGTGGAAAGGGTGTAGGGGATATAGGCAGGGGGAGCCGTCTAGAGCACCACTTGCCGGAGGTGGACAGGCCCAAAGCCCGCATCGGATTCGTCCCTTGGGGCAGTCTATTTGTGGACATCCCCTAGGGGGATCCTTAAAGGATTAGTAGTGTCAGGAAAACCCCTTCAGCAGCTTACATTATTCCAGCACCGGGCTCCCTCGGTGCTGGTGACCTCTCCTCCCCGTCCAACGTCAGCTTCCCCGTCCGACGTCAGTAGAACCAAATGCACAGCAAGTGCCGCGTGCGCATTCAAAGTGTCCATAGGAAAGCATTTCTCAATGCTTTCCTATGGACGCTCTGCGCAATGGAGGCGAAATTAGCCTCCAGCGTCGCAGATGTGCCTCTAGTGGCTGTCCAGAAGACAACCACTAGAGGCTGGATTAACCCCAAATGTAAACATAGCAGTTTCTCTGCTTCTTACCTGGCCAGGGAGGAGGGAGATCGCATTCCCTGGTGGTCCAGTTGCATGGTGCTCAAAGCCAGCTGCTGGATCGCATTCCCTGGTGGTACGGTTGCATGGTGCTTAAAGCCAGCTGCTGGACTCTGCAGAGAGGGCCCGCAGCACACTCTGACTCCACTTCCCATCGTTGACGGAAGCTGCTGGGCAGTGAAGTCAAAGTGTGCTGGGCCCCCTCTGCAGCGAACAGATAGCCGGGGGCCCGCAGGTACACATATATATATATAGCAAAAATCGCCATATATATGTGTACATAGGCAATGTGGGGCCTGGAACTTCCAGAGCAGTCCTGGGCCCCCAAGGACCGCCAGGCCCATGATAACCGTCATGGTTTTCAGGCCCTGATGGCGGCCCTGCCCCCAAAACACAAGGCAAACAAGGAATTTGCCTGGGTGCTTGGGGTGGAGTTTTTTACCGCCCCCTCTGAAAGTACCGTACTAGGCAAAAGCCTTGTTTGCCTTGTGGTAAACACAGCCTTGAATGTACCTGTATGTGTAGATTGTATGAATGTGTGCCTGTATTTGTTTGATTGTATGCCTGCATATCTATGTGACTGTATGCCTGAATAATTATGTCTGTGTTGCTATATATCTATGTCTGTATGGCACACAAAGATGCTGGGGGAAATAAGAGACACACAAAGATGCTAGGGGAAATAAAAGACACACAAAGGTGCTGGGGGAAATAAGAGACACACAAAGGTGCTGGGAGAAATAAGAGACACACAAAGGGGCTGGGGGAAATAAGAGACACACAAAAGGGGTGGGGGAAAAAAGAGACACGCAAAGGTGCTGGGGAAATAAGAGACACACAAAGGTGCAGGGGAAATAAGAGACACACAAAGGGGCTAGGGGATATAAGAGACACACAAAGGTGCTGGGGGAAATACGAGACACACAAATGGGCTGGGGAAATAAGAGACACACAAAGGTGCTGGGGGAAATGAGAGACACACAAAGGGGCTGGGGAAATAAGAGACACACAAAGGGGCTGGGGGAAATACGAGACACACAAAGGGGCTGGGGGAAATAAGAGACATACAAAGGGGCTGGGGGAAATAAGAGACACACAAAGGTGCTGGGGCAAATAAGAGACACACAAAGGTACTGGGGAAATTAGAGACACACAAATGGGCTGGGAGAAATAAGACACATACAAAAGGGCTGGGGGAAATACGAGACACACAAAGGGGCTGGGGGAAATAAGAGACATACAAAGGGGCTGGGGGAAATAAGAGACATACAAAGGGGCTGGGGGAAATAAGAGACACACAAAGGTGCTGGGGGAAATACGAGACACACAAAGGGGCTGGGGGAAATAAGAGACATACAAAGGGGCTGGGGGAAATAAGAGACACACAAAGGTGCTGGGGGAAATACGAGACACACAAAGGGGCTGGGGGAAATAAGAGACATACAAAGGTGCTGGGGCAAATAAGAGACACACAAATGGACTTGGGGAAATAAGAGACACACAAAGGGGCTGGGGAAATAAGAGACACACAAAGGGGCTGGGGGAAATAAAAGATACATATGGGGTGTTGTAAGAGACACATAAGGGGGTGTAATACACACTAATGGGGGGTAAAATACACTAAAGGGGGTAAGAAATTTAAAAGGGGGGTTACGAGACACACAGGTGTAGACGCTTTTTTTTGTGTAGCCAAAACTACATGCACTGGCCCTGGAAGTACAGAAGTACTCTACAGCCCCTGTATTTCCTACATTCAGCAGACAAACCATATCTCAGGTAAGGTAGCAGCTGGTTAGAGCTTAGCAGGTAAGTAGCTCTCACATAGTGTGCAGCTTGGTGTGCTAGGTATAATGGTGGAAGGGCAGACAGCTCGTGTCTAATGTCAGAATTGCCTGTGACTTGCTATGTGGTTTCCTGAGTATAGTGGGAGTGATTCCTTACGCTAACCTCTGACCTATGTCTGGCTGGCTGAGTAGGCTTGGAGTTGAGCTCATAGAAGTCAGTTTTGTAATAAGACTCACCTGTTACTCTCAGGAGAGATCTCCCTGCACACCAACTCCTGATGGGCCCCTGCTCTTCCCTTGGCTGGCTGAGTGTTGTAGAAGTTGTAATCCACAGCTAGTGGAGAAATAATTTCATGTATAACTCTGATCCTAGAGGGATCTGACATGTAAAACGTCCACTCTCCCAGCTCGGCAGATAATTCATCCTGGGGTGACTCCCCCTACTGGAAACAAGTGGGAACAGCAGGGTGTCCCAGTAATCCCAACACCTGATTTCTGCATACACCTAGGATATAGCCATATGGTACCTACCTCCTTAGAGAAAGATTAGGATCCCATGATCTTAAGGCAGCTCCCCCTTTCACTCTTACTGTAGGGGTGGAGAATGTGGCGAAGTATGGCCCTTCTCATAGCACCTTAACCCTGCCTATTCCCTCTCACTAGGCAGCTGCTTTACCATACCTCCAGAGTGTACCTATTTAGGAGGACAGTCCCTATGTGATATACCAATAGAGATCCTGTATAATGACCGACCTGGGATAATCTCATATTATATTAAATACCTGTAGGGATCCTGTATAATGACCGGCCTGGGATAATCTCATATTATATTAAATACCTGTAGAGCTCCTGTATAATGACCGGCCTTGGATAATCTGATATTATAATATGTACCTGTAGAGATCCTGTATAATGACTGGCCTGGGATAATCTCATATTATATTAAATACCTGTAGGGATCCTGTATAATGACCGGCCTGGGATAATCTCATATTATATTAAATACCTGTAGAGCTCCTGTATAATGACCAGCCTGGGATAATCTGGCATTATATACTTATAATGACCTGCCTTGGATGATCCTATATTACAATATATACCTGTAATGACCAGCCTGGGATTATCTAATATTATAAATTATACCTGTAGAGATCCTGTATAATGACCGGCCTGGGATAATCTGGTATTATATACTTATAATGACCGGCCTTGGATGATCTTATATTACAATATATACCTGTAATGACCAGCCTGGGATAATCTAATATTATAATATATACCTGTAGAGATCCTATATAATGACCGGCCTTGGATAATCTCATATTATAATATGTACCTGTAGAGATCCTGTATAATGACCGGCCTGGGATAATCTCATATTATATTAAATACCTGCAGGGATCCTGTATAATGACCAGCCTGGGATAATCTGATATTATATTAAATACCTGTAGGGATCCTGTATAATGACCAGCCTAGGATAATCTGGTATTATATACTTATAGAGATCCTGTATAATGACCGGTCTTGGATGATCTTATATTACAAGATATACCTGTAGAGATCCTGTATAATGACCGGCCTGGGATAATCTGGTATTATCTAGTTTAAGAGATCCTATATAATGACCGGCCTTGGATAATCTAATATTATAATATATACCTGGAGAGATCCTGTATAATGACCGGCCTGGGATAATCTGATATTATAATATGTACCTGTAGAGATCCTGTATAACGACTGGCCTGGGGTAATCTGATATAATATATACCTGTAGAGATCCTGTATAATGACCAGCCTGGGATAATCTGGTATTATATACTTATAATGACCGGCCTTGGATGATCTTATATTACAATATATACCTGTAATGACCAGCCTGGGATAATCTAATATTATAATATATACCTGTAGAGATCCTATATAATGACCGGCCTTGGATAATCTCATATTATAATATGTACCTGTAGAGATCCTGTATAATGACCGGCCTGGGATAATCTCATATTATATTAAATACCTGCAGGGATCCTGTATAATGACCAGCCTGGATAATCTGATATTATATTAAATACCTGTAGGGATCCTGTATAATGACCAGCCTGGGATAATCTGGTATTATATACTTATAGAGATCCTGTATAATGACCGGTCTTGGATGATCTTATATTACAAGATATACCTGTAGAGATCCTGTATAATGACCGGCCTGGGATAATCTGGTATTATATAGTTTAAGAGATCCTATATAATGACCGGCCTTGGATAATCTAATATTATAATATATACCTGGAGAGATCCTGTATAATGACCGGCCTGGGATAATCTGATATTATAATATGTACCTGTAGAGATCCTGTATAACGACTGGCCTGGGGTAATCTGATATAATATATACCTGTAGAGATCCTGTATAATGACCAGCCTGGGATAATCTGATATTATAATATATACCTGTAGAGATCCTATATAATGACCAGCCTGGGATAATCTGATATTATAATATATACCTGTAGAGATCTCGTATAATGACCGGCCTGGGATAATCTGATATTATAATATATACCTGTAGGGATCCCGTGTAATGACCGACCTGGGCTAATCTGATATTATAATATATACCTGTAGAGATCCTATATAATGACCGGCCTGGGATAATCTGATATTATAATATATACCTGTAGAGATCCTCTATAATGACCGGCCTGGGATAATCTAATATTATAATATATACCTGTAGAGATCCCATATAATGACCGGCCTGGGATAATCTAATATTATAATATATACCTGTAGAAATCCTGTATAATGACCGGCCTGGGATAATCTGATATAATATATACCTGTAGAGATCCTATATAATGACCGGCCTGGGATAATCTAATATTATAATATATACCTATAGAGATCCTGTATAATGACCGGCCTGGGATAATCTAATATTATAATATATACCTATAGAGACCCTGTATAATGACCGGCCTGGGATAATCTAATATTATAATATATACCTGTAGAGATCCCATATAATGACCGGCCTGGGATAATCTAATATTATAATATATACCTGTAGAGACCCTGTATAATGACTGGCCTGGGATAATCTGATATTATAATATATACCTGTAGAGATCCTTATAATGACTGGCCTGGGATAATCTGATATTATAATATATACCTGTAGAAATCCTGTATAATGACCGGCCTGGGATAATCTGGTATTATATACCTATAGAGATCCTGTATAATGACCAGCCTGGGATAATCTGATATTATAATATATACCTGTAGAGATCCCATATAATGACCAGCCTGGGATAATCTGATATTATAATATATACCTGTAGAGATCCTGTATAATGACCGGCCTGGGATAATCTGGTATTATATACCTATAGAGATCCTGTATAAGGAGCGGCCTGGGATAATCTCACATTGTATTATATACCCGTAGAGACCGTGTATAATGACCGGCCTGGGATAATCTGATATTAGGCATGTGCATGGGGAAAATTTTCGATTCGGTTCGGCATTCCGAAATTGTGGATTTTCGTAATTCGGGACTTTGGCAATTCGGCACTTCAACACTTCGGCAACTTCATAACTTTAGCACTTCAGGAACTTCGACACTTTGGAAATTTGGTAATTTCGGAACTTCGGGACCTCGGCAATTCGGACATTCTGAAGTACCCGAATTATCCGAATTGCCCGAAATTCGTCCGAATTCATATTCAGACCGAAACGAATTGCACATGTCTATCTGATATTATATTATATACCTGTAGAGATTCTCTATAATGACCGCCTGTTATAATCTGATATTATAATATATACCTGTAGAGATATATAATGACCGCCTGGGATAATCTGGTATTATTTACCTATAGAGATCACATATAATGGGTGGCCTGGGATAATCTCATATTATATTATATACCTGTAGAGATCCTGTATAATGACCAACCTGGGATAATCTGATATTATAATATATACCTGTAGAGATCCTATATAATGACCAGCCTGGGATAATCTGATATTATAATATATACCTGTAGAGATCCCATATAATGACCAGCCTGGGATAATCTGATATTATAATATATACCTGTAGAGATCCTGTATAATGACCGTCCTGGGATAATCTGGTATTATATACCTATAGAGATCCTGTATAAGGAGCGGCCTGGGATAATCTCACATTGTATTATATACCCGTAGAGACCGTGTATAATGACCGGCCTGGGATAATCTGATATTAGGCATGTGCATGGGGAAAATTTTCGATTCGGTTCGGCATTCCGAAATTGTGGATTTTCGTAATTCGGGACTTTGGCAATTCGGCACTTCAACACTTCGGCAACTTCATAACTTTAGCACTTCAGGAACTTCGACACTTTGGAAATTTGGTAATTTCGGAACTTCGGGACCTCGGCAATTCGGACATTCTGAAGTACCCGAATTATCCGAATTGCCCGAAATTCGTCCGAATTCATATTCAGACCGAAACGAATTGCACATGTCTATCTGATATTATATTATATACCTGTAGAGATTCTCTATAATGACCGCCTGTTATAATCTGATATTATAATATATACCTGTAGAGATATATAATGACCGCCTGGGATAATCTGGTATTATTTACCTATAGAGATCACATATAATGGGTGGCCTGGGATAATCTCATATTATATTATATACCTGTAGAGATCCTGTATAATGACCAACCTGGGATAATCTGATATTATAATATATACCTGTAGAGATCCTGTATAATGACCGGCCTGGGATAATCTGGTATTATATACCTGTAGAGATCCCATATAATGACCAGCCTGGGATAATCTGATATTATAATATATACCTGTAGAGATCCTGTATAATGACCGGCCTGGGATAATCTGATATTATATTTTATACCTGTAGAGATCCCGTATAATCACCAGCCTGGGATAATCTGATATTATATTTTATACCTGTAGAGATCCCGTATAATGACCAGCCTGGGATAATCTGATATAATATTTTATACCTGTAGAGATCCTGTATAATGACCGGCCTGGGATAATCTGATATTATAATATATACCTGTAGAGATCCCGTATAATGACCAGCCTGGGATAATCTGATATAATATTTTATACCTGTAGAGATCCTGTATAATGACCGGCCTGGGATAATCTGATATTATAATATATACCTGTAGAGATCCTGTATAATGACCGGACTGGGAAGATCTTATATTACAATATATACCCAGTGCAGTATAATGAAAGGGTTAATACATTCTGTGTTTAAATCGTAGTACAGTATGATGAAAGGGTTAATACATTCTGTGTATAAATCTCAGTGCAGTATAATAATAGGGTTAATATTTTCTGTATATAGAACCCAGTGCAGTATAATGAAAGGGTTAATATATTCTGTTTATAGATCTCAGTGCAGTGTAATGGAAGGGTTAATACATTCTGTTTATAGATCCTAGTACAGTATAATGAAAGGGTTAATATATTCTGTATATAGATCCCAGTGCAGTGTATTGAAAGGGTTAATACATTCTGTGTATAGATCTCAGTGCAGTATATTGAAAGGGTTAATACATTCTGTGTATAGATCTCAGTGCATTATAATGAAAGGGTTAATACATTTTATGTATATAGATCCCAGTGCAGTATAATGAAAGGGTTAATATATTCTGTGTATAGATCTCAGTGCCGTATAATGAAAGGGTTAATATATTCTGTGTATAGAACCCAGTGCAGTATAATGAAAGGGTTAATATATTCTGTTTATAGATCTCAGTGCAGTGTAATGGAAGGGTTAATACATTCTGTTTATAGATCCTAGTACAGTATGATGAAAGGGTTAATAAATTCTGTATATAGATCCTAGTGCAGTATAATGAAAGGGTTAATATATTCTGTATATAGATCTCAGTGCAGTATATTGAAAGGGTTAATATATTCTGTGTATAGATCTCAGTGCAGTATAATGAAAGGGTTAATATATTATGTGTATAGATCCCAGTGAAGTATAATGAAAGGGTTAACACATTCTGTGTATAGATCTCAGTGCAGTATATTGAAAGGGTTAATATATTCTGTGTATAGATCCCAGTGCAGTATAATGAAAGCGTTAATATATTCTGTGTATAGATCTCAGTGCAGTATAATGAAAGGGTTAATATATTATGTGTATAGAACCCAGTGCAGTATAATGAAAGGGTTAATATATTCTATTTATAGATCCCAGTGCAGTATATTGAAAGGGTTAATATTTTCTGTTTATAGATCTCAGTGCAGTATAATGGAAGGGTTAATACATTCTGTTTATATATCCTAGTACAGTATGATGAAAGGGTTAATAAATTCTGTATATAGATCCTAGTGCAGTGTATTGAAAGGGTTAATACATTCTGTGTATAGATCTCAGTGCAGTATATTGAAAGCGTTAATATATTCTGTGTATATATCTCAGTGCATTATAATGAAAGGGTTAATATATTCTGTGTATAGATCCCAGTGCAGTATAATGAAAGCGTTAATATATTCTGTGTATAGATCTCAGTGCATTATAATGAAAGGGTTAATACATTCTGTGTATAGATCTCAGTGCAGTATAATGAAAGGATTAATACATTCTATTTATAGATCCCAGTGCAGTATATTGAAAGGGTTAATATATTCTGTTTATAGATCTCAGTGCAGTGTAATGGAAGGGTTAATACATTCTGTTTATAGATCCTAGTACAGTATGATGAAAGGGTTAATAAATTCTGTATATAGATCCTAGTGCAGCATAATGAAAGGGTTAATATATTTTGTATATAGATCTCAGTGCAGTGTTTTGAAAGGGTTAATACATTCTGTGTTTAGATCCCAGTGCAGTATAATGAAAGGGTTAATACATTCTGTGTATAGATCTCAGTGCAGTATATTGAAAGGTTTAATAAATTCTGTGTATAGATCTCAGTGCAGTATAATGAAAGGGTTAATATATTCTGTGTATAGATCCCAGTGAAGTATAATGAAAGGGTTAACACATTCTGTGTATAGATCTCAGTGCAGTATATTGAAAGGGTTAATATATTCTGTGTATAGATCCCAGTGCAGTATAATGAAAGCGTTAACATATTCTGTGTATAGATCTCAGTGCATTATAATGAAAGGGTTAATACATTTTATGTATATAGATCCCAGTGCAGTATAATGAAAGGGTTAATATAGTATGTGTATAGATCTCAGTGCAGTATAATGAAAGCGTTAATATATTCTGTGTATAGATCTCAGTGCATTATAATGAAAGGGTTAATACATTTTATGTATATAGATCCCAGTGCAGTATAATGAAAGGGTTAATATAGTATGTGTATAGATCTCAGTGCAGTATAATGAAAGCGTTAACACATTCTGTGTATAGATCTCAGTGCAGTATATTGAAAGGGTTAATATATTCTGTGTATAGATCTCAGTGCATTATAATGAAAGGGTTAATACATTTTATGTATATAGATCCCAGTGCAGTATAATGAAAGGGTTAATATAGTATGTGTATAGATCTCAGTGCAGTATAATGGAAGGGTTAATACATTCTGTGTATAGATCCTAGTGCAGTATAATGAAAGGGTTAATACATTCTGTGTATAGATCCCAGTGCAGTATATTGAAAGGGTTAATATATTCTGTTTATAGATCTCAGTGCAGTGTAATGGAAGGGTTAATACATTCTGTTTATAGATCCTAGTACAGTATGATGAAAGGGTTAATAAATTCTGTATATAGATCCTAGTGCAGTATAATGCAAGGGTTAATATATTCTGTATATAGATCCCAGTGCAGTGTATTGAAAGGGTTAATAAATTCTGTGTTTAGATCCCAGTGCAGTATAATGAAAGGGTTAATACATTCTGTGTATAGATCTCAGTGAAGTATATTGAAAGGGTTAATACATTCTGTGTATAGATCCCAGTGCAGTATAATGAAAGCGTTAATAAATTTTATGTATATAGATCCAAGTGCAGTTTATTGATGGGTTAATATATTCTGTGTATAGATCCCAGTGAAGTATAATGAAAGGGTTAATACATTCTGTGTATAGATACCAGTGCAGTATAATGAAAGGGTTAATCTGTGCTGTGTATAGATCCCAGTGCAGTATATTGAAAGGGTTAATACATTCTGTGTATAGATCCCAGTACAGTATAAGGAAAGGGTTAATATATTCTGTGTATAGATCCCAGTGCAGTATATTGAAAGGGTTAATACATTCTGTATATAGATCCCAGTGCAGTATATTGAAATGGTTAATACATTCTGTGTATAGATCCCAGTAGAGTATAAGGAAAGGGTTAATATATTCTGTGTATAGATCCCAGTAGAGTATAAGGAAAGGGTTAATACATTCTGTGTATAGATCCCAGTGCAGTATAAGGAAAGGGTTAATATATTCTGTGTATAGATCCCAGTGCAGTATAATGAAAGGGTTAATACATTCTGTGTATAGATCCCAGTGCAGTATAATGAAAGGGTTAATATATTCTGTATATAGATCCCAGTGCAGTATAAGGAAAAGGTTAATATATTCTGAATATAGATCCCAGTACAGTATAAGGAAATGGTTAATACATTCTGTATATAGATCCCAGTACAGTATAAGGAAAGGGTTAATACATTCTGTATATAGATCCCAGTAGAGTATAAGGAAAGGGTTAATACATTCTGTGTATAGATCCCAGTGCAGTATAATAAAAGGGTTAATACATCCTGTATATAAATCCCAGTGCAGTATTATTATTATTATTATTATTATTATTTTATTATTTATATAGCGCCAACAAATTCCGTAGCGCTGTACAATGGGTGGACTAACAGACACATAATCAGACCACTGGACGTACAGGAACAGAGGGGGTTGAGGGCCCTGCTCAATGAGCTTACATGCTAGAGGGAGTGGGGTATAGTGACACAAACGGGTTAAAGTAGGGGAATTAAGGAAAGGGTTAATACATTCTGTGTATAGATCCCAGTGCAGTATAAGGAAAGGGTTAATATGTTCTGAATATAGATCCCAGTACAGTATAAGGAAAGGGTTAATACATTCTGTATATAGATCCCAGTACAGTATAAGGAAAGGGTTAATACATTCTGTATATAGATCTCAGTAGAGTATAAGGAAAGGGTTAATACATTCTGTGTATAGATCCCAGTGCAGTATAATGAAACGGTTAATACATTCTGTATATAGATCCCAGTAGAGTATAAGGAAAGGGTTAATACATTCTGTGTATAGATCCCAGTGCAGTATAATGAAACGGTTAATACATTCTGTATATAGATCCCAGTAGAGTATAAGGAAAGGGTTAATACATTCTGTGTATAGATCCCAGTGCAGTATAATGAAACGGTTAATACATTCTGTACATAGATCCCAGTAGAGTATAAGGAAAGGGTTAATACATTCTGTGTATAGATCCCAGTGCAGTATAATGAAACGGTTAATACATTCTGTATATAGATCCCAGTAGAGTATAAGGAAAGGGTTAATACATCCTGTATATAAATCCCAGTGCAGTATAAGGAAAGGGTTAATACATTCTGTATATAGATCCCAGTAGAGTATAAGGAAAGGGTTAATACATCCTGTATATAAATCCCAGTGCAGTATAATGAAAGGGTTAATACATTCTGTATATAGATCCCAGTAGAGTATAAGGAAAGGGTTAATACATTCTGTGTATAGATCCCAGTGCAGTATAATGAAAGGGTTAATACATTCTGTATATAGATCCCAGTAGAGTATAAGGAAAGGGTTAATACATTCTGTATATAGAGCCCAGTAGAGTATAATGAAAGGGTTAATATATTCTGTGTATAGATCCCAGTGCAGTATAATGAAAGGGTTAATCTGTATGGCTCAGGGTTTCTGTTCTGGAGATGTGTATTAGGCTCCATTCAGTTTATGATAAATAATCTGAGTGCTTGGAGTCAGTAAATCTCTCTATAAAGTCCTGGCTCCCCTCTTATTCCCTCTGCTTGGGCTGGGAACAATGAAGTTGACGAGGCAGTTCAATCTATTTGCCAGCAGAGGGCAATGTTGTTCCTTCTCTCGCCTGTGTGTCTATTAGATAATGCCCTCTCCGCTCAATTTTAGGAATCTTTAGACTGCAACTCCCATCACCCTGAGCTATACTTATCATAATTATCAACGCTTACATTGTGATGGTGTGAGAGAGTGTATGGGATCCTGCGCACGCTTACCATGCACTGCTGAGGCCTTTTTAATGTGATCTTCACAATTTGCTCGGTTTAGACATAGGACAGTCAGAAAGAGTCACCAAACTACACTGGGGGCACTAGGTCCCTGCAAACAGAGCTGAAACAGATCTCAATGCACAGCCTCTTGCATGCTTTGACGCAATGCTCACCTGCCAATTATTTGGGCCCCTTGAGCAACACCATAGACAGATTTACGTCACTTTGTACCCCACCTACCTGCTGTGACATTGGAGGGTACGAAGTTACTCTTTCTAACATCTACCGCTGATGTCTTGTTTTTCTTTATTCCTTTTCTTGCTCTGCAGCTAGCATATTACCCATAATAACACTCCCATGGATTACCCGTAATAACACTCCCATGGATTACCCGTAATAACACTCCCATGGATTACCCGTAATAACACTGCCATGGATTACCCGTAATAACACTGCCATGGATTACCCGTAATAACACTCCCATGGATTACCCATAATAACACTGCCATGGATTACCCGTAATAACACTCCCATGGATTACCCGTAATAACACTGCCATGGATTACCCGTAATAACACTGCCATGGATTACCCATAATAACACTGCCATGGATTACCCGTAATAACACTCCCATGGATTACCCGTAATAACACTCCCATGGATTACCCGTAATAACACTCCCATGGATTACCCATAATAACACTGCATGGATTACCCGTAATAACACTCCCATGGATTACCCGTAATAACACTGCCATGGATTACCCATAATAACACTGCATGGATTACCCATAATAACACTGCCATGGATTACCCATAATAACACTGCATGGATTACCGGTAATAACACTGCATGGATTACCCGTAATAACACTGCCATGGATTACCGGTAATAACACTCCCATGGACTACCCGTAATAACACTCCCATGAATTACCCATAATAACACTCCCATGGATTACCGGTAATAACACTCCCATGGATTACCCGTAATAACACTCCCATGGATTACCCGTAATAACACTCCCATGTATTACCCGTAATAACACTGCATGGATTACCCGTAATAACACTCCCATGGATTACCGGTAATAACACTCCCATGGATTACCCGTAATAACACTGCCATGGATTACCCGTAATAACACTCCCATGGATTACCCGTAATAACACTGCCATGGATTACCTGTAATAACACTGCCATGGATTACCCATAATAACACTGCCATGGATTACCCGTAATAACACTGCCATGGATTACCCGTAATAACACTCCCATGGATTACCCGTAATAACACTCCCATGGATTACCCGTAATACCACTGCCATGGATTACCCATAATAACACTGCATGGATTACCCATAATAACACTGCATGGATTACCGGTAATAACACTGCATGGATTACCCATAATAACACTGCCATGGATTACCCATAATAACACTGCATGGATTACCGGTAATAACACTGCATGGATTACCCGTAATAACACTGCCATGGATTACCGGTAATAACACTCCCATGGATTACCGGTAATAACACTCCCATGGATTACCCGTAATAACACTCCCATGGATTACCCGTAATAACACTCCCATGTATTACCCGTAATAACACTGCATGGATTACCCGTAATAACACTCCCATGGATTACCGGTAATAACACTCCCATGGATTACCCGTAATAACACTCCCATGGATTACCCGTAATAACACTCCCATGGATTAAACGTAATAACACTGCCATGGATTACCCGTAATAACACTCCCATGGATTACCCGTAATAACACTCGCATGGATTACCCGTAATAACACTCCCATGGATTACCCGTAATAACACTCCCATGGATTAAACGTAATAACACTGCCATGGATTACCCGTAATAACACTCCCATGGATTACCGGTAATAACACTGCATGGATTACCCGTAATAACACTCCCATGGATTACCGGTAATAACACTCCCATGGATTACCCGTAATAACACTCCCATGGATTACCCGTAATAACACTCCCATGGATTAAACGTAATAACACTGCCATGGATTACCCGTAATAACACTCCCATGGATTACCCGTAATAACACTCGCATGGATTACCCGTAATAACACTCCCATGGATTACCCATAATAACACTCCCATGGATTACCCGTAATAACACTCCCATGGATTACCCGTAATAACACTGCCATGGATTACCCGTAATAACACTCCCATGGATTACCCGTAATAACACTCCCATGGACTACCCGTAATAACACTCCCATGGATTACCCATAATAACACTCCCATGGATTACCCATAATAACACTGCCATGGATTACCCGTAATAACACTCCCATGGATTACCCGTAATAACACTCCCATGGATTACCCGTAAAAACACTCCCATGGATTACCCATAATAACACTGCAATGGATTACCCGTAATAACACTCCCATGGATTACCCGTAATAACACTCCCATGGATTACCCGTAAAAACACTCCCATGGATTATCCGTAATAACACTCCCATGGATTACCGGTAATAACACTCCCATGGATTACCCGTAATAACACTGCCATGGATTACCCGTAATAACACTCCCATGGATTACCCGTAATAACACTCCCATGGATTACCCGTAATAACACTCCCATGGACTACCCGTAATAACACTCCCATGGATTACCCGTAATAACACTCCCATGGACTACCCATAATAACACTCCCATGGATTACCCGTAATAACACTCCCATGGACTACCCATAATAACACTCCCATGGATTACCCGTAATAACACTCCCATGGATTACCGGTAATAACACTCCCATGGATTACCCGTAATAACACTGCCATGGATTACCCGTAATAACACTCCCATGGATTACCCGTAATAACACTCCCATGGACTACTCGTAATAACACTCCCATGGATTACCCGTAATAACACTCCCATGGATTACCCGTAATAACAATCCCATGGATTACCCATAATAACACTCCCATGGATTACCCATAATAACACTGCCATGGATTACCCGTAATAACACTCCCATGGATTACCCGTAATAACACTCCCATGGATTACCCGTAATAACACTCCCATGGATTACCCGTAATAACACTCCCATGGATTACCCGTAATAACACTCCCATGGATTACCCGTAATAACACTGCCATGGATTACCCGTAATAACACTCCCATGGATTACCCGTAATAACTCTGCCATGGATTACCCGTAATAACACTCCCATGGATTACCCGTAATAACACTCCCATGGATTACCCGTAATAACACTCCCATGGATTACCCGTAATAACACTCCCATGGATTACCCGTAATAACACTCCCATGGATTACCCGTAATAACACTCCCATGGATTACCCGTAATAACACTCCCATGGATTACCCGTAATAACACTCCCATGGATTACCCATAATAACACTCCCATGGATTACCCATAATAACACTGCCATGGATTACCCGTAATAACACTGCCATGGATTACCCGTAATAACACTCCCATGGATTACCCGTAATAACACTCCCATGGATTACCGGTAATAACACTCCCATGGATTACCGGTAATAACACTCCCATGGATTACCCGTAATAACACTCCCATGGATTACCCGTAATAACACTGCCATGGATTACCCGTAATAACACTCCCATGGATTACCCGTAATAACACTGCCATGGACTACCCGTAATAACACTGCCATGGACTACCCGTAATAACTCTGCCATGGATTACCCGTAATAACACTGCCATGGATTACCCGTAATAACACTCCCATGGATTACCCGTAATAACACTCCCATGGATTACCCGTAATAACACTCCCATGGATTACCCGTAATAACACTCCCATGGATTACCCGTAATAACACTCCCATGGATTACCCGTAATAACACTCCCATGGATTACCCGTAATAACACTCCCATGGATTACCCGTAATAACACTCCCATGGATTACCGGTAATAACACTCCCATGGATTACCCGTAATAACACTGCCATGGATTACCCGTAATAACACTCCCATGGATTACCGGTAATAACACGGCATGGATTACCCGTAATAACACTGCATGGATTACCCGTAATAACACTGCATGGATTACCCGTAATAACACTGCATGGATTACCCATAATAACACTGCCATGGATTACCCGTAATAACACTGCCATGGATTACCCGTAATAACACTCCCATGGATTACCCGTAATAACACTCCCATGGATTACCCGTAATAACACTGCATGGATTACCCGTAATAACACTCCCATGGATTACCCATAATAACACTGCATGGATTACCCATAATAACACTGCCATGGATTACCCGTAATAACACTCCCATGGATTACCCGTAATAACACTCCCATGGATTACCCGTAATAACACTGCATGGATTACCCGTAATAACACTGCCATGGATTACCCGTAATAACACTGCCATGGATTACCCGTAATAACACTGCCATGGATTACCCGTAATAACACTCCCATGGATTACACGTAATAACACTGCATGGATTACCCGTAATAACACTGCCATGGATTACCCGTAATAACACTCCCATGGACTACCCGTAATAACACTCCCATGGATTACCGGTAATAACACTGCATGGATTACCCGTAATAACACTCCCATGGTTTACCCGTAATAACACTGCCATGGATTACCCGTAATAACACTCCCATGGATTACCCGTAATAACACTGCATGGATTACCCGTAATAACACTGCATGGATTACCCGTAATAACACTGCCATGGATTACCCGTAATAACACTCCCATGGATTACCGGTAATAACACTCCCATGGATTACCCGTAATAACACTGCCATGGATTACCCGTAATAACACTCCCATGGATTACCCGTAATAACACTGCATGGATTACCCGTAATAACACTCCCATGGATTACCCGTAATAACACTGCCATGGATTACCCGTAATAACACTCCCATGGATTACCCGTAATAACACTGCATGGATTACCCGTAATAACACTCCCATGGATTACCCATAATAACACTCCCATGGATTACCCGTAATAACACTCCCATGGATTACCCGTAATAACACTGCCATGGATTACCGGTAATAACACTGAATGGATTACCCGTAATAACACTCCCATGGATTACCCATAATAACACTCCCATGGATTACCCGTAATAACACTGCCATGGATTACCCGTAATAACACTCCCATGGATTACCCATAATAACACTCCCATGGATTACCCGTAATAACACTCCCATGGATTACCCGTAATAACACTCCCATGTATTACCCGTAATAACACTCCCATGGATTACCCGTAATAACACTCCCATGGATTACCCGTAATAACACTGCCATGGATTACCCGTAATAACACTCCCATGGATTACCCGTAAAAACACTCCCATGGATTACCCGTAATAACACTGCCATGGATTACCCGTAAAAACACTGCATGGATTACACGTAATAACACTCCCATGGATTACCCATAATAACACTGCCATGGATTACCCGTAATAACACTCCCATGGATTACCCGTAATAACACTCCCATGGATTACCCGTAATAACACTGCCATGGATTACCCGTAAAAACACTGCATGGATTACACGTAATAACACTCCCATGGATTACCGGTAATAACACTCCCATGGATTACCCGTAATAACACTCCCATGGATTACCCGTAATAACACTCCCATGGATTACCGGTAATAACACTCCCATGGATTACCCGTAATAACACTCCCATGGATTACCCGTAATAACACTGCCATGGATTACCCGTAATAACACTCCCATGGATTACCCGTAATAACACTGCCATGGACTACCCGTAATAACACTGCCATGGACTACCCGTAATAACTCTGCCATGGATTACCCGTAATAACACTGCCATGGATTACCCGTAATAACACTCCCATGGATTACCCGTAATAACACTCCCATGGATTACCCGTAATAACACTCCCATGGATTACCCGTAATAACACTCCCATGGATTACCCGTAATAACACTCCCATGGATTACCCGTAATAACACTCCCATGGATTACCCGTAATAACACTCCCATGGATTACCCGTAATAACACTCCCATGGATTACCGGTAATAACACTCCCATGGATTACCCGTAATAACACTGCCATGGATTACCCGTAATAACACTCCCATGGATTACCGGTAATAACACGGCATGGATTACCCGTAATAACACTGCATGGATTACCCGTAATAACACTGCATGGATTACCCGTAATAACACTGCATGGATTACCCATAATAACACTGCCATGGATTACCCGTAATAACACTGCCATGGATTACCCGTAATAACACTCCCATGGATTACCCGTAATAACACTCCCATGGATTACCCGTAATAACACTGCATGGATTACCCGTAATAACACTCCCATGGATTACCCATAATAACACTGCATGGATTACCCATAATAACACTGCCATGGATTACCCGTAATAACACTCCCATGGATTACCCGTAATAACACTCCCATGGATTACCCGTAATAACACTGCATGGATTACCCGTAATAACACTGCCATGGATTACCCGTAATAACACTGCCATGGATTACCCGTAATAACACTGCCATGGATTACCCGTAATAACACTCCCATGGATTACACGTAATAACACTGCATGGATTACCCGTAATAACACTGCCATGGATTACCCGTAATAACACTCCCATGGACTACCCGTAATAACACTCCCATGGATTACCGGTAATAACACTGCATGGATTACCCGTAATAACACTCCCATGGTTTACCCGTAATAACACTGCCATGGATTACCGGTAATAACACTCCCATGGATTACCCGTAATAACACTGCATGGATTACCCGTAATAACACTGCATGGATTACCCGTAATAACACTGCCATGGATTACCCGTAATAACACTCCCATGGATTACCGGTAATAACACTCCCATGGATTACCCGTAATAACACTGCCATGGATTACCCGTAATAACACTCCCATGGATTACCCGTAATAACACTGCATGGATTACCCGTAATAACACTCCCATGGATTACCCGTAATAACACTGCCATGGATTACCCGTAATAACACTCCCATGGATTACCCGTAATAACACTGCATGGATTACCCGTAATAACACTCCCATGGATTACCCATAATAACACTCCCATGGATTACCCGTAATAACACTCCCATGGATTACCCGTAATAACACTGCCATGGATTACCGGTAATAACACTGCATGGATTACCCGTAATAACACTCCCATGGATTACCCATAATAACACTCCCATGGATTACCCGTAATAACACTGCCATGGATTACCCGTAATAACACTCCCATGGATTACCCATAATAACACTCCCATGGATTACCCGTAATAACACTCCCATGGATTACCCGTAATAACACTCCCATGTATTACCCGTAATAACACTCCCATGGATTACCCGTAATAACACTCCCATGGATTACCCGTAATAACACTGCCATGGATTACCCGTAATAACACTCCCATGGATTACCCGTAAAAACACTCCCATGGATTACCCGTAATAACACTGCCATGGATTACCCGTAAAAACACTGCATGGATTACACGTAATAACACTCCCATGGATTACCCATAATAACACTGCCATGGATTACCCGTAATAACACTCCCATGGATTACCCGTAATAACACTCCCATGGATTACCCGTAATAACACTGCCATGGATTACCCGTAAAAACACTGCATGGATTACACGTAATAACACTCCCATGGATTACCGGTAATAACACTCCCATGGATTACCCGTAATAACACTCCCATGGATTACCGGTAATAACACTGCCATGGATTACCGGTAATAACACTCCCATGGATTACCCATAATAACACTGCCATGGATTACCCGTAATAACACTCCCATGGATTACCCGTAATAACTCTGCCATGGATTACCCGTAATAACACTCCCATGGATTACCCGTAATAACACTGCATGGATTACCCGAAATAACACTGCCATGGATTACCCATAATAACTCTGCCATGGATTACCCGTAATAACACTGCCATGGATTACCCGTAATAATACTCCCATGTAGTGATGTCGCGAACATAAAAATTTTTGTACGCGAACGCCGAACGCGAATTTCCGCAAATGTTCGCGAACGGGCGAACCGCCATAGACTTCAATAGGCAGGCGAATTTGAAAACCAACAGGGACTCTTTCTGGCCACAATAGTGATGGAAAAGTTGTTTCAAAGGGACTAACACCTGGACTGTGGCATGCCGGAGGGGGATCCATGGCAAAACTCCCATGGAAAATTACATAGTTGATGCAGAGTCTGGTTTTAATCCATAAAGGGCATAAATCACCTAACATTCCTAAATTGTTTGGAATAACGTGCTTTAAAACATCAGGTCTGATGTTGTATCGATCAGGTAGTGTAAGGGTTACGCCCGCTTCACAGTGACAGACCAAACTCCCCGTTTAATGCACTGCAAACAACCGCAAACAGTCCATTTGCACAACCGCAAGCTCCCCATTTGCACAAGGTTGGATACCAAGCTAGCCATGTCCCGTTCCTTGTCCTCACTGATGTCATTGAAGGTCTCTCCCTCCACCCAGCCACGTACAACACCAAGGGTCCCCGAAAGGTGACAACAAGCCCCCTGGGACGCCTGCTGTGTTTGGTCTTCCACCTCCTCAAAGCAACCTTCCTCCTCTGACTCCTCTTCTTCAGACTCCTCTTTCTGCGTTGCCTCTCTCTGCGTTATTATAAGGTGTGTTAAGTAGTACTATTCCTATCAGTTTAATCCCTGTTATGTCCCCTATCAGGGGACGTGTATATGGCATCGATTTTAGGAACCGGGAGATGGAAAAAGATGCTTGGTCGGTCCTCCTACTTCGAATTTGGGGCACTGCTCGTGTAATCTAATGTGCCACCAGATAGGAGTGGTGTGTTAAGTAGTCCCCCTCATCAGGCCTTTTTTAGTCGAATGTATCGCCCACTGTCAGTCCCTTCGGGATCCATCCCTCATTCATCTTAATAAAGGTGAGGTAATCTAGACTTTTTTGACCTAGGCGACTTCTCTTCTCAGTGACAATACCTCCTGCTGCACTGAAGGTCCTTTCTGACAGGACACTTGAAGCGGGGCAGGCCAGAAGTTCTATCGCAAATTGGGATAGCTCAGGCCACAGGTCAAGCCTGCACACCCAGTAGTCAAGGGGTTCATCGCTCCTCAGAGTGTCGATATCTGCAGTTAAGGCGAGGTAGTCTGCTACCTGTCGGTCGAGTCGTTCTCTGAGGGTGGACCCCGAAGGGCTGTGGCGATGCGTAGGACTTAAAAAGCTCTGCATGTCCTCCATCAACAACACGTCTGTAAAGCGTCCTGTCCTTGCCGTCGTGGTCGTGGGAGGAGGAGGATTACTTTCACCTCTTCCCCTGTTAGATTCCCGTTGTGCTGTGACATCACCCTTATACGCTGTGTAAAGCATACTTTTTAATTTATTTTGGAACTGCTGCATTCTTTACGACTTGCGGTAATTCGGTAACATTTCCGCCACTTTCTGCTTATACCGGGGGTCTAGTAGCGTGGACACCCAGTACAGGTCGTTCTCCTTCAGCCTTTTTATACGAGGATCCCTCAACAGGCACGACAGCATGAAAGACCCCATTTGCACAAGGTTGGATGCCGAGCTACTCATGTCCCGTGCCTCGTCCTCAGTGATCTCACTGAAGGTATGTTCTTCCTCCCAGCCACGTACAACACCACGGGTACCAGATAGGTGACAACGAGCATGCCTGTTGTGGTTGGTCGTCCTCCTCCTCCTCAAAGCCACATTCCTCCTTTGACTCCTCTTCCTCACAATCCTCTTCCAGCGTTGCCGCAGGTCCAGCAAGCGATGCTGATAAGGCTGTTTCTGGTGGTGATGGTGACCACAACTCTTCCTCTTCACGCTCATCTACGGCCTGATCCAGCACTCTTCGCAGGGCACGCTCCAGGAAGAAAACAAATGGTATGATGTCGCTGATGGTGCCTTCGGTGCGACTGACTAGGTTTGTCACCTCCTCAAAAGGACGCATGAGCCTACAGGCATTGCGCATGAGCGTCCAGTAACGTGGCAAAAAAAATCCCACCTCCCCAGAGGCTGTCCTAGCACCCCGGTCATACAAATATTCATTAACGGCTTTTTCTTGTTGGAGTAGGCGGTCGAACATTAGGAGTGTTGAATTCCAACGTGTCGGGCTGTCGCAAATCAAGCGCCTCACTGGCATGTTGTTTCGCCGCTGGATATCTGAAAAGTGCGCCATGGCCATGTAGGAACGCCTGAAATGGCCACACACCTTCCTGGCCTGCTTCAGGGGGCCCTGTAAGCCTGGGTACTTATGCACAAAGCGTTGTACGATCAGATTACACACATGTGCCATGCACGGCACATGTGTCAACTTGCCCAAATTCAATGCCGCCAACAAATTTCTTCCATTGTCACAAACCACTTTGCCAATCTCCAGTTGGTGCGGAGTCAGCCACTGATCCACCTGTGCATTCAGGGCGGACAGGAGTGCTGGTCCGGTGTGACTCTCTGCTTTCAGGCAAGTCAACCCCAAGACGGCGTGACACTGCCGTATCCGGGATATGGAATAGTACCTGGGGAGCTGGGGGGGGGGGGGGTGCCGTTGATGTGGAGCAAGACGCAGCAGCAGAAGAGGACTCAGCCGAGGAGGTTATGGAAGAGGATGGAGTAGGAGGAGTCGTGGCGGTGTCACCAACTCCTCTGCAGAGCCACGCATTCCATGCTTGGCAGCCGTCAGCAGGTTTACCCAATGCGCAGTGTAGGTGATATACCTGCCCTGACCATGCTTTGCAGACCAGGTATCAGTGGTCAGATGGACCCTTGCCCCAACACTGTGTGCCAGACATGCCATTACTTCCTTTTGCACAATCGAGTACAGGTTAGGGATTGCCTTTTGTGCAAAGAAATTTCGGCCGGGTACCTTCCACTGCGGTGTCCCAATAGCTACAAATTTTTGGAACGCCTCAGACTCCACCAGCTTGTATGGTAAAAGCTGGTGGGCTAAGAGTTCAGACAAGCCAGCTGTCAGACGCTGGGCAAGAGGGTGACTTTGTGACATTGGCTTCTTACGCTCAAACATGTCCTTGACAGACACCTGACTGTGGGAAGATGAGCAGGAACTGCTCAAGGCGAGAGACGAAGTGGTGGATGGTTGAGAGGGAGCAAGGAGGACAGCAGTGGTTGACATGGCTGAAGATGCTGGACCAGGAGGAGGATGGTGGCTTTGAGTTTGTGTGCTGCTTGTACTCATGTGTTGATCCCATAGGCGTTTGTGATGTGCGATCATGTGCCTTCGCAAAGTAGTTGTACCTAGGTGGGTGTTGGACTTCCCACGACTCAGTTTCTTTTGGCACAGGTTGCAAATGGCATCGCTTTTGTCAGAGGCAGACACACACAAAAAATGCCACACTGCTGAGCTCTGCAATGACGGCATTCTGGTGGTGGCAACAGCATGTGTTGATTGGCGTGCTGTCTGGCTGACCCCGGGTGCCGATGCATGCTGTCTGACTGTGCCACTAGCTCCTTGCGACGACCTCCCCCTGCTTCCAATTCGTCTCCTCCTCCTCTCTGTCTCCCCATCTGAACTTTCCCCTTGTTCTTCTTCTCTTCTAGCGGGCACCCACGTGACATCCACGGACGCATTGTCATCATCAACCGCTTCACTTGTATCTGACAACTCAGCAAAGGAAGCAGCAGCGGGTACAACATCATCATCATCACACCGTACGTCCATGTGTGTAATGCTGCCTGACTGAGACATAGCCCTGTCATCCTCTGACAATAATGCTTGCGCATCACTCATTTCTACCAACTGATGTGTAAATAACTCCTCTGACATATCAAGCGGCTCCTCTGACATATCAAGCGGCTGTGGTGCTAGTGTTGGTGGTGGCGGCAGGCGGGCGAGTGGTAACTTGAGAGGTGCCCGAAGCTAAGCTGGAGGAGGATGGTGCGTCAAGGTTCCGAGTGGAAGCTGTAGAAGATTGGGTGTCCTGTGTTAGCCAGTCAACTATGTCCTCAGAACTTTTCGAGTTCAGGGTACGTGACCTCTGAACACTACGCATTATTCTAGGGCCAAAGGGAATCACAGCACCACGACCACGACGGCCCCTGAGGGGTGGCCTGCCTCTGCCTGTCATTTTTTTTTCGATTAGTGGTACTATGCGTGCAAGCTACTGTGACAACATATATGAGTGGCACTGTGCACTTGCAGAAGTTGGCAGATTAGACGCTGTAGGCCTGACACACACGCTTGCAGACAACTAACTGCTATTCAATCTATTACAGTCAAAATTGTATTTTTTTTTAAATGTACACAACTGTTACACCAGATATGAGTTGCACTGGTGTGACACTGTGCCCTGGCAGGCCCTGAAACGCACACGTGTGAAGGAAACTGACTGCTATTATTCCACAGTCAAATTTCTAGTTTTTTTTTTAATGTACACTACTATTACACCAGATATGAGTTGCACTGGTGTGACACTGTGTCCTGGCAGGCCCTGAAACGCACACATGTGAAGGAAACTGACTGCTATTATTTCACAGTCAAATTTCTAGTTTTTTTTTTAATGTACACTACTGTTACACCAGATATGAGTTGTACTGGTGTGACACTGTGCCCTGGCAGGCCCTGAAATGCACACGTGTGAAGGAAACTGACTGCTATTATTTCACAGTCAAAAAAGTGTTTTTTTTTTTAAATGTACACTACTGTTACACCAGATATGAGTTGCACTGGTGTGACACTGTGCCCTGGCAGGCCCTGAAATGCACACGCGTGAAGAAAACTGACTGCTATTATTTCACAGTCAAATTTCTAGTTTTTTTTTTAAATGTACACTACTGTTACACCAGATATGAGTTGCACTGGTGTGACACTGTGCCCTGGCAGGCCCTGAAACGCACACGTGTGAAGGAAACTGACTGCTATTATTTCACAGTCAAATTTCTAGTTTTTTTTTAAATGTACACTACTGTTACACCAGATATGAGTTGCACTGGTGTGACACTGTGCCCTGGCAGGCCCTGAAATGCACACGCGTGAAGAAAACTGACTGCTATTATTTCACAGTCAAATTTCTAGTTTTTTTTTTTAAATGTACACTACTGTTACACCAGATATGAGTTGCACTGGTGTGACACTGTGCCCTGGCAGGCCCTGAAACGCACACGTGTGAAGGAAACTGACAGCTATTATATTACAGTCAAAAAAGTTTTTGGTTTTTTTTAAATGCAAGCTATTGTGACACCAGATAGGAGTGGTGGCACTGGGCAAGTGGGCACAGTATACACTGTGAGCCTGACACACACGCTGACAGGCAGGCAACTGCAATTAGATTACACAGGAAAAAAAACAAAAAGCAGACTGATGTTCTAGCCCTAAAAGGGCTTTTTGGGGTGCTGTCCTTATAGCAGAGATCAGATGAGTCCTTCAGAACTGTAGTGGACAATGAATACACTAGCCTAGCTATACATTTCCCTATTAAATCAGCAGCAGCAGCACACTGTCCCTCCTCTCACTAAGAATGCAGCTTCAGAATGAATCTAAAATGGATGCTGTCCAGGAGGTGGAAGGGTCTGGGAGGGAGGGTCTGCTGCTGATTGGCTGGAATGTGTCTGCTGACTGTGAGGTACAGGGTCAAAGTTTCCTCAATGATGACGAATAGGGGGCGGACCGAACATCGCATATGTTCGCCATCCGTGGCGAACGCGAACAAGCTATGTTCGCCAGAAACTATTCGCCAGCAACCGTTCGGGACATCACTACTCCCATAGATTACCCGTAATAACACTGCAATGGATTACCCGTAATAACACTCCCATGGATTACCCGTAATAACACTCCCATGGATTATCCGTAATAACACTGCCATGGATTACCCGTAAAAACACTCCCATGGATTACCCGTAATAACACTGCCATGGATTACCCGTAATAACACTGCCATGGATTACCCGAAATAACTCTGCCATGGATTACCCGTAATAACACTCCCATGGATTACCCGAAATAACTCTGCCATGGATTACCCGTAATAACACTCCCATGGATTACCCGTAATAACACTCCCATGGATTATCCGTAATAACACTGCCATGGATTACCCGTAAAAACACTCCCATGGATTACCCGTAATAACACTGCCATGGATTACCCGTAATAACACTCCCATGGATTACCCGTAATAACACTGCCATGGATTACCCGTAATAACACTCCCATGGATTACCCGTAATAACACTCCCATGGATTACCGGTAATAACACTCCCATGGATTACCCGTAATAACACTGCAATGGATTACCCGTAATAACACTCCCATGGATTACCCGTAATAACACTCCCATGGATTACCCGTAAAAACACTCCCATGGATTATCCGTAATAACACTGCCATGGATTACCCGTAAAAACACTCCCATGGATTACCCGTAATAACACTGCATGGATTACCCGTAATAACACTCCCATGGATTACCCGTAATAACACTGCATGGATTACCCGTAATAACACTCCCATGGATTACCCGTAATAACACTCCCATGGATTACCCGTAATAACACTCCCATGGATTACCCGTAAAAACACTCCCATGGATTATCCGTAATAACACTGCCATGGATTACCCGTAAAAACACTCCCATGGATTACCCGTAATAACACTGCATGGATTACCCGTAATAACACTCCCATGGATTACCCGTAATAACACTCCCATGGATTACCCGTAATAACACTCCCGTGGATTATCCGTAATAACACTGCCATGGATTACCCGTAAAAACACTCCCATGGATTACCCGTAATAACACTCCCATGGATTACCCGTAATAACACTCCCATGGATTACCCGTAATAACACTCCCATGGATTATCCGTAATAACACTGCCATGGATTACCCGTAATAACACTCCCATGGATTACCCGTAATAACACTCCCATGGATTACCCATAAGAACTCTGCCTAAAAATACTCTGATGTGAAAACAACCCATGTTTTTTCATGCATTTATTATTTTTTAAAATAGTTTACAATATTGCAGACAATTAGAAAGCATTCACTGGACTTCAGAAATTGTATCAATAAGAAGTGGTTTGTAGATGTGTATATAATAGAACTTGTGGAGAGTAAAAAACGGGTCGCAAGAGTATTCTGAGAACGGACAGCAACTGAAATAGCCTGCCCTTCGGTGGGTCCCCGCTCAGAACTCAAGCTGGTTTTAGCTCATCTTGTGCCATTACAGAGAGAACATATCTGAAGCATATCAGACTGGTCCCACCCATACGGGCAGTCCAGATCTGAAATGCCAGCAAGTTCTCTCTGCACGAGAGACACAGCAACCCCAGACGATCGTTTCAGCCAGTGAGACATAGCTGGTATCTCTCTAGGCACCATGAGCAAGGGGTCCACGTCTGGATTACCCTTTAAACTTATGCCTCACTGATGATGCCTAACAAGGCTGAAAAGATCGTCTGGGGTTGCTGTGTCTCTCGTGCAGAGAGAACATATCTGAAGCATATCAGACTGGTCCCACCCATACGGGGAGTCCAGATCCGAAATGCCAGCAAGTTCTCTCTGCACTGTAATGGCACAAGATGAGCTAAAACCAGCTTGAGATCTGAGCGGGGACCCACCGAAGGGCAGGATATTTCAGTTGCTGTCCGTTCTCAGAATACTCTTGCGACCAGTTTTTTGCTCTCTATAATAGAACTTGTACAAGCGCAATATTAGTGTTTGTTTCATGTTTTAAATCTTTTCTTATGGATTTTAAAACTGATTTAACAAATGTAAAAAATGCACAGACATAAAAATTTACAGTTTTTTTTTTTGTGTGTAACTTTAAATGTTCAGTTATTTAAAGAGACACTGTTTGCATTCTTTTTAGAAAACCTTCAGGGCATAGTTAAGATAAATATGTTCAAAACTTCTGCCGAAACCCGGGATCGAACCAGGGACCTTTAGATCTTCAGTCTAACGCTCTCCCAACTGAGCTATTTCGGCCACTGTTTCTTTAACATGATGTCATTAAAAACAGTGACATGACAGTCTGTGCAGGCTAACCAGGTTTAGGGTTAAAAAATATATGTTAAAAAATGCGCTGACTTGAAAATTAGCCTTTTTTATGCACATAATTTAAATGTTTTGGGAAAAGTGGGATAAATGTGTGCAAAAGTTGTGCTGAAATCCCAGGACCTTCAGATCTTCAGTCTAATGCTCTCCCAACTGTGCTATTTCAGCCACTGTCCATGCTTCATAATGTCATGGGAAACAGTGACATGTGCTGGCCTTGCAGGTTTAGGGTTATAAAACACATGGTAAGAAGGTGCCTAAAAATGCTCTGATGGGAAAACAACCCATATTTTTTCATGCATTTATTATTTTTTAAAATAGTTTACAATATTGCAGACAATTGTAGATTATGCTAACGTAGTGTACTTATAATCTTAATTTTAATAATGACAGGAGGCGAGTATTTTGCATGACTTTCTTTACTCATGCTTCCAGCAGCACAAGTCAATCATCAAATTTTAAACCAATCATAACAGTCTGCATAACCATATAAATAGCCTTGTATGTCACATGACTTCCTCTTTCTTTGGTGAGAGATTAGTCCATGTATTCTCCCGAAATAACAAAAAAGTTCGTAAACATAAAACAGTCCAAACTTGTTCCATGGTAGTTTCAAACTGATAACTCATAACGGTATTGGAACTTGATTCGAGAACTTCCACAGCCGATGTGTCTTATCCGGAACCCATAACTGTCATCATGCTGCAAAAAACAGAAACGAGTGTAAGAGGATGGAAGTAGACTTATGTCCACATGATATCATCGTTACCGTGTCTATCCATACATAGTATCATAAATGTTAATCTATCTGATATACTATATTGAATACCATAATACAGTCTATCCTCATCTATTAACCATTAACTATAATATCAGACAAAATTCAGCTATTACCTCAAAACTTTTATCCCTATTCTCCTGATAAAACTATAATAGTTATAGCTGATCTATAAAACGTTGACAGAAGACAACCCGTATAAGCGGGAGTGGAGGGTGGGAAAATACTCGCCTCCTGTCATTATTAAAATTAAGATTATAAGTACACTACGTTAGCATAATCTACAATTTTATTACATGACAGGAGGCTTCATATTTTGCATTTTTAAAGCTGAGGTAATAGTGAGAAAGATGCGTGTGTGGTTTGACGAAAATAAAATAACCGGAAAGTATCTTCCAGTGTCCAGTCCGCGGAACGTAATATATCCGCTAGGGATGCTCCCGCCGAGAACGCTCGAGATGCGGCTGCGCCCCTGACCGAGTGAGCTCCGAAACACGTTTCTACACCTGCTAAGGATAGGATCCAACGTACCCATTGCGCCAGTGTAGTGGTGGTAACTGGTTTATAAGGTTTGGTGTATGACACCAACAGTTGACCTCTATTAAAAGCACGAAGGTTTGCTGTAACCTCCACGTAACGAGTAAGTGTGGAAACTACACATAAACGGGGAACCGTAGGAAAAAAGGGGTAAAATATAGATGTCGAATTCGTTTTAGTTCTTCTAGACACCGTGAAGGTAACCCCTTCTGGTGCTATAGAGAAACCGTCCACGTCGAACGCTCGTACATCCGAAACTCGTCGAAAAGAGACCAAACATAGCAGTAAAGTGAGTTTGGCCGACAGCTGACGTAGGGATAAGTCTGCGTTGTCTGGCCAATTCCTAAGTAAACTGAGGACCACCTCTACGTCCACATATGATTATACTTAGGTTCCGGTGGTCTGGACAGTTTGATGCCTCGCAGAAGGCGACATACCAAAGGATCCTGACCCACCGGGGAACCCTGTATTGGCACGTGTGCCGCTGAAATTGCTGATCGTGCCACATTAATGGAACGATAGGATTTTCCCTCCGTGAAGAGGTTTGACAAATAATTCACCACTGTGGGAATAGATGCTGTAAAGGGATCACAGTCTCTTCCCACACACCAGCGGGTCCATGTATTCCATGCTGATATGTAACTGCGTCGTGTACCTGGTGCCCAGGAGTCCCATAAAAGGTCTTTAGCTGGTTGCGATAGACCTTCGACGGACCAGGTTCCCCTGAAAGACTCCAGGCTACCAGTTCCAGATTCTCTTGTAGCATTAGTGGATGTGGTTCCCCTTGCGGGTCTGTCAATAGAAAGGGGAACGATGGTAGAAGCAGGGGATGGTCCTGCGTTAGGGCTAATAATTCCGGAAACCACGCCTGACTCCTCCACAATGGTGTGATGAGTATCATCGAGATCTTGGTCACTCTGATGCGATGGATCACTCTCGCTATCATCGCAAATGGTGGGAATGCGTACGCTCCCTTGGGGGGCCACTGTTGTAGGAAAGCATCTACCGCTTCGCATTGAGGGTCCGGCAGCCAGCTGTAATATCTCGGTAGCTGTGTATTCGTCCGGGACGCGAACAGGTCCACGACCAGTGGTCCCCTGATGTCTTTCACTGCTGAAAATATCGACGTGTCCAGTCGCCAGTCGCTCCCGTCTCTCCAGTGTCGAGAGAACCAATCTGCCGTGATATTGTTGATTCCCGGTAGGTATTCCGCCTTGATTGAAATGTTGCGGGGAATACAAAATTGGTATATCTCTTTCGTCGCCTCTGTCAGGTTTTTTGACCGTGCTCCCCCCAGGCGATTTATGTATTGGACCGCTGAAATGTTGTCCATACGCAGTAAGATGCAGCAGTTCGTCATCTCCTTGGCCAGACTGCGAATCGCAAATGATCCCGCGATCAGTTCCAGACAGTTGATGTGGAGATCCTGTTCCTCTTGGGACCATGGACCTCCTGTGGATGTGTGGGCGCAGTGGGCTCCCCAGCCCCAAAGGCTCGCGTCCGACTCCAATACAAAGTCCGGGTTCTTCCCGAAGATGGCTTTGCCGTTCCAGGCTTCCATGTGGAGTAGCCACCATCGAAGTTCCGTCCGAGCTTCTGTGGAGACGGGAATCCAGTGATCGTATGTGAGTCCTGCTCGTAGGTAGTGAGCCTTCAGTCTCTGCATGGCCCGATAATGGAGCGGGCCCGGGAAGATCACCTTTATTGACGAAGATAGTAGGCCTACTATCCTCGCTAGTAGTCTGAGAGGTATGGTGTCCCTCCTGAGTATGCGTCGAATTTCCTTGCGAATGGCCGCTATCTTGGATGCGGGGAGGCGTAGAACTCCCGATTTGGAGTCTATCTCGAACCCGAGGAACTGGACTATCTGTGATGGTGTCAATGCTGATTTTTCTCTGTTCACTACAAATCCTAGCGATTCCAGAAAATGCATGGTAAATCTCGTCTGAGATTGAATTCTGGATTTTGATTCGCAGAAGATCAACAGATCGTCCAGGTAGATGAGGCAACGTATGCCCCTTCCTCTCAGATGTGCCATGACTGGTTTGAGGAGTTTTGTAAAACACCATGGAGCCGAGCTGAGTCCGAATGGGAGACATGTGAATTTACACGGGCGGCCCTTCCAGATGAACCGGAGGAAGGGACGACTCTCTCTTGCCATGGGGACCGACAGGTATGCGTCTTTTAAGTCTAGACGTGTGAACCAGTCGTGTTCGTTCAATAGGTCCCTCAGGAGGTGAATACCCTCCATTTTGAAATGGCGATAAGCCACAAATCCATTGAGTTCTCGTAGGTTGATAACTGGACGATAGTCTCCCATCTTTTTCCTGACTATGAACATGTTGCTGAAGTAACCTTGGTCGTCTGCGGCGAATTCCACCGCTCCTTTCGCGAACAGGGCTCTTATCTCCGTGTCTATGATGCGTATCTGATTCTCGGACGCCCGTATGGGTCGTGGTCGTCTGGTCTGGTATGGTGTCTGGGTGAATTCTATCACATATCCTCGTACGGTCTGAAGGATCCATGCGTCTGTGGAGATGTGTTCCCATTCCTGTGGAAAAAGGGACAGCCTGCCAGCAGTTAAACCAGAATGACATAACGGAAGACAGTTCATGCTCACCTGAGTTGAATCGTCCCCGTCCTCTGCTCCGAGTGCCTCTGGTACGGAAGGATCCCCGTGTGAATGTGGCTCTTGTCGATGGGAAGAACTGTTGAGCTGCGTATGGACGGCTGGGGCCTGATGGCCAGAAGCGGCTGGTGGCCCGACCCCTCTGCCGACCAGCCCTGCCAAAAACACTCCGATTTGTTGGAGGGGTCCGAAAGACCTGTCTGATGGAGGATTGGGCCTTATTTAATGTAGTAAATAGACCGACGTGCTTCTTTAGTTCCGCCAGGAAAGGTTCTCCAAAGAGTAGTCCGTCTGCCCGAGGACCTAGCTCCTTCTTTCCCAGATCCAAGAGTTTGGTGTCTATCTTCAATAGAGCCGCCTTACGTCTTTCTGCGCACATGGCGGCGTTTGAATTTCCCAGGAGACAGATCGCTCGCTGCGCCCATTCTCTGATATCGTGCGCTTCGAGGGGTGTCCCCTGAGTAAGTGCCAGGTCAGCGAAGTATAGGATCTTCGCCAGCGGGCCTATCATGTCTAGCATTTTGTCTTGGACCGACTTCATGCTTTTTTCAACTCCATTCCGTGGGTCTCTGCCCGACCGGGACATAAACACCCCTACTGTGGTGTCAAACTCCGGTGTGATGGCAATTTTGTCAGGCAGTACGGGGCGCGGGCATTCTGCTTTAAGTTTAGCCCGGACTTCCTTGTCCATCGGCTTCCGTAGCCAGACATTTATAAATTGGGTCAGATGGTCCGGCAGGTTCCATTCGGACGATCTGGGGTGTCGTATCTGGCGAGGGTCGAACATGGGGTTGCCCGTCTCGTCCAGGAACACCCCGTCTTCGTCTATGTTTGGTTTGTGGGAACCCATGTTGCCGGAGTGGCTTGCCCATTCTTGACTCTGGCTGAACTCTCCGCTTTCCTGCGGTATGTCCTGCCAATCCTCCTCCTCATCCGAGGGTGAGTTCTCTGCCCTCCATTCGTCCATTATTTCCAACAACGGAGGTGATGATGGTCCCTCATCACCTGATGAGGGGTCTTGTGTAGGGGAGCGATCCAGGTGTCTTGACTGGCGGCTCCGCTTATGTAGAATTCCTCCCTCGTACCTTGGGAGATTCATACTGGAGCCCTTCCAGTGGCGTTTGGACGCCACTGCCTCCGGCTTACGTTGTGTCGGATCTTTATCCTCCCTTTTTGATGGAGGTCTGGTGTCCGCCGACTCCGGCGGTGACTGTGTTATCATCTTGGCCAGCGCCTTTTCCACCGATGCTGACACTGCGGCATTGATCATTGCCTGGAAGTCTACTGCTGATGGTGGGGTAGTGTCCGACATTATGTCTGCTTGTTCTTTCCCGTCTGTGGGGAGACAGAGTATACGTCAGTGCGTATATGGCTACACAGTGGCTTCCACGTACAACTGGGGCTCACCCAGGTACCCTGTCTTAACTGCCACTAGGAGTGTGACTAGTGGTTTGTAGAGGGGGTCAGCCTCTTAGCGACCGGGGTGTACGGTCATTAATGTTGGGACGGAGCCCGGTATTGGTCGGGACGGAGCCCGGGTAATGGTCGGGACGGGGCCCGGTAATGGTCAGGACGGAGCCCGGTAATGTGAGGTATCAAAGACCTCAGTACGCTTGTAATGAGTTCACCCTTGTAAGTAACTTTGTGGAAGGTATTGCCACTGTGAGTTGCGAGGATCACCCCAGTTGTACTATGGAGGTGCCGCATACAATAAAGCGTACTTGTATTTATTTATTTATTATTATTTCTTATATTTATTGATTTATGTCATCAGTGTTTCCACATGTCAATCAGACACTCCTGTGATCATCCAATTCATTTAGTACTGTAGCCTGAGCCTGATGGGAGTTATCCTGCTGGCTAAGAGTTTGTCAGCATATAGATCCACAGTGCAGTCTTTCCAGCCCAGCACTGTGACCACTTCTATGAGCCCACATACAATCCATTATCATGTTTTAATCCATTTAACAAAATACACTTGAACTTGGCAAAAAACGTTAATAAATTGTGTGCCAGTTCGTGGGAATCACGAACTGGCGAAACCAAGATGGCCGCCGAGGATCTCACGATATCGCGAGATCCAAGATGGCCGCCGTTTGCGCGCAAATTTTGCAGCGCGATCCGCGATCGCGGTCTGCGATCGAGGACCGACGGTATCGGATGGCACCCCCTCGTGCCCCCCCACCCACCCCTCAGTACCCTGGGACTAATAAGAGACCTGGCGGTCCCGCGCGATCGCGGTAAAAATGCCGCGAACCGCGCGAGACCAACAGGCAGAAATACCAGAGAAAACTGAACTCAGATAGGGGAGAACAGCGTAATGACAAAAATGCATATAAACTTATATTAGGTATAGAGGGAAAGGGTAAGGGGAAAGCAGAATAAAAGGGGGGCGAAATACACAGTATAGTGGCCAAATGAATTAAAGGGGCCACAAGATAAAAAGCATTGCATAAATCGAAATTAGTAGAGAGCTAATACTCTGACCTGTGTCTTGGCTGGAAGCAGCAAAGAAAGAGGAAGTCATGTGACATACAAGGCTTTATATATGGTTATGCAGACTGTTATGATTGGTTTAAAGTTTGATGATTGACTTGTGCTGCTGGAAGCATGAGTAAAGAAAGTCATGCAAAATATGAAGCCTCCTGTCATGTAATAAAATTAGAACGCATTCACTGGACTTCGGAAATTGTATCAATAAGAAGTGGTTTGTAGATGTGTATATATTAGAACTTGTACAAGAGTAATAGTGTTTGTTTCACGTTTTAAATCTTTTCTTATGGATTTTAAAACTAAGTTAACAAATGTAAAAAATGCACAGACATAAAAATTAGCTGTTTTTTTTTTGCATATAACTTTAAATGTTCGGTTATTTAAAGAGACAATGTTTGCATTCTTTTTAGAAAATCTTCAGGGCATAGTTAAGATAAATATGTTCAAAAGTTCTGCCGAAACCCGGGATCGAACCAGGGACCTTTAGATCTTCAGTCTAACGCTCTCCCAACTGAGCTATTTCGGCCACTGTTTGTTTAGCATGATGTCATTAGAAACAGTGACGTGACATGACAGTCTGTGCAGGACAACCAGGTTTAGGGTTAAAAAATATATTTTAAAAAATCCGCTGACTTGAAAATTAGCCTTTTTTTATGCACATAATTTAAATGTTTTGGGAAAAGTGGCTCTTTATTTTAAGGAACACTATAGTCACCTAAATTACGTTAGCTAAATAAAGCAGTTTTAGTGTATAGATCACCCCCTGCAATTTCACTGCTCAATTCACTGCCATTTAGGAGTTAAATCACTTTGTTTCTGTTTATGCAGCCCTGGACACACCTCCCCTGGCTATGATTGACAGAGCCTGCATGAAAAAACTGGTTTCACTTTCAAACAGATGTAATTTACCTTAAATAATTGTATCTCAATCTCTAAATTGAACTTTAATCACATACAGGAGGCTCTTGCAGGGTCTAGCAAGCTATTAACATAGCAGGGGATAAGAAAATCTTAATTAAACAGAACTTGCAATAAAGAAAGCCTAAATAGGGCTCTCTTTACAGGAAGTGTTTATGGAAGGCTGTGCAAGTCACATGCAGGGAGGTGTGACTAGGGTTCATAAACAAAGGGATTTAACTCCTAAATGGCAGAGGATTGAGCAGTGAGGCTGCAGGGGCATGTTCTATACACCAAAACTGCTTCATTAAGCTAAAGTTGTTCAGGTGACTATAGTGTGCCTTTAAAGTGATAATGTGGCAAAAGCTCTGCCGAAAACCCAGGACCTTCAGATCTTCAGTCTAATGCTCTCCCAACTGAGCTATTTCAGCCACTGTCCACACTTCATAATGTCATGGGAAACAGTGACATGTGCTGGCCTTGCAGGTTTAGGGTTATAAAACACATGGTAAGAAGGTGCCTAAAAATGCTCTGATGTGAAACATATTTATCTTGTCCTCTCCTGATCTCTCCCCGTCCCTCTTGACTCGTGTCTCTGACCGCCTCTCTGCTGTTTCTAACTGGATGGCTGCCCACTTCCTTAAACTCAACTTGACCAAAACTGAAATTCTGGTCTTTCCTGGACCTTTAGATCTTACTCTCTCCCAACTGAGCTATTTCAGCCACTATTTCTTCATCATGATGTCATTAAAAGCAGTGACATGACAGTCCGTGCAGGCCAATCAGGTTTAGGGTTAAAAATACAAGTTAAAAAGTGACCAAAAATTCACGGATGTAAATATTATCCTTTTTCCCCCCCTGTATGTTATATTTAAAGGGACAGTATACGCTCCAATTACTTCACTAATCAGTGTTTATGGAACACTACAATGATAGAAATATAAAACGGGGGGGGCGGAGCCTGGCTGTGGAGCTGAACAGACGCGTGCAGCACGAGCTCCCGCCTGGAATCCTACTTACCTCGAAATAAACCTGGCTCTCCAGCTACAAAATCGACTAAAAACGCAGCACCCACGTAGGGGCTGCAAGAGAGAACAAAACAAGACCACTTTTGAAAAGCTGAGCCACCGTGAACGCGGACTGCAAAGATGGGGCCTACCGCAGTAACGACTGGCCTAAACGGAGATAAGGGAAAGGGTGAGGCGGCCGATCACCCAGCCCTGAATGCGGACATGAAAATTGCGGGGAACCACCTACTAGCCTTCCTCCCTTCCCCCCCGCCGGTGGGGGCTATACCGGCACCAACAGCATACTCACCGTGGACACTCACTTCCCAGAGACTGCATACATCAGGAGTCCCTGACTCCAAAATGGCGGATGCCACGCGCCAGTCGGCAAGCATGGGGACAGGTGGAGAATTAACAAACAACATGCTGACTAAGCTGGATGAAATCTTTGCTGCCTTCTGGGCTAGGATTTCGGAGAGGGTGCAGAACACAGCTAAAACTACACGGACCAAGCCTGCACGCACACCCCCGGCAACTGCGGGCTCCAAGGGCAGACGCAGTATGATAGCCGCCAGAGGCTCCCCAAGGAGACACTGAAAATGGGACCGGTGGCACAAACGAAAAAGCAGAGGCTGCCCCATGACAAGCAACCATCCCCACTGGAAGCAGCAACAACCCCACATCAGACCAAAGGCACCCTGCACACCTAGAGGGCGCCGACCACCTGACAAAACACAGCATCACCATCGCAACTTAGATACCTGGCACTTAGCCACGCACATGCCTTTGATGCCTCAGGAAACAGGGGTTCCCAGGGACTGCACCTGGCGACCAGCAGGAATCGGATGAGCACAGGTTGTAGGTCGGAGCCTGACAGGCATGTCTCGCTATAGCCGAACTTTAACATCACGCCTTATATCATGCGATCTGCTCTCTGAGCGTTAGCTGATTATATAGTAACAGTTGTTTTTAAAATGCCATTATTTCACCACTTGCAGAAGTATGCTGCCGCAACTCCTTACCTATGTCTAGTTTAACTACTCATGCATTATTTTATTAGTTAGTCCTAACAAATGGGGCAACTTAAGCATGTAAAAATTAACAGGATCGTCCTTGCCAGTTCACGTGTTTGCTGTTCGGCCTCAGCTCGGCCCCATGGTGCTTTACAAAGCTTCTGAAACCGGCCATGACACATTTGAGAGAACGGGGTATCCGCTGCCTCATATACCTGGACAATTTGTTGATTTTGTGCGACTCCAGGTCCAGAATTCAGTCGCAGATGACATTTATCATTCAATTTCTGGAATCGTTGGGTTTCATAGTAAAGAGAGAAAAGTCGGTTTTGACCCCGTCCCGAGTGATTCAATTCCTCGAGTTCGAAATAGACTCCAATTCCTGTGTGTTACGCCTTACCGCATCAAAGATAGAGGCTATTCGGAAGGAGATCTGACGGGTCCTCAGGAAAGACACCATACCTCTACGCCTACTAGCGAGGGTAGTCGGGCTGCTTTCGTCCTCAATCCAAGCGATTTTCCCGGGACCACTTCATTACCGGGCCATGCATGCAAAGGCTAAAAGCCCATTACCTAAGATCAGGACACACGAACGACCACTGGATACCGCTATCCACAGAGGTGCGGACGGAACTTCGCTGGTGGCTCCTTCACATGGAAGCCTGGAACGGCAGGCGGTGTGAGGGCGTGCTGGGAGACTAGAGCTCCCACAATACAGCAGGTGGTGTGAGGGCATGCTGGGAGACTACAGCTCTCACAATGCATCAGGCGGTGTGAGGGCATGCTGGGAGACTAGAGCTCCCACAATACAGCAGGTGGTGTGAGGGCGTGCTGGGAGACTACAGCTCCTACAATACAGCAGGTGGTGTGAGGGCGTGCTGGGAGGCTACAGCTCCCACAATGCAGCAGGCGGTGTGAGGGCATGCTGGAAGACTACAGCTCCCACAATGCAGCAGGTGGTGTGAGGGCGTGCTGGAAGACTACAGCTCCCACAATACAGCAGGTAGTGTGAGGGTGTGCTGGGAGACTACAGCTTCCACAATACAGCAGGTGGTGTGAGGGCGTGCTGGGAGACTATAGCTCCCACAATACAGCAGGTGGTGTGAGGGCGTGCTGGGAGACTCCCACAATGCAGCAGGTAGTGTGAGGGCGTGCTGGAAGACTACAGCTCCCACAATACAGCAGGCGGTGTGAGGGCGTGCTGGAAGACTACAGCTCCCACAATACAGCAGGTAGTGTGAGGGCGTGCTGGGAGACTACAGCTCCCACAATACAGCAAGTAGTGTGAGGGCGTGCTGGGAGACTACAGCTCCCACAATACAGCAGGTGGTGTGAGGGCGTGCTGGGAGACTATAGCTCCCACAATACAGCAGATGGTGTGAGGGCATCACAGTAATATTCCCTCTGCTCCCTGATCCCCATTTTCTCCCCATAAATATGTCAGAAAGTAAGACCTACCTGAGGTGGAGCAAAACTTGGCCTATGGCTGCTCCTTTTATGGTGTGACTTGTCATTGGTGGGAAGTGCTGACATCTGCTGCAGCTCCCACACATATAGGGACCTCTTCCTCCTTGCCACAGCATTCAGAAGTGGATTGACAGGAGGGAGGCCAGGTATGTGTGTGGGCCGTGGAACACTGAAAGGTGGTAGGCGCCATCTTAATTTAGGCCCTGTGCAACAAGTGTTTATTTTAACCCCTGCAGTGACATTCCATGTATAAGACGACCCCCAATTTTAGACTAAAAAAAAAACAATAGTCTTATACACGAAAAATATAGTAACTCTAAATGTTCAGTTATTTCAGTGAAACCTTATAGCTTATTTTAGATCTTCAGCGCATGGGCGTTTTAACCAGGAACCTGGTTATTTCTGGTAGACAGCCACTCGAGGCAGCCACAACCCCTTCAACACAAACATGTTCGAAACATCTGCTGAATCCCGGGATCTTTAGAGCTTCAGTCTAACGCTCTCCCAACCGAGCTATTTCGCCCACTGTTTCTTCATCAGGATGTCATGGGACACAGTGACATGACAGTCTGTGACGGCCAATCAGGTTTAGGGTTAAAAATACAAGTTAAAAAGTGACTAAAAATGTTCTGATGTGAAAACGATCATTTTAAAATAAAAAACAAAACATTTTATTCACTGCTGTGAAAACGATTGGATCGGATCTAACTCAGATTTTTCAGTTATTTACATTATTTTGCATCCGTTAGATGCAGGAACTTCCAAAATTAGGGCGGAATAAAGCATGTTAAAAAGCCAAGCAGTGATTATGGTGATTATAATGTGTTTAAATAACAGAAACAATGAAACCTTTCAATTAATCCTAATAGCATCTTTTAGATCTTCAGGCCGTTTTAAATGTTACTATGTTATGTTATTTTATATGTTACATATTATGTTATATGTTATGTTATTTTATATGTTACATATTATGTTATATGTTATGTTATTTTATATGTTACATATTATGTTATATGTTATGTTATTTTATATGTTACATATTATGTTATATGTTATGTTATTTTATATGTTACATATTATGTTATATGTTATGTTATTTTATATGTTACATATTATGTTATATGTTATGTTATTTTATATGTTACATATTATGTTATATGTTATGTTATTTTATATGTTACATATTATGTTATATGTTATGTTATTTTATATGTTACATATTATGTTATATGTTATGTTATTTTATATGTTACATATTATGTTATATGTTATGTTATTTTATATGTTACATATTATGTTATATGTTATGTTATTTTATATGTTACATATTATGTTACTATGTTATATGTTCCTGCATAGATATTGAGAGCTTTTCAGAATATTTGCCATAACCCAGTCAAAGAAGGGATGTATAGATCTTCAGACAAACAGAGTAATTAGAGAAACTGTCCATTAAATTCACTGATCTGGAGCATTAGAACATTTCAATGTGAAAGTCAAAACTTAGGCCATAAACAACTGAACCGGGAACTGACTTTTAAAATGTTCCCACTTTACCGATTTTGACCATAATTTAGACATTCAGCATCAAATGTGCAACAAACGAAAGAAAGGCTGCGCCAAAATTAAATAAATAAATAAAATGAGTCCCAATATACATCAGAGGATAGAATATCTGTTTCGCAGGTTCCACTGGTAGGGTATTTTCTCTGTCTGTGATACTTCAAATCGTCTCGTGATATGGAAAACACAAGAGAGGACCAATCGTGCAGAGTGTATAAAATAAGTAGTTGTAGAATAATAAGATATATTACACTCACATTTACATGAGCTATGACCAGCTCAGGGGTAACAGGTATTCAGCAGAATGATCCCTGCTTGTAGGATATTCCGAATGCTTGTCCTCTGGAGTGTGATGGTATCCAACTCTCAGGAAGAAGGGAAAATAGGAATAACAAATAGTGCTCTCTGATAGTATGATGAAATATAATTAAATATTATGTACCCATAATATTATGATTGTGACATGATATACTTTTATTTTACTTATTGTAATCTTTGTTTTATCTGTTACCACAAGTTTTGTGATTTGTGCATACTATACTTAACTCTGATTGGCTTATGCTAATTGATGCTATTTTTGGCGCCATTTTTAAAGTACCAGTGCTCTTATATATATTGTATCCTTGCCAGGTTTTAATGGTATTCCATTTTGATAAAACCCCAGTGGTGAAACGCGTTAATGGTTTAAATTGTGTATTTTAATAATAAATTAAGTTTGGCTATATTATTGTGCCACTCATATATTTTTATTTTATTATTTTTTACACATTTTTATTATATTCTTTCCTGGCATTTTATATATCCTGAGGTGGGGATTATACCGCCCACGCTTTATTCAAAGTGCAGTGAGTCCTGCACTCCTTTTGTGAGTATATCATTTTTATTTAATTATATTTCATCATACTATCAGAGAGCACTATTTGTTATTCCTATTTTCCCTTCTTCCTGAGAGTTGGATACCATCACACTCCAGAGGACAAGCATTCGGAATATCCTACAAGCAGGGATCATTCTGCTGAATACCTGTTACCCCTGAGCTGGTCATAGCTCATGTAAATGTGAGTGTCATATATCTTATTATTCTACAACTACTTATTTTATACACTCTGCACGATTGGTCCTCTCTCTTGTGTTTTCCATATCACGAGACGATTTGAAGTATCACAGACAGAGAAAATACCCTACCAGTGGAACCTGCGAAACAGATATTCTATCCTCTCATATATATTGGGACTCATTTTATTTATTTATTTAATTTTGGCGCAGCCCTTCTTTCTTTTGTAGCACATTCTTATCTAAGAGGGTTAGAGGGTTACCCTCTGTGAGGCCGCTGCCTACCCATTGTATTATTAGCGCTAACCTATCTTTTATTTATTCAGCATCAAATACCCGCACTCAAAATCATCAGAAATAATCTAGGACCACTTGGAGGCATTTAGACGACAACCTCTGGCGTTGGTCACAGGATTTTACAACACCCCAATGTTTCTCCATTACCTACAAATTGACATAAATCAAAACCAAATTTTAGCCTGAAAACAATCGCATGAAATCTAGAATCGAACTATGGGAACTTGGCTGAACTCTAAGGTTCTCCCATCGAAGATATATCAGCAGTTTATAGGCCACGTGTACAGATCACAGTTAAGCCATATATCGGCCATTTGTGTCTCTTCGCTGCTGCATCTTTCAGGGGCAAAAAAAGTATTTATATTTTATTGTGACATTAAAGTGACATTATCCATTTAAATGATGGTTTTGGGGGGATCTACATTAGGTCCCCATTTTGTACTGTTGTGAATGTGAGCGAATCCCTGGATCACAATGAATGAATCGAGGGGGAACAGGCTGCGACAAGGAGAGAGATTTAGGCAAAGTATATTGACCTCCTTCTGGGTGTCATAGCAGACTTATCACCTTAAAGGGTCTTTACATAAATGTAAATGAACCACTTCCTCTGTAGTATGTCTTTAATTCAGCAATGCATTGTGGGAGTCAGCTGGCCTCTTCCAGTACACAGTCACTCATTACTCCGAGGCAGCAAAACACAAAGCAAGAAAATGCAAGTTTGCCATTGAGGTTTTTTTTTAATTAAATATAAATATTTCTTATAACTTTACAGATAGAAAAACAATCATTTTTGCAATGTAGAAAACACACATAAGAAAAGAAAAACTGGGGAAGCCAAAATCTGATGTGCAATTATACATATAATATGATATTTAGAGCAGGAATTTCTCTTCACAGGTAATGGAAAAAAATATTAAGGCAGGAAAATGGATTTAGAGCAGGAGTCACCGAGGGCAAGTTAAAGTGTAAAATAACTTTCAATGTCAAGAGAAAACATTTTAATTCACTAATGTCTCATTCCATGCAAAAAGTGATGTGTTATGGGGTGCCATGAGGGCGCTGTGTGTGTTATGGGGTGCCATGAGGGCCCTGTGTGTGGTGTGGGATGTTATGAGGGCGCTGTGTGTGGTGTGGGGTGCCATGAGGGCGCTGTGTGTGTAATGGGGTGCCATGAGGGCGCTGTGTGTGTTATGGGGTGCCATGAGGGCACTGTGTGAGGTATGGGGTACCATGAGGGCGCTGTGTGAGGTATGGGGTAGCATGAGGGCGCTGTGTGAGGTATGGGGCACTGTGTGTGTTATGGGGTGCCATGAGGGAGCTGTGTGAGGTATGGGGTACCATGAGGGTGCTGTGTGTGTTATAGGATGCTATGAGGGCGCTGTGTGTGGTGTGGGATGTTATGAGGGCGCTGTGTGTGGTGTGGGGTGCTATGAGGGCCCTGTGTGAGGTGTGGGGTGTTATGAGGGCGCTGTGTGTGGTGTGGGATGTTATGAGGGTGCTTTGTGTGTTATAGGATGCTATGAGGGTGCTATGTGTGTTATAGGATGCTATGAGGGCGCTATGTGTGTGGGATGTTATGAGGGTGTTGTGTGTGGTGTGGGATGTCATGAGGGCGCTGTGTGTGGTGTGGGGTGCTATGAGTGCGCTGTGTGAGGTGTGGGGTGCTATGAGGGCCCTGTGTGAGGTGTGGGGTGCTATGAGGGCCCTGTGTGAGGTGTGGGGTGCTGTGTGTGGAGTTGGGTTCGATTAATGCTCTATATGTGGGTGCTTGCATTTCATGTAGGAATTATGTGGGTGTTGTATATAAAGTGTGATAGGAGCTGTAGGTATTTAAATTACACTGTTCTACACATACCCTCATCTTATCACATTATGCCGATCCTATAACCCTTACCCTTATCACGTTATGCCCACCCTATAAAACTCCCCCATATCATGTTATGCCCACCCTATCCATGATACAGAGAAGATCATTGAATGATATAACACGCTACCTATCACACAGTCCATTATTTCTCTGATAGAATCACATATCTCTGAGCATCAGAATATGACACCAATCATCACAGCCTTCCGGGGTCATCTGAATCAGCAGGAAAGCAGGTCTGCTGGGATCTAAGCAATCTTTAATTAAAGGGGACTTATACCAAGGAGACAATACTAACAAGACTTCAAGCGAGTTTGGAGAACTAGAATGCAATAGATTGTCTCTGCACTGGCCCTGCGTGTGACAACACCATGCAAACATAGATGTAAATGAGAGACGCTTTTACAAATGAATAAATGTGCATTGTGTGTTTTACACTCTATTCGTACATTGTAAACATCGTTCGGTGAACTGCCTTCAGTTACGAGCAGTGGGAATGAAAACATTGAATCTTTCGCTCTGTTTTCAGACTCCGGAGGAACGCACATTGCAGGCTATAGGGGAGTGGAATGGGTTAATAAATAATTAGCAGGCCGCTTGGTGAGCAAAGGATACAAAATATCTCATAATATCCAACATGATGCGCATCATAACGTCAATACGAGCCAAGTAAGAAGATTCATCTAATTCCCACTTAAAGCTCCATAAATAAAAATCGCTTTCATAGAAATTCAAATCCAATCTCATTAACCCTTCCAGAGAGATTTACTAAAGAGTGATAAGTGCAGGGATATCATAAAATATATTTTATTAATATATATATTTGTACTGGGTAGAATATCCCCATATTATCACACCTTAATATATCACTCCCTTGCGTGCCAGAACCGGGAACAAGATATGAACCCAGCACGTCTAGGGTTAAACTATATAAATATGCCATTTAAGGTTTATTTAGGTCTGATTGTATATTAAAAATAAAAAACAGCAACTAAAACGCCCTTTGTTACCTAGTCTATATACAGTTTCATTTCAAAATAGTAAAGGCATTTAACAACGCAATACCCAGCATGGCCACTAAGTGTCACTATTTTGACAGCTTGCATGCTGATTCATCATTTGTCTTCGACTGCTCAAAAATGAGCTACTATAATACTATATTTTTGTATTTGCAGGGAATTCCAGAGACGTATCCGTTGCCTCCTTTGTCAAGTTTTATAGGATAAGTAATGTTAGTGATACGACTTTCTGGTTTTTCTTGCCATTTGATGGGTGAGGAAATAGAGTGCTTCTCCTCGGAAGTCCTTATTGTACATTTAAACGCTTTCCACTTGCTTCACACAAGTCCTTAGGCCTCCATTTTGTCTCATTACACTTTGTTTGTGGACTTACAAAGGTTGTTTAGTGCAGTAGCAAAATGTCAACAGGAAGACATAAGGCAGCCATTTTGAACACAAGATGGCCACACGCTAGATTGTTTTGTTTTGTTTGTTCTAAGCCATAATCTTTATGCCTGATTTTTCCTCAGCCATTTTGGTATGAGTAAAGATAGAGAAGATCACACATGAGTCTGCATACGTTGTGTGGGTCTTCCATAGTCACAGGACGTGGAGATGGATGCGTAGGAAAGGCGTGAGAGTGTAGGCCCTGTCTCCAGTGTATCGTAGCGTTCAGGACGAACGTAACTGCAAAACGCTCTAGCGTACGGTGCTTGATGGTGACCAGGTCCTAGCAGCATGTGCGAGGGGCCCTGTGGCATGTGGATTCTCTCACTGGAATGGCGTGGGGTTGTGGCATATCGGTGCGAGTAGTCATACACCTTGGCTGGTCCTTGCAATGAGGGAGCAGCACACAGAGGTGTAAGAGTAGCTGGAGTTGAGTAGAGAGGACGTGGGGGAGTGGAGAATTCTGGGTAGGAGACAGTGGTGGGGCGAGAGTCGTCTTGAGCTCGTACTTTGTAGTATCCATTGGTTGGATCCTGTAAACAACAACAGTTTTAGAAACAGCTAGACATTTAAAGACATATTTAGTATCATGAGGAGCAATGTCCTTGTCTAAAAATTATCCAATTTTCAGAGGTGACGCCACGCTAATGAAGCCCTTTATCAGGGTATAATTACTATTTAAAGGGACACTATAGTCACAAGAACAACTACAGCATAATGTATTTGTTCTGGTGAGTATAATAGTTCCCTTCAGGCATTTTCATGTAAACACTGCTTTGTCAGAGAAAAGGCAGTGTTTACATTGCCCCTAGGGACACCCCCGCGAACCACACCAAAACTTGTACCCCTGCCCGTTCGACTTCCCGAACAGCTACGAGAGCGGCGTTTGGGAGTCGAAATTGCCCCGCATTCAATGTACAAAACTAGCACTGACCCATGGATAAGTCGACTCTGCGTTTTTAAATGAAGTTTACAACTAAAATTTCTCGACTTATACACGAGTATAAATGATAATTGTTTGTTTTATTACTGTAGCTCAATATAAGTCCCTGTTTTTGTTAGTTAGTTTTATAATAATAAACGACAATTCTCTTGATTCTCAGTCACCCTGAGTGCAATTTGTATCTCACAAACTCTGCAGCACCATCTGCGCCACAAGTGAATTAGAGATCACTGAATGTGAAATACAAAAACTAGCCATCACAGGGTCCGACTGACTGACTGTGAGTATACCTGCGGTTCATCGGGGATATCACTGTGTTCAGTCTGTGACGTCCCTCGGGATTCTGTGTCTGTGTGCTGCGGAGAGAAAAGACCAGGAAATATTAATATTCAGTGAGATCAGAGCTACAATCCTAGTCCATCTATTGAACTGCTACTCCCAGTATGATCAGACAGCCGTCTTTTCGCCTGAAGTCAAACTGTGCAAGACAGACAGACAGTTACAGGTTGGAGAAATCTACCAAGATTTTTTTTTGTTTATTTTGTTTTTTTTGTGATGTTATTGACAAAATAACAAAATAATAAATTAACATTCTCTGTAAATTTTATTGGTTGATTTTCATAGAATCCCCGCACCATGGCCAGCTAAACCTGACTAATGGGTTTATATAAAACAGCTGAAATGGAGAATTCTGTCCCAAGAAATTCTGATGTTAAGGTAACTGAGATGCCGACTTCCTGAACTCCTGGGCAATGTTAATGAAAAGAATGTGCTTTGAAGATTTCTTATTTCAACCCTTTAGATTTTATCAACCTTGAAATTGAAAGAAGAGGTAATTTTTTATGAGTTATACTCGGGTGTCTTTCATTGACATCTATATTAAATCCTTTGAAAACCTGCCACAGGTGACTTTTTTGGCACTCTATGCCATGAAATATACATTTGGCACGCCATGACACTGCACACAGCTCGCACAGCGCATGACGTATTAACGCTGTACTTTGACATCATAAAATATTAATTGGAAATTAGTGAGTCCCGATTATCGTACTTAAATCTGGAGTTGGAAAATCTGGAGTTTTTCTTAAAAACGATTAACAGCTCATAAGGCTCCAGTTTTTTTTAAAGATTATATAATTCCCAGTCTATCCCCTCCTCCCCTCTTTTGCCCCTTGTCCCTCAGCCACAATCCCCACAATCTGCAATTTGGCGTAAATTGGCTCACCAGTGGCTCCTTTAGGTCTTCTTCAGAATCACTCGGGTGTTTTTCGCTGGGTTCACTCCCAGACACATCCACCGCCAAGATCTGAGTGTCCTTCACATCTAGATATGGACAGATACTATTATATGGACTGTTTGAGAAATCACTAGAGACCACTAGAGGGCGCCAGAGAAACATGTATGCAATTTGATAGAGATGTCTACTAGACTGGCTAGACAATTATTTATTAAAACATATATTTTTTAAAGTGCCAACATATTCAACAAGGTTAAAAGCAATTAAAGAATCCACATAATAAATCACTGTTAGATGGGGAGAGAAATAAAGAAATATCTAGAAGAGTTTAATTCAACATTTTTCCAAATAAAGTGTTTATATGATTTAGAGAAGTGTTTTGCTGGACCTGCGCCTGATGTAATCTAATCATTTATATAGAATTGATATGTAACTGTAGGGCCAACATCGATGTCATCATCTGGCTATAGCTTGCGGCCAGTCAGAAAGCAATGCTCAAGAACAAACGGACGATAATGGAAGTAAGAGCTTACGAGTGTCAGAAATACTCTATGCCAAATTTAGAATATAATCTGACGATGGCAAAGGAAGAGTCTCAATGGGAGCACATCAAATATGTAAATAAGAGATGTGTGTATGCAGCCATCCAGTGGAGTTGCTAGACAGAAAATGGCTCCACAGACTTTTCCACATGGATCTTCTTGAAGACAGTAGGTTAAAGATCCAAAACATCATTGTCTTTCTAATGTTGTACTCATAGACTGATGGCAGGATTAGTACAAAGGAGGAACTGATGTAACCAAAGAGACAGAGACAGAGGTTATCAGAGCGTCAGACACAAGCCATACTTACTCTTTCGTGGTCGCCGGCAACACAGCACAGAGATTGTCACAAGTACAAAGAGGAAAAGCGTCCCCGAGCCCAAGGCGATCGCCAAGAGAGTTAGAGGCAAAGCGGCTGTAAAAGATGGACAAGATATAAGTGACAGCTCCACCATGATAGTGCCACATAGGAATCCATCAAAATACGTTTGTTTCTCTTTAGGGTTAAACAGTTGATATTAAACCAGGATGCTTGTGACCTCCTTTACATGTAGTTCTAATATTTAAAAGAAGAAAAACTACCACAACAAGAGGACATAGTCTTAAATTAGAGGGACAAAGGTTTAAAAATAATATCAGGAAGTATTACTTTACTGAGAGGGTAGTGGATGCATGGAATAGCCTTCCAGCTGAAGTGGTAGAGGTTAACACAGTAAAGGAGTTTAAGCATGCGTGGGATAGGCATAAGGCTATCCTAACTATAAGATAAGGCCAGGGACTAATGAAAGTATTTAGAGAATTGGGCAGACTAGATGGGCCGAATGGTTCTTATCTGCCGTCACATTCTATGTTTCTATGGTGCTCCATATTTTGAAAATAAATAAATAAATAATAAGATATTTTTTTTAAATAAACAGTACAACATAATTAATGAAATATTTCTACAAAAGCATGTATTCTTAACTATTTATATTTGGAAAACAAAGACATTTTTAAAACAGATTTTTCTAGCCAGCAATATCTCATATTTTTCATGTTGCAGCTTTATTAGCAATTAATCACTCATTGTCTGCTTGTCTGCTTTTTTATTTAAAAAAAAGGGTATAGAACTGTTCCCCTCTCATTAGCATACTTTAAGAATAGGACATATTTGCATATCAATGTCACGATGTTATCGTTGCAAAGCTGCTGTTTTATACTGATGTTAAATTAAGGTATTGTAGGGGGGAATATAAAATATTGCTTAAACAAACTTTTGGTCCAAAGTATTGAAGGCTGCTAATGTATCGAGTGGTCTGTAGGCCTTGGATGATCAAATAAAAAAAATAAAATAACTCTCGAAAGTTCTTGATTTATTTGTAAGCTTGAGACAATCAAAGTAAATTATTGTGAAGGTGTTGATATGGTAGTTTGAAGCTGGTTAACAACCTTGAGGTCTTGCCTAAAAACTTGAGTTGATGAAATAGTTTTTTTGTTCAACATATTGGGAGTTGGAGAAAATGGACTCACCTTGCTGTCTCAGAGAGATAATGATCGAATCCTCTCCAAATTCATTTAATGCACTGCAGTTAAACTCCATCTGGAAATCAGACTGTTCTGCTCCGTCGATAATCAGGAATGAAGCGGCTTCTTCATTTGTAACTCTTGTCTCAACGGAAAAACGACCCCATGAACCATCTTCAAGGGTGTTCTTATCCCACGTCCAGATCTGATGGACCACGGATAAGAGGAGTGAGAAGACGGCAAGAAGACCAACATTGAGATAGATACCTTATGGTACTCAGTAGTGAGAGAAGGTGTCACAAAATATCTCTTATGAATAACAGAGGGGGACAATAGTTCAGAATATATGGAACTTACAATTCTGTCTGGCGTGGGCATCGTCTCAACGAGACACTCAAGTCGTGCCTTTCCTCCGAGAGTGCTTTCAAAGTGTGTATCGCTTGTGATCACTGGGGGACCTGAATGGGCAACAGAAGAATAAACACAATTATTCCAATGTTTCTCTTTGATCAATGAAAACAGAAACTAATGATAAAAGAAACTGTACAAACTGTCTAACAAGTTCTGAATTATAAAAAAACTGGAAAACTGAATGGCAACATGTAGGATAAAAGCTGGGACTAGAGCTGGGTAGGGGGATTTGGCCAATTCACCTATTTATATTTAAGGAAGACTATAGTATTAGGAATACAAACTCTGTGCTCCCGCCCCGCTTCCTGACATAATCAACATTGATAATAGCGAATCAACGGGAGGCTAGTGCGCATGCCTGGCAAAATCAGCATTAAATCAGTGCATCTCAATGGGGAGCGTTCAGCATCTTCATGCGCGGTGTGGAGATGGTGAACATAGGTCCGGTAAACATTGCAGGACTGAAACAAGGAAGCACCTCTACTGTCTGTCTGCATGATGGCTCCAAGAGGTGTTACTAGGAAGCATTACTGGTGGCCGCTGCATTAATGTGAAATTAACGCAGTAACTGTACACATTTGGAAGACTAACTGCACAATGTCTGGCATCAGGTTCTGAGATCATCGTAATAGTTACACTGGCACCACTTTCCTCACCTCTTACGGTCAGCGTCACTTCCCGTTCCATGGTCCCGATTCGTGGCACTATTGCTTTACATACATAGGTTCCACCGTCTTCACGAGTGACCTTATTCAATATCAATGTGTTCCCGTTACTAAGGACCTGGGAGGGAATGAGAAGGATTTATTGAGAAAAACACTTAAACCTATTGAAATGCTTGGGTTTAATAGGGCAATCCAGATTGGAGGCTAACCATCCAACATAAACTAAAAACAGAAAAGATACTACTAGAGGTGATGATTTTATTGACTTCTTGGAATGAGTTCTCTACAGGCCAGGATGTGGCAAAAATCTCTCAGCCAATCCTTGTCTTCTATGATAGGAACGTTCTAATGCCTGTCCAACTATGTCTACGCTTGCACGTTGCTACATTCATGTTTTTTCACAGATAGAGCAAGTTCCTGTACATAAACAATCTCTCATAGACATCTTACACATTATACCGCGCTTTCATATAGAACAAAACACAAAGAATGAAAGCATCCCGCTTTCTGTATGATCGAGATAATACGACGTTTTCTTTCATTTCTACTCTCGCCTCGCAAGTTCCTATTTTATCAGTTGCCAAATGAAGATTGTATGAGTGAAGGGTCTGTAAAGGAAGCGCTTGCCTGAGCGGAATGAAAATTAACCAATATCAAGGCCTGGTTTACAGAAGCAAAATGCTAATATTTAATCTCACTCCAACATCAGAGTTAATAAAAGAACGTCTTCCAGGGTTGAGCACATTTTATAAAGAGTTTCAGACGCAGTCAGGGATTTTTACATTGCAGTCGGACTCTTATTTAAAGCAGAATAAGGTTTATTTATTAAAACTCTCTGTGGTTCTAAATAAAAGTCATGTCACCCCTGATGATATCGTGTCATGTTGGCGTCAGGTGAAACATGTTTAACTAATGTTTATAAACTAGCTCCGTCTCCAATTTACTGCAATCAGAATGTGCATATAAAGAAAGTCATTTTTAAATCTATACACAAAATGTTAATTTTAACTTTACTCAGAGGAGACATAAAAAAAGACACATCACTCCCGATAACCAGGCCAGAAAGAAACAAAATGAGCCGACAAGAAGAATGCATTATATGAACGAGAATGTTTTTAGAAATGTTTAAGTAAAAAAATTCTCGCGGATGACAGGTTCGCTTTAAAACAGATTTTCGATGTAATAAATGTAAGAATGTATAGCGGTCATGTTCAAAATACGGGCAATCGGATCCGAGAAATATCATATCACAGTGATCCTCTTCACAAACGATTCGGAGACCATCACTATTTTCCACATACTGATTGACTTCTGCTGTACTCACCTCCCCAGATCCTTTCTTGCTCCAAAATTGAGTTGGGGTGGGATTCCCAGTCCAACCACAGAAGAATGAAGTATCACCACCCAGGTCCACCATCATAGGACGTGGCTCAGTAAGAAGACGTGGCCCAACTAATAGAATAAAAAAAAAAAGGATTCATCACATGGATTGCTCGTCAGCTGGATGGAATTAGCCCTGACTGCCTTACTTAATTAATCCCCACCATTTTATTCAACATATCTGTACAGATGTACTTTTTATACTCTCCAATAAATCCCAAATATCTGCAAAAAGGGTTTTTCAGTGAATTTCAAATTTAAGTAGAATAACAGAACTGAACAAATAGCTGGACTCGGACAATTCTTCCACTATTTAACTTAAAATTTAAAATTCCTTATTACTCAAAAATAAAGGAAAAATGCTGCATGGTTTTTATTTACATTATGCTAATTGTCATGAATTGGAGACTGATAAAAGAATATTAATATTTCAGGGAAAGAAAATTGTTCCACTTTTAATGTCTCCCCCGTTTTCTTCCCAAAATGCAAATTGTTTTTCAAAATGTAAAATAAAAACTCAAGTGAAATACAATGAAATTACAAATACCGGTACTTAAATTGTGAGCCGAGAAATTGTATTTCAAATATTTAAAAAAAAAAAAAATTAAATGAAAGTTTAGAATAAATATTTGGGAAGTATAAATATTTACATTGTGAGTAAAGAAACCGCATTTTAAATAATGTTCGGTGAAAATACATTTATCACAGATACTGTGAGTCTGACTAATTATGCAGCAGAATTGACATATTTTAATTTAATTTTAACCAAACTTCTGTCTTGTTTATAAATAATTGCCCGTGGTTTTATTCCTTTCTCTTCAATTTATTTGTCCATTTTATAAAAGACACCAGACTCAATACTTACATAAGACATTTACGGCGGTGCTCACATTACTGCTTCCGACACTGTTTGTGACCTCACATGAGACAGGCGCTGTGAAGAACGTGTGATCGACGGTCACTTGGTAGCTGTCAGCTGACACCGGCAAAAGAACACCACCTTTCGCCCATCTATGGAAACACAGATTATACATTAATTACACTCGGTCTCGTGGTTGATAAAACTTTTAATTAAAGAATTATACTAAAAATGGAAGCGAATTATTATGTTGTGAAGAAGCAATATGGGCAATTATTTGCATTAAAAATTGAAATATTCCATACAGCCTGTTTACCTCGCAGCAAGAATATAAAATGTTATATGTGAACCGATTACCTATATTTAACAAAATAACATGAATTTATTGAGCCACAGCCTTTACCCTGCAACTGGGCGACTCTATCTTAGCTCCCTGTCAATCATTGGTATAAGCTCCGCCCTTTACACCTGGCAGTCAGTATAGAGAGAGCCACCTCCATCTTAGCTCTCTGTCAATCATTGTTATAAGCTCCGCCCTTTACACCTGGCAGTCAGTATAGAGAGAGCCAGCTCCATCTTAGCTCTCTGTCAGTCATTGTTATAAGCTCCGCCCTTTACACCTGGCAGTCAGTATAGAGAGAGCCACCTCCATCTTAGCTCCCTGTCAATCCTTGTTATCAGCTCAGCCCTTTACACCTGGCAGTCAGTATAGAGAGAGCCACCTCCATCTTAGCTCCCTGTCAATCATTGTTATAAGCTCCGCCCTTTACACCTGGCAGTCAGTATAGAGAGAGCCACCTCCATCTTAGCTCCCTGTCAATCATTGTTATAAGCTCCGCCCTTTACACCTGGCAGTCAGTATAGAGAGAGCCACCTCCATCTTAGCTCCCTGTCAATCATTGTTATAAGCTCCGCCCTTTACACCTGGCAGTCAGTATAGAGAGAGCCGCCTCCATCTTAGCTCCCTGTCAATCATTGTTATAAGCTCTGCCCTTTACACCTGGCAGTCAGTATAGAGAGAGCCACCTCCATCTTAGCTCCCTGTCAATCATTGTTATAAGCTCCGCCCTTTACACCTGGCAGTCAGTATAGAGAGAGCCACCTCCATCTTAGCTCCCTGTCAGTCATTGTTATAAGCTCCGCCCTTTACACCTGGCAGTCAGTATAGAGAGAGCCGCCTCCATCTTAGCTCCCTGTCAATCATTGTTATAAGCTCCGCCCTTTACACCTGGCAGTCAGTATAGAGAGAGCCACCTCCATCTTAGCTCCCTGTCAATCATTGTTATAAGCTCCGCCCTTTACACCTGGCAGTCAGTATAGAGAGAGCCACCTCCGTCTTAGCTCCCTGTCAATCATTGTTATAAGCTCCGCCCTTTACACCTGGCAGTCAGTATAGAGAGAGCCACCTCCATCTTAGCTCCCTGTCAAACATTGTTATAAGCTCCGCCCTTTACACCTGGCAGTCAGTATAGAGAGAGCCACCTCCATCTTAGCTCCCTGTCAATCATTGTTATAAGCTCCGCCCTTTACACCTGGCAGTCAGTATAGAGAGAGCCACCTCCATCTTAGCTCCCTGTCAGTCATTGTTATAAGCTCCGCCCTTTACACCTGGCAGTCAGTATAGAGAGAGCCACCTCCATCTTAGCTCCCAGTCAGTCATTGTTATAAGCTCCGCCCTTTACACCTGGCAGTCAGTATTTAGAGAGTCACCTCCATCTTAGCTCCCTGTCAGTCATTGTTATAAGCTCCGCCCTTTACACCTGGCAGTCAGTATAGAGAGAGCCACCTCCATCTTAGCTCCCTGTCAATCATTGTTATAAGCTCCGCCCTTTACACCTGGCAGTCAGTATAGAGAGAGCCACCTCCATCTTAGCTCCCTGTCAATCATTGTTATAAGCTCCGCCCTTTACACCTGGCAGTCAGTATAGAGAGAGCCGCCTCCATCTTAGCTCCCTGTCAATCATTGTTATAAGCTCCGCCCTTTACACCTGGCAGTCAGATTATAGAGAGATAAAGGAGTAAAAAACTGAAACAATGTTACTGTCTCATCTTTTAATGCAATGTGTGCCAGGCTGTGCCAGGATTAAGATGTCAATTGATAAATCTTTGAAATACATTTAACAGCAAACGGAGCCTCATGAAGAGAATGTTAAGAAACGTTATCGGTGATTCTCAATGTTTTACTCAATGGTGTGATTCTCAAAGTGATATGTTACCGGTATTAGTATGATTTACTGAGCGCGCACACCTTATCTGAACTCACCTGTAACTTGCAACCTCTGGGTTGGAGACCGCACTGCAAATAAAGGTGACCGTGCCTCCTTCAGAAATGGTTGGCGGTTCCACTGAGAGCGTCACTTTGGGGGGATCTATAAGACAATACAGGTGTGTTTAGGATAATTTAGTACCTTAATAAAGGGGTTCTGCATGAACTCACAATCTGAGTATAGACACTCACACTGCACACTCAGCGTTACTGCCCGTTCTCGCCCCTCCGGCAGCGCAGCATTTTTGACGTGACAAGCATAGCTGGCCCCACTGTCCTGCAGGCTGGGGGTGATCTGGAGAGTGCTGGCAGCCCCCTCGCTCTTCCCATCTGACAGCAATTGCTACAGGAGAGACAGACAGAGAGACACTGTGAGTGGCACTCATAGACAAACAGAGAGACACTGTGCGTGGCACTCAGAGACAAACAGAGAGACACTGTGCATGGCCTCTAAAGACAAACAGAGAGACACTGTGCATGGCACTCAAAGACAGACAGAGAGACACTGTGCATGGCACTCAAAGACAGACAGAGAGACACTGTGAGTGGCACTCAGAGACAAACAGAGAGACACTGTGCATGGCACTCAAAGACAGACAGAGAGACACTGTGCATGGCACTCAAAGACAGACAGAGAGACACTGTGCATGGCACTCAAAGACAGAGAAAGAGACATGGCGAGTGGCACTAAGAGACAGACAGAGAGACACTGTGCGTGGCACTCATAGACAAACAGAGAGACACTGTGCATGGCCTCTAAAGACAGACAGAGAGACACTGTGAGTGGCACTCAGAGACAGAGAAAGAGACATGGCGAGTGGCACTAAAAGACAGACAGAGAGAGACTGTGAGTGACACTCAGAGATGGACAGAAAGACACTGTGAGTGGCATCCAGAGACAGACAGATGACAAATGAGAAGGACTACAATTCTTATTATCCTCAGACAAACAGACGACCAGCACAGGTTAATCAGTTATAAAGTTGCAATCTAAATAAAAATAAAAATAAAAAAAAGGATAGAAGTCTAAGACCGTCTAGGAATTCTGCATATCAATTTCTGAATGTTATTAATAACTAATAGTGAGATTTCAGCCTCTCACCTTGCTGTAAATCGCCCAGTCCAGCTGTTTCCCATCACGGTACCAGGTGATCTCTGCTGCCGGTTTAGCCACGGGGGCCAGACACGTGAGGTTATATGCAACATTCAGCAGGACATTGAGGATAGGGCTGCCTGGGATCATTGGTTCTCCTGGGGGGACTGAGCAAAGGAAAAGGATCTTAGTATAAGGAGACTGAAGAGTGATGACAGATACACTGACTGTATTATATAGAGGAAAAGACACAAGAGAAGCACTGAGTGTATAATATACAGGAAGTGAGAGGATGCAGGAGAAGTACTGAGTGTATAATATACAGGAAGTGAGAGTATTCAGGAGAAGCACTGAGTGTATAATAGACAGGAAGTGAGAGGATGCAGGAGAAGCACCGAGTGTATAATATACAGGAAGTTAGAGTATTCAGGAGAAGCACTGAGTGTATAATAGACAGGAAGTAAGAGGATGCAGGAGAAGTACTGAGTGTATAATATACAGGAAGTGAGAGTATTCAGGAGAAGCACTGAGTGTATAATAGACAGGAAGTGAGAGGATGCAGGAGAAGCACCGAGTGTATAATATACAGGAAGTTAGAGTATTCAGGAGAAGCACTGAGTGTATAATAGACAGGAAGTGAGAGGATGCAGGAGAAGCACCAAGTGTATAATAGACAGGAAGTGAGAGGATGCAGGAGAAGTACCGAGTGTATAATAGACAGGAAGTGAGAGGATGCAGGAGAAGCACTGAGTGTATAATAGCCAGGAAGTGAGAGGATGCAGGAGAAGCACTGAGTGTATAATAGACAGGAAGTGAGAGTATGCAGGAGAAGCACTAACTGTATAATACACAGGAAGTGGGAAGACCAAGGAGAAGCTCAGAATTCCAGTGTCTTAGTATATGAGTCATGCTGATGATGACAGCAGTAACTGTTCTCTGAGTATGAGTCCTCCACACTCAGTACTTACTCAGCACGGTCAGACGGGCACGCTGTGACCTCAGTGCTGCTTGGGTAGCTTGGCATTCATAGATGGCATCATCATTGAGCTCCACCGACTCGATATGCAAATTATGTTCACCCAATGCAGGGTCTCCGATGATAGAATAACGAGACCATCCTACGTTTGAGGAAAAAAAACAAAATGAGTTTCTAGAGCAGTTTAGCTCCTTTCTTTATTTCTATATGTGTTTGCGGCTACTCTGTGCCATTTCCTTACACCCCTGCTGGGTGCACTATAGTAAAACACATAGTTAATAACCAAACTGGCAATTTTAGGCAGAAATAACTTGTTACCTAATTTTCCAGTTTCATTATGAGATTCCTGACAATTCACACTTTAGTGATAAACTGGGCACTTTTAAACCTGTATGCGCCAACATGAAGGAGGTGCATCGCCATCACATGACGCTCGTACGATGTGGCGCCAAGCTCTAAGCCCACACGCTGCCCACTTTTTCCTGTTTGTATTTTACCTGGCAGATCTCGCTCTGCTCCCAGCGCCAACCCGTCCATCGTCCACTGCACCACTCCTCGATAGCCAACCACTACACAAGGCAGCGTTACCGATTTTCCAGCCACAATCACCTGATCTGAGGGCTGCTGGGAAAAATGGGCTCCATGACCTACCAGAAAAAAAGACACAATTTATCAAAATGGCAAGTGTTGGCAGCGGTCGGCAATTAACAGTATGACATCTGGTAGTCCTTGTCTCGCATTGCATTAGGGGAAACTAGAGAACGGCTAATTCTTCTCTCCCAGTCGGTAGAGAAAACACTTAATTCAACTAGCTGTAACGCCAGTAGCAAAGTAGTATTTGGGGAAAAAGTTGACCTCAAAGAAAATGCAGATAAAGTAGTCTTAATGGGACAGTAAATACCAATATTACATGTTTTACTAAGTATTCCCGAATCAAGGTTTAATGCTATTTTATGACTATGGTTTGAAATGAGGGCTCCTTCTTAAAATAATGTGCTAGCGTGGCTTTCGTGATGTGGTAAAGGGCTTACCTTTCTGACTGCAGCCATTAAAGCCACAGAATTGGGCACTGACCCACTAGTCTCTGCCACAGGGCCAGTGGTTGGACCCATGCCATCTGATAAAGTGGCACAGTAAGTTTCCAAGCAGTGGTTCTATGTGAGTCCCTGGGCACGTGAGCAAATCAATTCTGGATTTATTCCCTTACCACAGAAACAACAGATTGCTTTCTATTTTAATTTAAATTCTTTATTTTGATACAAGCTGCCAGTACGGTAAGCAGTTCACAATATACTTCTTATACTGTAACTAAATTCAATATGTATCGCCAGTTTGCGTTTTTAAAGCCTTCAAAGACAATCGGGCACTGCCCTCCAAATATGAATGAACAGCGCATTAATTATAAGGCAAGACGTAAGAGGGCGAGAGAGGTATAAGGAAGAGGAGGGAGAGAGGGCCCGCCAATGTTACAGAATTCTGCCCACAATGCCAATGTCCCAGAGCCTGCCCACAATGCCAATGTTACAGAATTCTACCCACAACCCCAATGTCCCAGAGCCTGCCCACAATGCCAATGTCCCAGAGCCTGCCCACAATGCCAATGTCCCAGAGTCTACCCACAATGCCAATGTCCCAGAGTCTGCCCACAATGCCAATGTCCCAGAGCCTGCTCACAATGCCAGTGTTACAGAATTCTACCCACAATGCCAATGTCCCAGAGCCTGCCCACAATGCCAATGTTACCGAATTCTACCCACAACCCCAATGTCCCAGAGCCTGCCCACAATGCCAATGTTACAGAATTCTGCCCACAATGCCAATGTCCCAGAGCCTGCCCACAATGCCAATGTTACAGAATTCTGCCCACAATGCCAATGTCCCAGAGCCTGCCCACAATGCCAATGTTACAGAATTCTGCCCACAATGCCAATGTCCCAGAGCCTGCCCACAATGCCAATGTCCCAGAGTCTGCCCACAATGCCAATGTCCCAGAGCCTGCCCACAATGCCAATGTCCCAGAGTCTGCCCACAATGCCAATGTCCCAGAGTCTGCCCACAATGCCAATGTCCCAGAGCCTGCCCACAATGCCAATGTCCCAGAGTCTGCCCACAATGCCAATGTTACAGAATTCTGCCCACAACGCCCAGACTGTTTTGGAAAGATTTGGTGGAATTCCTGACCGGTGCTTTATTATCTTTTAGTTTATCTATTCCAATCTCTGTTGCTGATGCTGGTGCCGAGAATAGTTTATCTGAAAACCGATACAATTGTCACCCTGATCTATTACAAGACAGCCACACGGGGGCCACCTCTCGCCATTCTCTGTCCCCTTGTGCCCACAGGAAACCGCTACAATCCTGGCCCTAAAATGCCACAAAAAAACAGAAATCTTTCTGACCCCCAGCATCCCACATTTACATTCTGCCCAATAATGTTTCAATTTGCTGCTTTCTAATGGCACAGCGCCAGGCTGGGGTTAATCCTTCCTCCTCCTGGTTCTATACCTTTAATCCCCCCAGTTCTCCTGCCTCGCTAATTCATAGTCAGAACCTGTCGCTTAAGAGGATTTTACATTAATATCGGGAGAATACATGTGAATATTAATATTTTTTCGAACTGTTCAGTAGTTTTTGATATATTTTTTATGTGATATCTGCACTTCTATCGCTTGTGCTGAGATGATCATCCCCCGTGATGGGGGCCAGGAGAGCTAGGGGGCTCAGTGCCTCTCTGTGCCTTCAGATGAATAAAGAACTGGCAGAACATTTGGTCATTTTGGTCCAATGGCAGTTGGAGTTGTTCCTCTGGGCCTTACTTATTACTGCTCTATCATATTGCAACAGGATGTGTGTGTGTGAAGCTGTACTCTGTGTGTGACTGTAACAGTGTCTGTGTGTGTGTGTGTGTGTGTGTGTGAAGCTGTACTCTGTGTGTGACTGTAACAGTGTCTGTGTGTGTGTGTGTGAGACTGTACTCTGTGTGTGACTGTAACAGTGTCTGTGTGTGTGTGTGAAGCTGTACTCTGTGTGTCACTGTAACAGTGGCTGTGTGTGTGTGCGTGTTAGCGTGTATGCTTGTATGCATGTGTGCGAGCCAGAGCAGTGAGTGTGCGTGTGAGCCAGAGCAGTGTGTGTGTGTGTGCGTGCGAGCCAGAGCAGTGTGTGTGTGTGTGTCAGAGCAGTGTGTGTGTGTGCGCGAGCCAGAGCAGTGTGTGTGTGTGTGCGTGTGAGCCAGAGCAATGTGTGTGTGCGCGTGCGTGCGAGCCAGAGCAGTGTGTGTGTGCGTGCGAGCCAGAGCAATGTGTGTGTGCGTGCAAGCCAGAGCAATGTGTGTGTGTGTGTGCGTGCGAGCCAGAGCAGTGTGTGTGTGTGTGCGAGCCAGAGCAGTGTGTGTGCGTGTGTGCGTGCAAGCCAGAGCAGTGTGTATGCGTGTGTGCGTGCGTGTGAGCCAGAGCAGTGCGCTCAGGTATGACAGTAAAGTATTTTTAACCCTTATAGAGTTATTTACAAAAGTGAGAATTTACAGTGAATTTCAAATAAAGGTCAAATTAGCCAGACTGGAAAAATCCTCTAAGTCAGCTTTGATTTCAGTTTGGCTAATGACGTCTTATAAACATCGTAGCATCAGAAATTAGCAGCAGTCGGGATAGCACAGATCCTTAAAGCGGCCCTGGATAGCAGATTCATTATACTGCGCTACACAACCTGTTGGCTCTTTAGAATCAAAGCAGATTAGTAAAGTTGAGATACCTCCTATGAGGTCATCATGGGAATTACATGGTTGTAGACGTATATGCGAAGGGTCATTAAACCTGTATGTCTCCACATGATTAATGTTCCCCCCAAAATAGGCTCACTCATCCATCTCTAGAAAGAATCTCTCTTTGTGCCATTTTTTGTCTCTTTTTGTGCAAGCCTCTCCCTTTGTGTTCCTGGTCGTCTCTTAAGCCTTTTTCCTGTCCCCTGAGTGGCTCTAACAGATTTTTAAAAGCTGTTTTCCAGAGTTAATCTACTTCCCCCCTTTCATGCCTTCTCTCCCTTTGTGTAAACTGACAGCATGAAGTCCAGGGGGTTGAATGAACTGAGGGGAGATGTGGCCTGGCTTCTAGTCTCTCACTTTGAAAAGACAGAGAAAAAAAACCGCAGGGGTGACAAAATGGGGATTTAACCCAAACTCTGCTGGAAACACTAACTGCTTATCTTGGGGGGGCTGGGTTTAAACGTCACCCCACTGGGTTTTAGCTTTGTTCAATAAACTAAACGTTAAGGCCAAAACAGCCCAGCTGTAAAAACCTCAGATAAAATAGAGACTTTTTATAATCAATTTCCCCTATTTTTTTTAAAGTTGGTTATCAGCTGGTTATAACATTGGAGTTTATTTGCAAAATGAAAAGTAAATTATTATTATTATTATTATTATTATTTAGGCTAAAATAAAAAAGTTGTGACTATAATTGATCATGAGAACTTTTTTTCTTCAAACCAGCACTTTTTGTCCACAATTTGCAATTTAGTTTCCATTCGATACAGCTCTGCTTTTAGCAGGTAAAACTCTGTATAGTGAGTAAATTCCAGTCATTGAGCTGTTCGCCTTATTCTGTTATTTTTGTAAACTCTGGTGTCTATACTGCACTCTGTCACTGCAGAGGCCCTATCGATGATCACGCATGTTTTAGCGCCTCTAAAGTGAAACCAATTCATAAAAGGACTGAGCTGAGTGCAAGCTCTTCAGCATAGGATGAGATTGCCATTGTCCCCCCCCCTGCCTGTGCGGGGTGTATTGTGGAGTGTTAAGTGGAAGTTAATGCACCATATGGTGTAGTTAAGAGAGCATTTGTCTTGTGTGCTGGTTGTGTGTATTGTGATATGTTTATTGGAGCGTGAGGGCTTCTATTCAGTGATGTACTGCAGGGGTCAGGGGGCTCTGTGTTATACAGAGACAGAGGGATGGAGGGGGAACTGGCAAACTGAAAAAAATGCCCACTGTGCGGGTGGAATTATTGAGAGTGCCAGCGACCTGTGTGTCTGTGTCACTCAATTAACCAGTAAAATGCCATTTAATGCGGCACACCCCTAATACCGGCCCAAGAAACTCCCAGAGGAGAAAGAGGCAGACAGGTTTATTGCGGGAAAGGTTTAAAGAATTAAAAATTTTACTCAAAAATAGCTGACTTGGATAATGTCTCCAATCTGGTTATTTGGTGTAAAATTTAAATTGAATTCCCAGAGATTCACACTTCGTGTTTAACCCTGTGTGTGACTGTTAGCACATAAGGGTTTACTCAGTAAACAATGATTAGCAGCAGACTTGCATTTGTAAAATTGACACCAAAACAGACACATTTTACATTCCAGCCTTCACCACAAATTTTCCAAACCAGTTTTTTTTAGGCACAGCGTGTTTGAAAAATATCTATTGATTGATAAAATACACGTTGGGTGTTCTGTATAGTGAGCGATTCGAAATAAAAGTTGTACAAGTGGAGCAGTCACCGTGGGAAACCAACGTGCAAGCGTGTCCGTCGTACCCCAGAAACACGCTAATACAGGGCTACGTCTGGTTTGAATTAACATTTCGTTTTACCCGATTTTAGGATATATCACTTCCCACGTTTGCTACTTTTTACCTGTAATATATATATATATATGCAATGTGCGAATTTCACCACGATGGCTTAGTACATTAAACCGGCTCACAGTGTGTTATTTTATCACCTAACATATCTGTTATTCCCGCCAACAAGAGAAATCAAGAGAAATCTCAATGTATCCTTCCTGGTAAAATATTTAAGAAATCCATTCTTGTAGGTGCAGGGTTTGAAGCTTTCCTATTCACGCCTTAGACTGCCGGTGTTTTATTGCATGCTGTACAGTACTCGATGGAAGGACTGACACAATCGTGATATCCGCCCCTCTAAACCCCAGAAGTATAAGAGCTGATTAGTGACCCATCAGGGACTCGTGGGTTTTGAAGGATTTAGGGAATGGTGTAATAATGCATTGAAATTCTCCTCTAAGGTTTATATCCCAAGAGGATAACTCTTGGAGTGGCAGGAGGTGAACAAAAAAAATAAAAAATAAACGTATGGCGCACGTCTGTTCCTGAAAGGTTTAAGAAGTTAGGAATATGGAGAGGCCTTTACAATAAGACGTTGTTTGAAGCCTCAGCGGTACGGTGGCTGTGTCTCTCTGCCCCTCCCGCTCTCCTCCTTATCTCTCCATTCCGAGCTGTGATCCCGTCAGGGGATTAGCACTTGGCTCAATATAGATTTAAGTGGTTATACAGGAAGAAATGGGAATGAGGGGCGCCTGGCATTGTGCTGCTGTAAATCAATGGGATTTCAGTGAATAAAATAGAATATTCTCTTCATTCCTCCGAACACGAAAATCCCTTATCAAATGGCAGAAAACATGGGGAAAGTGGCATCGGGGGCCCTGACACAGAGCGGGTGCCAAAAGCCACCGGAATAACCAACTTTCCTAAAGGGATGTGCAAAAATCACCCACGTAACACATTCTCCTGTCTCGAAACCATGCTCCATTTAAACTCTTCACACGTTTTCTAATTACAGTCAGATTCTTTTTCTGTGGCGGGTTGCTATGTGAAAGTCGTATCGTATTAATATCTTGAATTACCCGCAGTAGGAGGACTATTGTAGCTTGCGCATATCTTGCAGGAAGGAGTTAATTATTTGGCTAATGTCACAATGTGCTGGCATTTCCCATAAGCCTCTCTAGTTGATATTGATAATGATACTATTTAAGAGGGACGACCAGAATTTATATCGGGGCCTGTATCTAGATCAATGGTACCCACACAGTATCACTGGTCTCGATAAGGAAGCAATGTGATGACCCCAATTTGTGAATACCCCAGGGGACCTTTCTGGCCCCATTCCATATTCAGGTGATCTGCAGAGGGTTGTTCTATAATATTATGATTTATATATAGCAGGGTTATCCAGCCTGCTCTGCTTCTGGGAACTATATCTCCCATAAACCCTCAGGCTAGCAGAGGATCATGGGATAATTAATCCACAACATCTGGAATGACGAATTATCCAATGTGTCACATGGAGTTAGATGACATGACAGTGTTGGTGTCCTATTATAGCAGATAAGGGATACAGCCTGGGCTATGGTACCAAATACAGATTCATCAGTCGGCCTTGGCCCTAATACAGAGATGGACGTTGGCCCTAATACAGAGAGAACCATGGTTCTCGCTACTAAAACAGAAGGAACCATGGAGATTTCCTCTAATACAGAGAAAGCCATGGGCCTTGCCTCTAATACAGAGGGACCCTGATTGCTCCCAGTATGGAGGTGGTAGGTACAGTCTATGTACAGTAGGTGACCTCACTGGGTGGTTGTATATAGTGCGTAGAGCTGGCATCCCTGGCTGTGTTTTATTGTAACGCCGGATGGAGATATTTCAAGAAATCATTTGATATTTTTATTTCCCAGTAACTTCTAAATCAGCGTGACACAGCCTGCAGCTTCCAAACTATTGTATTCCAGTTCCATCCATGCAGGGGCCAGTGGATGGACAGCTAGCATTGAATCCTCACAGTAATTCGAACTCATCCAAGAGGCCCGGCCATGCTGCTATCTGGATAACTGCGAGATATGATACAAATTTTGTTTCTAATCGCGGTGTTTAATGGGTAAAGACGGTAATGCTTTGGATGTCACAGCCGCCTTTCTAGAGCCTCAAATTTCGAATGTTTGGCTATTATACACAGCTGGCTGTGATATGTTGGCGCTATATAAATGGCAATAATAATAATAATATTTGTTATAGGAATAGTATGTTTTATGCATTGCTCGGAGAGAGGTCCACGTTGGCGAATCTCAATGGTTGGACATAAAACCAGAATGTGTCAATCACAGTGTAAGGGGCCATTTCATTCCCAGGACATACACAGTCTCATGTGAAAGTTCTTGGGAAACACATCTGCCACTCAATATTTCCACTTAATATCTGGTAACTGATACCATTTACTAAGTAAAAGACAGCGAGTGAGGATCAACCATGACGGTGAGCCAGCGCCTGATTTAGCCAGTCTACCCATCATCATCAACGAATCCGAGCCAACAGGCTCCATCACAGAGCTAGTGTCTCACCGCCACTGCACACAATCAGGGGCATTGTTGGTGCCACCTAATTCCCGTGAGACCAAAGTATTTCCTGAGCTGATAAGCAGGGGGCCTGCTCTCTGTCTCACATACCTGCTGTTTGTCTGCTGATACAGTGCTATCTCCAGCCCCCCCCCCCCCCCCCCTGCCTGCAATATGAAAGCCATTCTGCCCCTTCACATGAAAGAGCCACTTCAGAGGCCTGAGCCACTCTTATCTCTCCCCCTGCCCAAGCCCAGATGACAGACAGACATTTTTTGCGATGTGACCTCCTAACCTCAAAGATCTATCCCTTTACATGGGGCACCAGTAAGATTTGGTGGCATTTGAGGAACTGGTGATAAGAAAATATTTAGCCAGATTTAGAGGAAGGGATAGAATGGAGCTGAAATGGAACAACAATTCCTATCATCCTGGCTGGCTGAGGCTCATGGACGTTTAAATCCAATGTGAGCTGGAGATTAAGAGATGGGCCCTAAGCATGACCCCATCCCCAAACTTTAATTAAAAAAGCTTAGAAACCAATTAAAATGCTGAAATACAATAACCTTGTTCTGAGTGATTTATGGTTCTAATATGTATCAGTGAGCGAATGGTATTTAGTATGTTGTGTAATATTATATTGCTTTATACAGAGCAGTACAATAATACTGTGTATAGGATAGCCCAATATATACACATGGCTCTGTGTGTGTGTATTATTCATTGATAGAGATACGGAATGCTGCACACACGGGCTTTATGTCTGGGAGGTTTTGCGTATATGCCAAGTTTATGGGTCTTTACCGTTACAATATTTATTAATATTTATTCACACAGACCCCCCTGGCCACAAACAGCTCCCCGTTCAGCAAGAGAGAGACCCTTTTCATGCTCTGCAGATACATTATATCCTTTGTACATATGGAATAGGGTTAACAGATGTCCCATAGTGATGGTTTGGAATTAATAATCTACGGGGCTAAAATAAAATATACACTCTTACGCAGGGTGTGTTTTCCCATACGGAAATCTCTACACAGCACAGAGCTGAGTACACTGACATTCTAACCATGAGCGCGCACAGAGCTGAGTACACTGGCATTCTAACCATGAGAGCGCACAGAGCTGAGTACACTGACATTCTAACCATGAGAGCGCACAGAGCTGAGTACACTGACATTCCAGCCATGGGTGCAGATAGAGCTGAGTACACTGACATTCTAACCATGAGAGCGCACAGAGCTGAGTACACTGACATTCTAACCATGAGAGCGCACAGAGCTGAGTACACTGACATTCTAACCATGAGAGCGCACAGAGCTGAGTACACTGACATTCTAACCATGAGAGCGCACAGAGCTGAGTACACTGACATTCCAGCCATGAGAGCGCACAGAGCTGAGTACACTGACATTCTAACCATGAGAGCGCACAGAGCTGAGTACACTGACATTCCAGCCATGGGTGCAGATAGAGCTGAGTACACTGACATTCTAACCATGAGAGCGCACAGAGCTGAGTACACTGACATTCTAACCATGAGAGCGCACAGAGCTGAGTACACTGACATTCTAACCATGAGAGCGCACAGAGCTGAGTACACTGACATTCTAACCATGAGAGCGCACAGAGCTGAGTACACTGGCATTCCGGCCATGAAAGCGCACAGAGCTGAGTACACTGACATTCTAACCATGAGAGCGCACAGAGCTGAGTACACTGACATTCCAGCCATGAGAGCGCACAGAGCTGAGTACACTGACATTCTAACCATGAGAGCGCACAGAGCTGAGTACACTGACATTCCAGCCATGGGTGCAGATAGAGCTGAGTACACTGACATTCTAACCATGAGAGCGCACAGAGCTGAGTACACTGACATTCTAACCATGAGAGCGCACAGAGCTGAGTACACTGACATTCTAACCATGAGAGCGGACAGAGCTGAGTACACTGACATTCTAACCATGAGAGCGCACAGAGCTGAGTACACTGGCATTCCGGCCATGAAAGCGCACAGAGCTGAGTACACTGACATTCTAACCATGAGAGCGCACAGAGCGGAGTACACTGACATTCTAACCATGAGAGCGCACAGAGCTGAGTACACTGACATTCCAGCCATGAGAGCGCACAGAGCTGAGTACACTGACATTCTAACCATGAGAGCGCACAGAGCTGAGTACACTGACATTCCAGGAATGGGTGCAGATAGAGCTGAGTACACTGACATTCTAACCATGAGAGCACACAGAGCTGAGTACACTGACATTCTAACCATGAGAGCGCACAGAGCTGAGTACACTGACATTCTAACCATGAGAGCGCACAGAGCTGAGTACACTGGCATTCCGGCCATGAAAGCGCACAGAGCTGAGTACACTGACATTCTAACCATGAGAGCGCACAGAGCTGAGTACACTGGCATTCCAGCCATGAGAGCGCACAGAGCTGAGTACACTGACATTCTAACCATGAGAGCGCACAGAGCTGAGTACACTGGCATTCCGGCCATGAGAGCGCACAGAGCTGAGTACACGGACATTCTAACCATGAGAGCGCACAGAGCTGAGTACACTGACATTCTAACCATGAGAGCGCACAGAGCTGCATTATAAATGAATTTACATCATTATATTCTCGGACAGACTCATTTCTCAAACTAATCACTAGAGGGGCCCAGAGTCTCTGTGCATCCTGCTGTATGGGGGAGGACTAAGCTTATACACAGCACTGTGCATATTGCTCACTCTGCTGGGTACACACAGAGAGTTCACACAGAGCAGCCTGCATATTACATCCAGTGCTGGGTACATAGAGAGCATTGCTATATATTACATGCAGTGCTGGGTACACACAGAGCATTATTACATATTACATGCAGTGCTGGGTACACACAGAGCATTATTACATATTACATGCAGTGCTGGGTACACACAGAGCATTATTACATATTACATGCAGTGCTGGGTACACACAGAGCATTATTACATATTACATGCAGTGCTGGGTACACACAGAGCATTATTACATATTACATGCAGTGCTGGGTACACAGAGTCTTTATATTAAGCTGAAGGTATACTTTATTTAAAGACACACACAGGACAATAAGTGTCTCTAATCTGCACATGTTTGCTGTGTTGGAGGAGGTAACCTGTGACTACGGCACTAGTCCCCATATAATTAGCACAATGAATGACATGATGCCCTGGTTAAGGTACAAGTAATGGAAATTGTGATTCCCGCAGGATGCTGGCTGCATAGGGCTTAATTACTGCAGTAAAACTTGGCAGGTGAGCAGCACAATCTCACTAACAGTGGAATATCTCTGCTACCCCTGGGAGAGACCCCCTGTCCCACCACCACTGGGAGAGACCCCCCACCCCTGAGAGAGACTCCCTGTCCCCACCCCTGAGAGAGACTCCCTGTCCCCACCACTGAGAGACCCCCTGCCCCCCATCACTGGAAGAGACCCCTATCCCCATCACTGGGAAAGACCCCCCTGCCCCCCCCCCACCACTGAGAGAGACCACCTGTCCCCTATCACTGGGAGAGACCCCCTGTCCCCCATCACTGGGAGAGACCCCCTGTCCCCCATCACTGGGAGAGACCCCCTGTCCCCCATCACTGGGAGAGACTCCCAGTACCCCATCACTGGGAGAGACCACCTGTCCCCTATCACTGGGAGAGACCACCTGTCCCCTATTAGTGGGAGAGACCCGCTGTCAACCATCACTGGGAGAGACTCCCTTTCCCCCATCACTGGATGAGATCCCTGCCCCCCATCACTGGAGGAGACCCCCTGCCCCCCATCACTGGAGGAGACCCCCTGCCCTCCATGACTGGGAGAGACCCCCTGTCCCCCATCACTGGGAGAGACTCCCAGTACCCCACCACTGGGAGAGACCACCTGTCCCCTATTAGTGGGAGAGATCCGCTGTCAACCATCACTGGAGGAGACCCCCTGCCCCCCATCACTGGAGGAGACCCCCTGTCCTCCATCACTGGAGGAGACCCCCTGTCCTCCATCACTGGAGGAGACCCCCTGTCCCCCATCACTGGAGGAGACCCCCTGCCCTCCATGACTGGGAGAGACCCCTGTCCTCCATCACTGGGAGAGACCCCCTGTCACCCCACCACTGGGAGAGACCCCTGTCCTCCATCACTGGGAGAGACCCCCTGCCCTCCATGACTGGGAGAGACCCCTGTCCTCCACCACTGGGAGAGACTCCCTGTCCCCCCACCACTGGGAGAGACTCTCTGTGCCCCAACCCCTGGGAGAGACACTATGCCCCCACCCATGGGAGAGACCCCCTGCCCCCACCCATGGGAGAGACCCTCTGTCACCCACCACTGATACTGGGCCTGGGGTATGACTGGGGCCAGCTTTCTTAAATTAAATTTATCTTTCTCAATATTATAAATCTGTAGTTTGTTCCCCAATCACTGCATGTGGCCTTGGAGGACCCCAGAGATTCTCAGTGCCCCCAAGATTTCATGGGGTACATATGATTGGGGATTTCACATCTAAATTACTTTGTACAAAATTGTATCATTCAGTGACCAGCACAGAGCAAAAAAAACCTGCATGGCTAACACACAGTCCGGCTAATTATATAGCAATAAATAAAGCTTCCCATCTGTACTTTGTAGGAGCCTTTTGCACTGCGCTTACATGTAGGTTGGTGCTTTATAAAGAACATAGTAATTAAAATATACTTTATATGTCCCCAAGACTATATTAGTTACCCTTCTATCCTGCCATCCATCCCTCCATTCATTCCTCCATCCCTCCCTCCCTCCATCCATCCATCACTTCCATCCCTCTATCCATCCCTCCATTCATTCCTCCATCCCTCCCTCTATCCATCCCTCCCTCCATCCCTCTATCCATCCCTCCATTCATTCCTCCATCCCTCCATTCATTCCTCCATCCCTCCCTGTATGCACAGTTTCACATTAAACTTACTTTTCCGCAGCATGGCTGTGAGGAAGACACAAACTATCAGATAATGTATCTCCATCCTGTGTCTCCAGGTGTTAAAGAGGTGAAAGTCCTGAGACCAGGTGCAGGTACCCAGTGTGCCAGGTGTGTGCCAGGAGTGGGTGCAGGTTCCCGCTGTCACTCTGTGCTGCAGACTGTCCTGTTCACTCACTGCCTACTCTCTGCTTGACTGCTCCAGCTAAATTCTCCACCTCTGCATCCTCTCCTCACTTGCCAGCCTGCTGTACTCCCTCTCTCTGCAGTGGATTTAATGAGGCTGTGTGCCCTCCTCTCCTCTCCAGCCATTGGAGAGAAAGTTGTTCCTGTTAAACAATAAAAGTCCTTTGCAGTCTCTCCTCCTACTTGCTCCATGTCCTCCTCTTTCTTCCCTCCCCTTCTATCTGTCTCACAGACTGAGAATCCGTAAGAACAATGATGGGGCAGGAGGCTTGCAATCTTTTTACTGCAATTAGATTCAAATATTTCCTGAGCGTCACAGCTGGAGCCCACTAAACACATCCTATTCAATTAAACAGCCTAATGGAATGTTATTCCAGGGAACGCCAGTCATTACAGTCTGTGCTCTGTGGGCTAACTGCACTCAAATAATCTGATTTCAATATGTGCTCTGACAATACTGTGAAAAACAAACCATCAATACATTGATTAGTATTACACACATCGCAGTGAGCTGAGCTAAGACACAGTCAATGTTACATTGTGTTTCAAGAGCTTGCACTCTATTAATTGTTGCAATAAGTCCCTGAGGTCTGAAAGTGGTGGGATGATAATTTGTGGGTATATGCGCCCTTGGTGGGGTCTGTGAGGAGTACCGCTATCAGCGGGCTTGGGGACAATATTTTTGTAACCGAGACTCGTCATTCCCCAAAGTCAACATTAGAGTTCTGCAAATCAAACAAAAATTGTCTCATCCAAATCTTTTATTGTTTTTGGTATCGGGCACATCTGAATTTGGAAATTTGGCTGACTCGTTGAGTGCCCAAAATTCAGACAAATCGCAATTCGTTTGAAACTGAATGCACAAATCTTGTCAACATGTATCCCACCGCCCAGTGCTCAACACCTGGGGGCTCTGTGGTTAAGATGCCCGCTTTAGAGAATGGGCCTACTCATTGCTCATTCGACCTGTGTGGGCCCTTCGGGCTGACGGCACCATGAAATGAGAATTATTGGGCAGCGTCACTGGACTCCTTAAACCCAAGCACCGGCACAAATGTAAATGGAGGTCCAGCAACTGGCATTGTGATCCTGTGATCGATCAATAACTGCATAGCTTATTGTAATCAATGTAGACCACACAAAGGATTAATCAACTGACATTTTAATCTGTGTCTCGCATAAAAAATAGGCCCAATCCAGGGCTGCATATTATTGGTGTTATTAAGGGCTTTTTTAGTAGTATTTATGTTTAGTGGGTATTTTAATTACCGCACAGTGCACATTGGTCATAGCCTATTGATCAGACTTGCTCAGAGCACTTTGTTAATGAGCGTTCTTCACCTAGTCAGCAACCTATAACTAAGTGTCCCCTGCATCGTGCTTGACAGCCAGGCATTGCATTTGCCTATAGTTCGGTGCTGTTTCGGTACAGCTGTTTGGCCTATCTTTCCCCCTTTTTCAATTTTTTAGTAATTAAGAGTGTTTAATCCCAAGTCGTCTATGTATAAGCACATGATACCTTCATTAAAATTCTCCAAACTGTACTTTTTTTTAGTATATTAGCTTCTATTATTAAAACTGTGATCTGCCATCTCTACTCAATCAGTGATCGATTCGCTTACAGGACATTCTGCCTCAGTGCGCCTAGCTTTGCTATGGCTTGAACTGGCCACCTTGGTAGCGAATACTCCAAATTGGATGAATATATACTTAGAGAGTGACACTACATTGTACAGCTCAGTGTAGGGGTTATGGGGCTATACATCAGTGGGCGCTGTCCCTCGTTCTTTAGATCAGACCGGGGTGATTTGATAAAAGCCTCCTATACTTCCACAATATGAAGTGCGATTCCTGTCTAGCTGATGGCAATGATTGGCTGAGAGCACTGGGAGTCGGTTATCTGAATATAAATTAGCCCAGCATTCTCAGGGTAGCATTGCTGTCCAAGGTAGGATGGAATCGCACTTGATAAGTGTAGTTTTGGTGCTAGTCACGGGTGCACCAACATGGCCTGACAAATAAAGAATGGCGTCCACAGATTCCTAGTACCATAACTACTAGAAGACCTGTGCAGTGAGTGTCAGTGCTTGTGGTGCTTAGAGAAGTCATTTAAAGCACATTGAAACAAGGCCTCTGTGCCACGGATGTTTTGTAGCATATCTCCACAGGTTACAAGGAGTTATAGCGTAGTCTGGTGCCTTGGCTTCCAACAAGTCGCACAGGACACTAGATCTAACAATAACCTGGATAATAAGATACTATGATGCAAAACCTTAGGGATCATCTGTAAATGTAGCTCCGCTGGTTTATTTTTCCATTCGCTGATTCCCTCTGGGGTCCAAGGTTGCACAGGGAGAAAGAACTGAATGAAGCTTCAGGAAGTGATGTGCTCTCATTCTTGAAACTTTCTCCTGTCCTTAGCTGCACAAATACAAGTCCGTAAGGTGCCAGCAACCCATTTCAGCTCAGTAACTGGGGCCTTGGGACCTATGCCGACGTCGTAGTCTCATAGTAATGTGATGGTAAGCTCTTTGGCACATTATTAGGCGTACAGCCAGCATCGTACACTAAATCCAATATTCCCTTTAACACTCTGTACAAATAAAATGCATTCAAAAAGCAGGGAAAGGATCACACAAAATGAAACAATCAAGGTGCATTTTTGGTGATAAGTGACCTTTTTGTAAATTAGGTTTCAAATCAAAGGATCCACAAACTTGGCTGTGACAGCACGGCGCTAATAAAGAGGATAGGATTCTCCGCTACGTGCGCTGTGAGTGTTGGGAGTAGTAGTTATTGTACAAAACGCATTGCGTACCCCAACAACCATTGTAATCGCTAGTGTTAAATTTAGCCTTAACCCCTTAAGGACCGGCCTGTTTTTGCGATGTTTGTACGTTAAGGACCAGAGCAGTTTTAACACTTTTGTGGTGTTTGTGTTAAGCTGTCATTTTCCGCTCTCTCATTTACGGTTCCCATACAAGTTATATATTGTTTTTTTCACGACAAGAAGGGCTTTCTTTACATACCAGTATTTATATTATGTCATATATTGTATTTAAAAAAAAAAAAAAATATGGTGAAAAATTAAAAAAAAAACATGTTTTTGGACTTTTACTTGAAAAATCTTTTACTTATCTACAAAAGCTAATGAAAAAAACTGCTAAATAGATTCAAAATTTTGTCCCGAGTTTAAAAACACCCAGTGTTTACATGCGTTATTGCTTTTTTTTGCAAGTTATAGGCCTATAAATACAAGTAGGAAATTGCTGTTTCAATATATATATATTTTAAATGTATCAATAGTGACGTTGTAACACCGTTATCTGTCATAAATCCCCGAAACACACCTAACATGTACATATTTTTTAAAGTAGACAACCCAGGGTATTCAAAATTGGGTATGTCCAGTCTTTTTTAGTAGCCACCTAGTCACAAACACTGGCCAAAGTTAGCATTTATATTTGTTTGTGTGTTAAAAATGCAAAAACGCTAACTTTGACCGGTGTTTGTGACTAAGTGGCTTCCAAAAAAGTCTGAACATACCCCATTTGCAATACCTTGGGTTGTCTTCTTTTGCAAATGGTATGCCATCATGGGGCTAATTCTCATTCCTTGGCTACCATACGCTCTCAAAGGCAACCTAACCAATCTGACAAATTTCAATAAAAAAAAAAAAAGTAAAATCAAGCCTTAAATTTGACCCTGTAACTTTCACAAACACTATAAAACCTCTACATGTGGGGTACTGTTATACTCAGGAGACTTCGCTGAACACAAATATTAGTGTATCAGAACAGTAAAATATATCACAGCAATAATATCCTCAGTGAAAGAGCTGTTTGTGTGTGAAAAATTCAAAAAACTTCACTTTCACTGACAATATCATCGCTGTGATGTGTTTTACTGTTTTGAAACACTAATATTTGTGTTCAGCGAAGTCTCCCGAGTAAAACAGTACCCCCATGTACAGGATTTAGGGTGTCATAGAAAGTTACAGGGTTAAACACAGTGCTAGCAAATTAAATTATCTGGACTTTTGGCCTGGGTTGGCAGGCAGGTCCCTCAAATTGCAATCATTAAAATTACTTAATTAGGTAAAAATATTACATAAATACGCACGTCGAATTTTAATATATATACATATTTATATATTTGACGTCTACGTGTATATTTATGAAATTATTTATGTAATTATGTATGTGGACATATGTATATTTCGTATTATTTTTATTTATTTATTTATTCATAGATATATATATCATTACATTCTAAGTGTATTTTGATATAAATATATATATATCAATATCAAAATACTGTTAGAATAAAATTGCATATATATATATAATTTTTTTTAATTATTAAAAATTATTTTTATTTTGTGTTATTTATTTTTATTAACATATTATTTGTATTTTATAATAATATATATATACCATATATATAGTTATTATATATATATATTGTATATATTCGTGTGTAATTTAAATATAAGTGTATTTTTATATTAATATACGTATATATAAATATAAAAATACACTTAGTATGACATTATATATATGATATATATACATATATTATATATAGGTATATATAGATATAATACATGTGTATATATATATATATATACACATATTATTTATTTATTTTTACACTGATTGTTTGGTTTTTTTTACTTTTTTTTTTTTATTTTTTACTTGCAGGGAGACTGCCTGTCAGCACAGACAGTCCCCCTGCAGGCAGACACATGGACCCCTATTGCGGTCATGTGATCGAGTGATCACATGGCCGTGGGGTCCTGATCTGCCGAGGGGGGACTGCCCGGGCAGACAGGCAGTCCCCCTGGACCGGGAGGAGAGCTGATCGCCGCCGTGGGACCGACGGCGATCAGGTAAGTAGCCCCAGACCGTTATGACGGTTCAGGACCGTCAGCGGTCCAAACGCACGTTTTACCGCTGACGGTCCTGAACCGTCAGCGGTCCTGAAAGGGTTAAACCCTTAAGGACCAAACTTCTGGAATAAAAGGGAATCATGACATGTCACACATGTCATGTGTCCTTAAGGGGTTAAACTTGAATCAAAGAACAGCTTGAGCTTGTGCCAGACTTTCTAATTACATTTATTTAAAAGACAAAATGTTGGTAATGTCTTAAATAAAGATCCCTTTATAAAAGTGTCTCACAATCAGGTAAACATTTACCACAAGTGTCACTTTCTCATTTGTTCACACCTAGCATCTACTGGAAATGCTGCCAACACCCACTCCCCCACCATTACCCTACTTACCGTTACTCCATATGTTTCCTTTATATAAAAAGTCTAACTCTGTAAACCCCATCTTTACATTGAAAAATGATTTCATTAAGATGATTTACACAAAAAAATTAGCCAAACTTGAGAAATTGCCAAACATGGCAAGTTTTTCAGAATCACATATTTTGTCCTAAAATGTTAAATTCACTTTAATTCTCACAATTCACACTTTAGTGAATTATCCTGTGATTGAACGTTGAGGTGGATTTACTAAAATGTGGATTTTGGTGACATGTGGCCATGGTCGGGGAAGAGGGGGGGATAACTTAACGCCAGATGCGACTAAGGTGTTGGTCCATTCCACTGTACTTTCTCGCCTTGACTACTGTGTAATCCGCTTCTCAGTGGTCTTACGTGCTCCCAACTTGCGCCGTTACAGTCCATAATGAATGCGGCAAGGCCCATCTTCCTGTCCGCCCGCACCTCCCATCTGTCATTCCCTACATTGGCTTCCTATAAAATATAGAGCTCAATTTAAAATTCTAGTTCTTGCTTTCAAATGTCTACATAATGCTGCTCCAACCTATCTATCCTCCCTTATACACAAGTATGTCCCGTCTAGGCACTTACGATCTGCTGAAGACTTACGTCTATCTTCTGTCCGTACTCCCACCTCTGATGCTCGCCTTCAAGACTTCTCGAGGGCTGCACCGTTCCTGTGGAACTCGCTTCCCTCCTCCATTAGATGCTCACCCAGTCTCCACTCCTTCAAAAAATCATTAAAAACCCACTTCTTCATAAAAGCGTATCAATTAAACTCTTAATAGCTCCCAACTGATTCCTCTTCTGCAACTGTCACTAGTCTAATACTATCCTTACCTTTTGTGTCATTTTACCCCACTCCCTCTAGCATGTAAGCTCATTGAGCAGGGCCCTCAACCCCTCTGTTCCTGTGTGTCCAACTTGTCTGGTTACAACTACATGTCTGTTCGTCCACCCATTGTAAAGCGCTGCGGAATTTGAGGGCGCTCTTTAAATAATATAATAATAATAATAATAATAATAATAACGGACCCTATGCTCCATCCCACCATGTCTGAATACTGGAGCAGGACTCAGAGAAACACTATCCTTAGTGAGGGACATGTGGCCATGGTCGGGGAGGAGGGGGGATAACGGACCCTATGTTCCATCCCACCATGTCTGAATACTGGAGCAGGACTCAGAGAAACGCTATCCTTAGTGAGGGACATGTGGCCATGGTCGGGGGAGGGGGGGGATAACGGACCCTATGTTCCATCCCACCATGTCTGAATACTGGAGCAGGACTCAGAGAAACGCTATCCTTAGTGAGGGACATGTGGCCATGGTCGGGGGAGGGGGGGGATAACGGACCCTATGTTCCATCCCACCATGTCTGAATACTGGAGCAGGACTCAGAGAAACGCTATCCTTAGTGAGGGACATGTGGCCATGGTCGGGGGAGGGGGGGGATAACGGACCCTATGTTCCATCCCACCATGTCTGAATACTGGAGCAGGACTCAGAGAAACGCTATCCTTAGTGAGGGACATGTGGCCATGGTCGGGGAGGAGGGGGGGATAACGGACCCTATGTTCCATCCCACCATGTCTGAATACTGGAGGAGGACTCAGAGAAACGCTATCCTTAGTGAGGGACATGTGGCCATGGTCGGGGAGGAGGGGGGGATAACGGACCCTATGTTCCATCCCACCATGTCTGAATACTGGAGCAGGACTCAGAGAAACGCTATCCTTAGTGAGGGACATGTGGCCATGGTCGGGGAGGAGGGGGGGATAACGGACCCTATGTTCCATCCCACCATGTCTGAATACTGGAGCAGGACTCAGAGAAGCGCTATCCTTAGTGAGGGACATGTGGCCATGGTCGGGGGAGGGAGGGGTATAACGGACCCTATGTTCCATCCCATCATGTCTGAATACTGGAGCAGGACTCAGAGAAGCGCTATCCTTAGTGAGGGACATGTGGCTATGGTCGGGGAGGAGTGGGGATAACGGACCCTATGTTCCATCCCACCATGTCTGAATACTGGAGCAGGACTCAGAGAAGCGCTATCCTTAGTGAGGGACATGTGGCCATGGTCGGGGAGGAGGGGGGATAACGGACCCTATGTTCATCCCACCATGTCTGCATACTGGAGCAGGACTCAGAGAAGCGCGCTCTGTTTGATTGGCAGTCAATGCTGTTAAACAGTTCAGCTGAAATCAGGCATAAAACGGGAATCCGGGCACCGTGCCAGGACCTGGAGATTGTGACTGAGAGGATATGATTACTGTATACACAGACAGTGGATGTGAAACATGCTCACAGGGAAATAATCCTGACACACAAGAGTTAAATAAATGGAATGATTTCATTCCCTGCAGCTAAACTGTCATGAAATTTATAAATTCAAATATCCTACTTTTATTGTTCTATGTGTCATAATCAGGGCAGCAAGTGGAGCAGAACATCAGAAAATCCTTATTATTCCCATAAAGGGAGCTAGTAAAATGCAGAATGTCTCTTCCAGCGAGGACGGGACGCTGTGGGGGGGGGGGGGGGGGGGGGAGAGGGCAAAGGGTGGGGGGTAGTTCGGAAATAACTGGTTATGGTACTTAGGGTCTTTAACAATCCTGTTTGGTGGGTCGCTTTCTGCTGGAATTCAGAACCCGTTCAGTAAACCCTGAGATAGTGCAAGTTGCTATCCAAAGGATCGCAATCAGGGTGAAATGTCCAAGCTGCCAGTCACACAGTGTATCCAGTTTGGCTAACTTTACCGAACTCTTGCCATTCAGATTTTTATTCCGCACAATTCAGTGAATAAACCCCACGTCCTGTGACGGTACAGAGCGATCTGCCAGATTGTGGTGAGACGGACTGAAAGGACTGACAACTTAAGCTGAGCCCAAACTAGTAAATTAGAAATAAAAAGAGATCTGGGATTCTAATTCTGGTTTCTGATTTTGTAATTGTTTTAGCAGTCGGCCGTGATTCACTGTTTAGTGAATGTAGCATTGGATGCAGGACGTTTGAGAGCTGCAGTCTGCTATCGGTGGAGTAGCAGAGTCTGGTAACTACGCCACGGCTCAGGTGTGAGATTAACTGCAGAGAGCGAGTCTTTTCTCTCATTGTGCGGATATTAATCCACAGAATAACGTTGGACGTGACCAGGTTTTTCTCGTACTAAGAAAGTCGTCTAATGTATTTCTCGTTAGTGGCTGTCCTTAATATTGTACGGTTTGATGTAAGGGGGTTCAAAGCCGCTGCTCCAGCCAATTACAGCAGCAGTGAGGGTCACTGGGGAGACAGAACACTTTATTCAGACAGCAGAAATAATCCTTCCAATATATACATTATATAATACAATATGGAAAGCGTTCATTCTAATTAATATTCTTCAGCTGCTCATCTGGATACCAGAGACAAGAAATGATTAATTCTGAGCTTATTACACTCTGTTAGGCAATCCTCCCACTTGCTTCCGGTCCCGCGTCACATGGGCTCTATGCCTTTTTCATTATAATGACAAGTGTCGTGTGCCCGTGGAGACCTGTGCTATCATCCACAGCCCCTACACCACAGCTCTATAGTGGAAAGGTGGCCCATGTCATTGCATTGTATGAGTGGGCCCTGGCCCTGCATTGTGAGTGGCCCCTGGACTTGCATTGTGTGCGTGGCCCCTGTTCTTGCATTATATGAGTGGCATACAATGCAGGGCAAGGGACCACTCACAATGCAAGGCAAGGGGCCACTCACAAGAGTGGCCCCTTGCATTGTATTGTGTGCTTGGCCCCTGTCATTGCATTGTATGAGTGGCCCCTGGCCCTGCATTGTGAGTGGCCCCTGGACTTGCATTGTGTGCGTGGCCCCTGTCATTGCATTGTATGAGTGGTCCCATGCCCTGCATTGTGAGTGGCCCCTGGACTTGCATTGTGTGAGTGGCCCCATGTCATTGCATTGTAGGAGTGGCCCCTGGCCCTGCATTGCGAGTGGCCCCTTGCCTTGCATTGTGTGCGTGGCCCCTGTCGTTGCATTGTATGAGTGGCCCCTGGCCTTGCACTGTGTGCGTGGCCCTTGTCGTTGCATTGTATGAGTGGCTCCTGGCCCTGCATTGCTAGTGGCCCCTTGCCTTGCATTGTGTGTGTGGCCCCTGTTGTTGCATTGTATGAGTGGCCCCTGACCCTGCATTGTGAGTGGCCCCTAGCATTGCATTGTGTGCGTGGCCCCTGTCATTGCATTGTATTAGTGGTCCCTGGCCCTACATTGTGAGTGGCCCCATGCCTTGCATTGTGTGTGTGGCCCCTGTCATTGCATTGTATGAGTGGTCCCTGGCCTTGCATTGTGAATGGCCCCTGGACTTGCATTGTGTGAGTGGCCCCTGGGCCTATGCTGTGTAAGTGGCCCCTGGCCCTACATCTATAGCCCTTTGCTAGCCGTCGCTGCTTTCTCCGTTAAGGATTGTGATAAACGTTAATAAAATGTTGTCTTGCAATCTGAGATCAGAATCCGACAAACGCCCTAAGGCCGGTAAGGGGAGTGTAAGGAAGAAGGTGCCATAATGTGATTATTCCACAATGATTAAATGTACTTAGGATAATTGTAACAATGGCTGTTACTTTATTTGATTTGTATTTGGCGAGAAACATAAAACAATTGCAGAATTGGCACATTTCCATCTCGTGGCTCTCTTTGGGGGGGCAGGGGGGGAACCATGATAAAACATTGTGAGATAGTGCGGCCATGCATATACACATATGCTGCATGTGAATTGATTGATCCCATAGCTAGACTCTACAGTGTATCAAACCTCTAATAATGCCTGCAATTCTATATGTAACGTGTAACCTCTGTTAATGTTCCTGTAGATATAGCGAGCACCTGTGCCCGAGTCCTGGGGCATTGTATGCAAGGGTTAACGCGGTATGAGACGTGCGTCAGAGTTACCCGGCGCGGGCGCTGTGGTGCTGTAAAGTTCTCTCCATCAGATAATGTAGATTTATAAATATATCTGTTATCGTTCTCAGTCCTGCAGCCACTACGTGTAATTCTCTCCCTTGCATAGTTCAGCCATATCTGATCTATTCTCTGCCTGGGTTGCGAGGCGCTTCTCTATCTAATCTTCTCCACGCTTTCCACCGCGATCTGCTGCTCCTCCTGTAAACACAACCTGTAATATTGGATATATAGGAGTCTGTTAGCAGCACCCTTAACATTCCATGCGCTGGCAACCTGACTGCGTGTTTAGAGAAAATAGAGTGCAAGCTCTTATGACCAGGCTCTGTAGCTCAGTATTACAGGGATCTATCCTATTGCTGAGATCATTTATTACTGCTCTCATGACTATATATATATTGGTGATGTATGTAAAAACCTACAGCTATCTCATTCCGTAATGAACTCAGCAGCAAACGTTCCGGACTGCAAGGCTTGATTGGTCTCCTTGGAAGAGTTCGTCACTGCTGAGTCCGTACACAAGATATCTGAGCACATTGTTTGAACATGGAAAAGTGACGGCCAGAACCAATTTCAGTCCTTATTGGTTTAGTTACTGGTCATAGAAGTTGGCATTACTGGTTATGGTAGTTGGGGTCTCTGGTTATGGAGTTTGAGTTACTGGTTATGGTAGTTAGAGTCTCTGGTTATGGTAGTTAGGGTCTCTGGTTATGGTAGTTAGGGTCTCTGCGTGGGATAGGCATAAGGCTATCCTAACTATAAGATAAGGCCATGGACTAATGAAAGTATTTAGAAAATTGGGCAGACTAGATGGGCCGAATGGTTCTTATCTGCCGTCACATTCTATGTTTCTATGGTTATGGTAGTTAGAGTCTCTGGTTATGGTAGTTAGGGTCTCTGGTTATGGTAGTTAGAGTCTCTGGTTATGGGAGTTAAAGTCTCTGGTTATGGGAGTTAGGGTCTCTGGTTATGGTAGTTAAAGTCTCTGGTTATGGTAGTTAGGGTCTCTGGTTATGGTAGTTAGGGTCTCTGGTTATGGTAGTTAAAGTCTCTGGTTATGGTAGTTAGGGTCTCTGGTTATGGGAGTTAGGGTCTCTGGTTATGGTAGTTAGGGTCTCTGGTTATGGTAGTTAGAGTCTCTGGTTATGGTAGTTAGGGTCTCTGGTTATGGTAGTTAGGGTCTCTGGTTATGGTAGTTAGGGTCTCTGGTTATGGAGTTTGAATGACTGGTTATGGTAGTTAGGGTCTCTGGTTATGGTAGTTAGGGTCCCTGGTTATGGAGTTTGAATGACTGGTTATGGTAGTTAGGGTCTCTGGTTATGGCAGTTAGGGTCTCTGGTTATGGTAGTTAGGGTCTCTGGTTATGGCAGTTAGGGTCTCTGGTTATGGAGTTTGAGTTACTGGTTATGGTAAGGTCTCTGGTTATGGTAGTTAGGGTCTCTGGTTATGGAGTTTGAATGACTGGTTATGGTAGTTAGGGTCTCTGGTTATGGTAGTTAAGGTCTCTGGCTATGGTAGTTAGGGTCCCTGGTTATGGAGTTTGAATGACTGGTTATGGTAGTTAGGGTCTCTGGTTATGGTAGTTAGGGTCCCTGGTTATGGAGTTTGAATGACTGGTTATGGTAGTTAGGGTCTCTGGTTATGGCAGTTAGGGTCTCTGGTTATGGTAGTTAGGGTCTCTGGTTATGGTAGTTAGGGTCTCTGGTTTGGTAGTCACAGTAATAGCAGGTAGTGATAGGATTTATTTGCTCACTGACAGCAAGGCACGATTCTCTGTGTTATTTGAGCGATATTGGCTACATCTTTCAGTATTCACTGGCATTTTAGTAAATAAACCCCTTAGTTATCCCGAGTTTTTGTCGCCAGGTATGAACCCCTTTCCATGGGGCCCCTTCGCTTAGCCCATCGCCCCAGTGGGGGCTTTGGTGTAGCTGTGACAGTGAATCCAGGTGTTTGTGTGTCCCTTTCAGGATCAAGGGGTGGAAATTGACGATTTTATTGTAGCACTAAGTGCAGTGCGTCCGGCCCTGAATTCTATTATCATATCAATTCAATGTTTTGGTAACAGTTCTGGCTGGGAGCTCGCTGGAGGAGGGGGGGGAGGGGGGGTTCTTTGAAGTTGCATGGAGATATAATAGAAATATCTGGAAATATTTCCATGCTGGCTGCTAATAGAGGGGTTTGCAGAGTACTTTACATCAAAGTGATTATTGTGCAGAGATTTAATATCAGTCTCTTTTGTTGAGATAATATATCAATTATAGGGCTGCTGTGGATGGGATAATGGAGATATTGCAAACTAGCTACAACTGAGCAGATAGAAGGGGAGAGCAGCTAAATTAGAGGGATAACGTGATTAATCTGCTCCAACTCTTTCACTTAAAGGAATATTCGTGTTTAAAACCATAAACCATTCTGGTATACGTTTGCCATGAGGACAGAGCTTCAATTATTAAAGCTTGGTACAGCTCCTCCCATTTTGTGGTGTACTCCAGGTGCCCAGGTAGCCCTCTTCTGGTGTTGATAGAGGATTATGATTATTATATTATTTATATAGCGCCATCAGATTCCGTAGCGCTGTACAATGGGTGGACTAACAGACATGTAATTTTAACCAGACAATTGGACGTACAGGAACAGAGAGGTGGAGGGCCCTGCTCAATGAGCTTACATTCTAGAGGGAGTGGGGTATAGTGACACAAAGGGTTAACGTTTATGGGAAATGTAGTACAGAAACATTTGAAGGGTCAGTGTTGGACCCTCTAGGCATGGACATTCAGAGCCATTGGTGGAACTGAATTCGACACCCCTTTGTAAACAGCTGTAGGGCCAGGATTGGCCAACCTTGCCAGCGATATTTGGAGCATTTGATGGGCCAGGTTTGGACACCTTTGGTAAGATCTCCAGGTATGGTTAATTAGGGAGCTGAGCTAAAATCCCTAAATATTTCATTGGGACGCCATGTCTGTCCAATGTACAGAGCTCAGGATTATATTGGGGCTATATAAACAACTAATCACATAGATCAATAATTGTAATAATTCTTATTTGCCAGAGACATTTCTGAAAATATATAAAAATAACTATATTAAAAAATAACTATTATTATTATTACTGGTATTTATATAGCACCAGCATAGTCCGTAGCACTTTCAAATATTATCAAAGGGGGAGATTTAACGATAGGTTGAAGAGGACCCTGCTCAAACAAGCTTACAGTCTATAGGACGAGCTTACAGTCTATAGGACGAGCTTACAGTCTGTAGGACGAGCTCACAGTCTATAGGACGAGCTTACAGTCTATAGGACGAGCTTCCAGTCTATAGGATGAGCTTACAGTCTATAGGAGGAGCTTACAGTCTATAGGACGAGCTTCCAGTCTATAGGACGAGCTTACAGTCTATAGGACGAGCTTACAGTCTATAGGAAGAGCTTACAGTCTATAGGACAAGCTTCAAGTCTGTAGGACGAGCTTACAGTCTATAGGAGGAGCTTACAGTCTATAGGACGAGCTTACAGTCTATAGGAGGAGCTTACAGTCTATAGGACGAGCTTCCAGTCTATAGGAGGAGCTTACAGTCTATAGGACAAGCTTCAAGTCTGTAGGACGAGCTTCCAGTCTATAGGACGAGCTTACAGTCTATAGGACGAGCTTACAGTCTATAGGACGAGCTTCCAGTCTATAGGACGAGCTTCCAGTCTATAGGAGGAGCTTACAGTCTATAGGAGGAGCTCACAGTTTATAGGAGGAGCTCACAGTCTGTAGGACGAGCTCTCAGTCTATAGGACAAGCTCACAGTCTATAGGACGAGCTTACAGTCTATAGGAGGAGCTTACAGTCTATAGGAGGAGCTCACAGTCTGTAGGATGAGCTTCCAGTCTATAGGACGAGCTCACAGTCTGTAGGACGAGCTCACAGTCTATAGGACGAGCTCACAGTCTATAGGACGAGCTCACAGTCTATTGGACGAGCTTCCAGTCTATAGGACGAGCTTACAGTCTATAGGAGGAGCTCACAGTTTATAGGAGGAGCTCACAGTCTGTAGGACGAGCTCTCAGTCTATAGGACGAGCTCACAGTCTATAGGACGAGCTCACAGTCTATAGGACGAGCTTACAGTCTATAGGAGGAGCTTACAGTCTATAGGAGGAGCTCACAGTTTATAGGAGGAGCTCACAGTCTGTAGGATGAGCTTCCAGTCTATAGGACGAGCTCACAGTCTGTAGGACGAGCTCACAGTCTGTAGGACGAGCTCACAGTCTATAGGACGAGCTCACAGTCTATAGGACGAGCTTACAGTCTATAGGAGGAGCTTACAGTCTATAGGACAAGCTTACAGTCTATAGGACGAGCTCACAGTCTATAGGACGAGCTCACAGTCTGTAGGACGAGCTCACAGTCTGTAGGACGAGCTCACAGTCTATAGGACGAGCTTCCAGTCTATAGGATGAGCTTCCAGTCTATAGGACAAGCTTACAGTCTATAGAACGAGCTTACAGTCTGTAGGACGAGCTTCCAGTCTATAGGACGAGCTCACAGTCTGTAGGACAAGCTCACAGTCTGTAGGACGAGCTCACAGTCTATAGGACGAGCTTCCAGTCTATAGGAGGAGCTTACAGTCTATAGGACGAGCTTCCAGTCTATAGGACGAGCTCACAGTCTATAGGACGAGCTTACAGTCTATAGGACGAGCTTACAGTCTATAGGATAGTGCCATATTATTTAAATCTCCTTATTCTGTAATGCAATACTTTACTCCTTTATTTTGTATATTTTTTTCCTATTGTTTTCTATAAAGTTTTCTATAATTACTCTGCTATCCACAGCGGTAGGATATTGTGTATCCAATTCCGTTTGTAAAAGAAGTATTTTATTTGACCATAAAATTGTCAATTAAAAATGATACCATAGTCTATCTAGGAGAAGAGGATTAAAATTAGATCTATTGTGAAAACGGTTTATTAAACTCCGGTATATCTTGAGTAGGTCGTGTTTCCCTCCCCCCAAACCGCTTACTGAAAAGTAAAGGGGGGGGGGGGGGGGAGGGCGATGGCGAGGAGAGAACAGATTGTCGGCTCTGGTGATTTGAAGAGATTTAAAATGGAAAGGCAGATTTCCTGGAGCTTCACTGCTTTTAAATATGTTTCTTCTCTAATCCCCAAATACAGCATTCTCACATAGAGACATCGCCCCCGGCACGCTCCCCTCGCCTCTTGCCCGCGCTCGGGGGTCTCGCTTGACAACTGTCCCCTCTCGTTTTTAAGAAACATGTATTCGATGTGAAACCCGGAGACAGTCCCCCGACTTGTCACACTGGCCACAATTCAGGGCAAAGAAGTCAGTTTAAAATATTTCATGTTAAATGTGACCCCACAGGTTAGAGGAGAACATGCAGATAAGACATGTTGTGGGGTCTCGTACCGCTGTGAGACTTGTCCAGGAAATCTACAATAGCTGTCCGTTCACTTTAAGAAGTCACCTTAAACAGTCTAAGGATAGTTTGTGCCTGTCTCGCCTGCTGTCAGCTTCCCTTTCTTCGTCTCCTGTCTCTCTGTGAGCTCTCTCTCCTTCTGCCTGTCCCTTTCTCTGTGTTCCTGCCTCTCTCACTCTGCATACCTGCATCTCTCCCTCTGTCTGTCTCTCTCTCCATGTGTGAGTTTCTCTCAGAGTCTTTTCCTATGTCTATGCATATCTTTCTAATGCATTGTCTATTTAATTATCACTCTTTCTGTCTCTCTCTCCCATTGTATCTCTCTCTTTCTGTCTTTCTCTCTCTGTGTCTCTTTTACTTCTCTTTCATGTTTTCTCTTTCTATATCCCTTTCTTTCAGTATCTATACATCTTTCTTTTCCTGTGTGTCTCTCTCCTTGTATGTGTCTCTCTCCTTTCCCCTGTCTCTCTAACCCTACCTTTGTGTGTGTGTGTGTCCCTCTACATGTCTCTCTCTTTAGGCTCTGTTTCCTGCTGTTTCCTTGCATGTAGTGTTCCTTCCAGCCTGTCTCTCTCGCACAGTTTCATCCACTGCTGTCTCTCTCTCTCTCTCTGTAATCTGTGACACAGAATCTGTTGGAGAGACGGAGGATTTCAGCTGTGCTTGGATTTGATATTTGTATTATTGAGACCTATTCACTAAGTACCCTGACACTGTCTATATATTATTAATATTCAATGTATATAATAAGGGCTAACCTTGACCGCTGGCATCCAGTATACTGAACCCCCCCCTCCCGGGATATATTTACTGAATGTCACTTTCCGAATTATTAATTACACTCAGCCGTGGAGGGGGTTAATGATGAACTGGCACTTCTATGACAGTCTTACTGTGGTAAAATGTGTAGCAGAGGTTACTATAAAACCCTCAAAACATAAAACATCTTCAGTTTACAAACTGATCTGCCCAGGGTAAGCTGGGATCTCCTTCCCACCGTGTGTGCACCAGGCCTCCCACTAAGAATCATGTCACACATTCAATTTGCATTGGATGCCAGGCTATGCCAGCTCTGAATTACAATGGATAGAAGTCAAAATATAAAAATACATTGACATTTTTTTTTTTATTTTTTTTTTAAAGTTCTGCACAGGATTCACACTAACGTGGTCACTCAAACCACAAGAAGGCTCTACGTGTCAGGAACCTCTCATTCTGGACTGTGTGTCTGATTTTATCCCCTAATCTCCTGTCCAGGAAGGGCTATGCGGCATGTAGTTCTGCTGATCCATGTATCACATATTAGAACAATCTCCTAACATCCATGGCTGCTATCACCATCATGGTAGCCCTGTTCATAGTTGTCTGAGTTGGGCTGTGCTCAAAGTTTGCCTGAGCCACCAGTGGGGCCCAAAGCCAGGGGAGGTGGGAACTGAAAGACACTCACAGTGTGTGGAATATTGTGCAATATCTAGAATGAAGGGATGAGCTTGTAGCTTTGGGAATTTTTTTTTAAAGTCTCTGCTGTTTTGAATCACTGAGGAGACAGGGACAGGAAGCGCTGCACCATAACCTAAGCAAGCGACATTAGTTGTTATGGTCCCTTTAAGAGCTGACTGACAACATTAATGCCAAAACAGCCGAGCTAAAACTCCATTCTAACGATAATACACAAACACAACTCCTTCCGAGGTGCTGGTGGTGCCCTTGCACACATTAAGCATATTGTACTAGGCTAATTCATTGCATGCCTTCATTAGTGTGTATATGATCTAAGCTGAATCTAAGTTAGACTCGCAGGGCTGCATTTACACCTCAATATTCTCAGACACCCCAACCGCCCCCCAAAAATCCAGTTCTCTTTCTTAGAGAAAACAACAACCAGAAATAGCAGAAATGCAATTACCGTGTAGCAAAGTCAAAAACAATATCAAAGTATGTTAGAAAAGGAAACAAACATTAAAATACAGAGTAAATGTAATAGCTTTTTATTTTTACTTTTAGTGACGTCAGAATTAAAAACCCTCAGAGTGAACGTCTTACTGCGTGAGGAGTCAACATTTTGTAATTTTCTATTATTATTATTAATATTATTATTATTTTCTGATAAAACGGTTGCAAGCTAATCCTCCCACAATTCTCTGTAGTTTATTCACTAAACGCTGAATTGTAGCAAAGTGAAACCCAAATTGCAAAATATGCTCAAATTATCCAACCTGTGAGTAGAGCTGAATTGGGAAATTTTCCCAGATACGTTTTTCAGCTTAATTTTCCTATTCAGAATACAATTCACAGCAATTTAGATCTTAGTAAATAGCCCCCCAGTGTGGCATCCTTCAGCTACGGGTAATACACTTAATACACAAAATGTCTAAATATAAAAGTGAAGGTTGCAAACACTGAGTGTAAGAAATATCATCAACCTCTTACAGAGAGACGTTACAGAACAATAGGGATGTGCATGGGCAAAAAAATTGGTTCCGAAATTCGGGACTTCGGCAATTCGGCACCATGGCAATTCAGAAGCATCTGAATGTCCGAATTGCCGAAATTCATCCGAATTTAAATTCGGACCGAAACTAATTGCACATGTCTACAGAACAACACTATGAGAAAACAAGGGTTTGGCTGCTCTCACCTGAACATGCTTAAATGGGGTGCTGCTGGGGGCCAATATTAAGCATGTTTAGGTGAGTGCAGCCAGTCCCTTGTTTTCCCATATATATTTAGGAGTCTAGCCAACTCCTTGGTTTTGCACCCCTCCCTGTTACAGGTGTCTCATCTCAGGACCCTATTTAAGCCTTGTACTGCAGAGAACTTGAGATGGAAGGATTTCCCCAAGTGAGTAGCTCATTTAGTAGACAGAGTAGGACCTGCCAAAGATGGGGTACATTGACGTTTGTGGCAGGCTTATGCAATGTATGATCATATAATGTAACTAAACCCCCATTATTTTTTGCCTAGATCAGGTGTTTTTAATAAAACTAACAAAATTGTTCAGCACTAAAACTGTTTAGTAGACAAGCGAGTGCGCTGGATTTTAATTTTTACTGTACAGAACAACACTAAACACAATATAGGTTACAAAGCTAGAAGGTGAATATATAGAGCACCCAGGTGCAGCGTAAATATAGTAAATGCAAAAAGGTAATTACCCCTTTCAAATACAAGGTGTAACAAAGGATTCCTCTCAATCCTTAAATACAAATCGCAAAAGTAGGATCTACCTAAAACCACAAAATGCAGAACAAAACCTCAAAATTTAATAACGTTTAAATATGTAGAATCTCCAGAATTCAAGGTTGCACTCACCCCGCTTTAAAAGGGTTCTGTTCATGTGTTAAGATCGAATTGGTATTTACTTGATGAAAAATCTCGTTAAGCTCATTTTTCTATTAAACTTCTACATGATTATATACATTTGAAATGAATTGGGAGGAACATTTGGGGTATATTTTAGACCTTTCTTTAAGATCATGCATTCCTGTTTTGTTAAAAAAACTTGAGAGATTTTTCATCAAGGAAAGGCTTGAAAACCCTATAAATACCAATTCAATCTTAACACATGAACAGAACCCTTGTAAACGATTTAAACCGAGATCCACTTTTTGCCCTTATGATAGCGGTAGTCAAATCAAAGTTTTCAACAAAATGGTATTAAAGGATCTAGATAAATTAACCCCAAAAGGAGAATACTGCAATAATTTGACAAAAAAACGAAATGCAAGTCTTAAATCAACTCAAGAAAGAGATGATCTAATTATTAAGAATGCGGATAAAGGAGGAGGCATTGTAGTTATGTCTGTGGACTATTATTTAGATGAGGCGTATAGGTTATTGGGTGATAAAAAAATACCTACGTGAAACCACTAAACAATCCCAATCATGAGTTTAAAAGTGAGTTACGAGCTTTATTGGAGAAAGCTAAGACAATGCAGGTCGTTGACACAAATGTCTATCATTTTCTATATCAAGAGTTTCCAAGAATCCCTACATTTTACTTTCTACCGAAAGTTCACAAATCCAAAGAATACAACAAGGAGGGACTTTTAAAAGGAGGTTTGGGTTCCCCCATGGACTACAGCACTTTATACTCATGCACATTTTACTCCTGATGAAGTCTAAATAATTAGACGAAACGCGTAGAGTTATTATATATTTTTATTATTTTGTATTGGAGGACTCCAGCACCCTATATCGTTGTGATCAGGACTGGGGACTACAAGATTATACTGATGTTTTTTTTTATTTACTTGTTTCTTGTAAGTGTAACCATTAAAGTGTGTTTTTTACTTTATATCAGTGTTGCACTATGTTGTTTTTAATTTTCTCTTCACATGAGTCATTCAACATTTGAACATTGCTGAATCTCCCAGAAGCTACAAACTTTCGATGAGCCTGAATTATTCATAACTCTGTGAGTGCAGCCTTGAATTCTGGAGATTCTATATATTTAAACGTTATTACCCTATGAGGTTTTGTTCTCCATTTTGTGTTTTTAGTTAGATCCTACTTTTCAATACAGGTTGCGCCAAATAATATATCTAGTGACAGGTGGAGAGATAAAGGTGCAAAAATGTGCAGACAGGCCACTGTAAACAGGGACACTCCTAAATCCCTGCAGGTTGCGCCAAAAACTTAAACCAGTAAGTCCAGAAAATGCTTGAGACAATCCCACTGATGGATTTGTAGTTCTCTGGGGATTTCACCGCTGAATGCTGTCTTACACAGGGCTGGTCTATAGCTCTATTGAATGTGAGTGCTAGCCCAATATCTCAGTTGTGTATCTTACACCTAGCACCAGACAATCTGCACTATTATTAGTTGTTTTCTGTTTTATTTACAAGCATTTGAAGTTTCGACAGTTACCAACTAAGAATATCTCCAGCAATTTTTGGGGCTTATTAGACTCAGTATTTGGCGCAACCTGTATTGTGTTTAGGGTTGTTCTGTTCCTTCTGCTGTGGGTGGCTGCACTCACAGGATTGTGGGATGGATATGAGCATTTGTTGTGGACAGATACATGCGCCCTGTGCACATCTAGTACAGCCGCCATCTTGGAGGAGGCGCAGCAGATCTTTAATAATGTTTGTTTTTGACATTAAACATTCGCTGATGCTATCTCTAGTGTTTGACTACATCATCCACACCACGAGTGACTAGACTAAGCTCAGAAAAGAAAAGGAAATACATTAATCAATGATTTTTTTTTTTTTTTACAAAAACATTTTATCTCTAGAAAAACAGCAGATATTTGTTTAAAAAGCTTTTGATGCTGCTATGGAAACGAGCATTTTAACCTCTGTCCCCTCTCGGACCAGGCTAAAAAGAAATAAAGTGAGATGTGGTTAAAGGATATCTGGTCAATGAAGAGTAACAGCGATTAACTGAGTGTGATATTCAGAGAAAAACGGGATCTTAACAATATGAGTGAAAATGTGTTTGTTAAATAGTTACTAATTAAGTGTTGTTTCAATTCTCAAGTGTATATTTAGAAATGTATCATTTGTGTGATTTGGCAGTACCTGAAAATGTCTGTGAACCTGGCACCAACAAACCCTTTTATATATATATATATATATATATATATATAAACTCAAATAGAATGGCTGCACTCACGGATATTGTCCAGTTAAAATATAACTTTTAATGGAATCACATAAAAATCGACGTTTCAGTCCAACCTGTGGACTTTCATCAGGATATCATATATATATATGTGTGTGTATATGTATATTATAAGTCTGCGCTGAATGTACCACTGATTAATGGTATCATTTATTTTAATAGGAACACTGCAAGCACCATAACCACTACAGTCTGCTATTGTTTATGGTGTCAGGAGTCACCTGGTGCCATCTTCTTGTAAGTACTCAAACCACTCTAGTAGAGTTTATCAACTTACCTGGGTCCCACTGGTCACCAGTGACTGAATACCCTGCTTCTGATCCTCTCCCCTTATCGTTACTGTGTGAGCTGTAGTGGTTATGGTCCCTTGAGTGTTCTTTTAAATACATATAGGATTCCATATTTGATCCAGCACATGAGTCTGCATGGGGATACTGACAAATATCATTGAGCTAAGTGTTTTTATATATATGGGCATGGAATGTTTTTGACACTAAATATATAGCGCTCCAATATTTTTTATAAATATTGACAAATGATGTTGAAAATCATCAAGATATAGATACATGCTTCTAATTAGAGTGATTATATTTACAGCTCATTTAATGGGGCGCGTTAAGCACCATAACTACTTAAACCAAGAGATGTCACGCCGTCGTATCAAGGATATCATGCTGGATCTGGGAAATCTTGTGCCCCTTGCATGTGTTATAATGCGAAGAATCGCTTATTCCTGTCCCCTCACCTTATTCATTAATTCTGCAGCAATTTGCAAAAAAAGAAATAATCAATAGATCTAAAGGCCCGCCCCTATAGTCCATGACATCACAGAGGGAAGCACTGCATCCCCTGACCCGTACATGGGTTTGTATGGTGTTTATAATACGAGGAGCTTGCACTGACGTTTAATTCATGCTGTCAGTAATTTGATCTTTCTGAGGCACGCATTCATTTGCCGTATTGATGGGAAGCACGTTGCAGTATGTATCATTTATATGCTGTAAGAGTCCTGATTGATTAATCATTTGGTTTCTGACTCGCAGCATTTGAATTCTACATACCTCAATGCAGCGGTATTCATGTGCTGCCATTAGAATGGCCAATCCGGCTCCTCTAAATCCTCCTTGTCGGGTAGTTTTATTCATTATTTTCATGAATGAAGGCACTCACAACTGAACTGCACATCCCGTCAATGTGCTGCATTAAAGGGTTAATGGGATACTGTCTGAGAAAACACCCTTCCTGGACTTTTTTTATTTTTTTTTAGAGATTCTGAGGGTTTGCAGCAAACATGACACAATCAGAAATGTATCTTTTTTTTTTTTTTTTTCTGTTTTTTTTTTTCTGTTATGTTTTTAAAATGGAAGGGAGAATTGGAGTAATCTCTAACCCTTTAAACAGACATGATATACAAATCTACTCAGGCTTATTTACCAAGGTGTGAATTACCCAGAATGCAAAGTGAATCTGAGGAGAATGGAGCATTTTAGGTTAAAGGAGCCGACTTTCAATTCTCAGCAATTCAGACTTTAATGAATGACCCTGTATTGTTTTCTTATTCAATAACGTCCAACCAATCCATTTCTAAGCATTGAAGTTTATTGGTTAATCTCAGGTTGGCGTATTAGAGTGCTAGTTCTTGGATCCAGGCCTGTGTTATGTTATTAGCTAACCAGACCAGTCAATCCCCGTTCACTGAGAGAGCTAATAATCAGTGCTGCTACGAGAATACCTGCACAGGACAGCTGGATCGCAGCCATCCATATCAGCCATCACCTGGCCTTCCAGCCAAGCTGCCAGGATTCCCATGCTCTGTGGGGCGAGGTGGGGGAGGGCGATGGGAATTGAACCTGCTGTTTCCATTCATGGTGGAATTGCTGGCAGAGGGAGAGCAGAGAGAGCATTGAATAGAGAGTCAGCGTGTGACACTCCATCGTCCCCCCCTATATAAGGCCTATTGTACGAGCTGCACACAGCCTTCCTGAAACATGTGTCTGTGCTCCCACACGCTCCGGCAAGGACTGGAGTGATGAGGTTTGGCCACTAAACCTATACAGTGACAGGGGGTCACCGCACAGCACTGGGTTAACCCTTTCATTGCACGGGGCATGGCAATCCGGGAATTGTGATACATCGCAACCTTTAGGTCAAATAACCAACTGGGAAATCGTGGAATGTTTCCAGTCTCTCATTGGTGTAAAATGTTACATTTCCTGTGAATTCCTGCTTTATTATCCAGGTCAGACATAGATTAACAATAGTGGTCTGACGGAGACGGAATGGGCTCAATATACGTCAGATCTATGGTGTATTCCTGGACACACATTGATGGGCAGCACCTGAATGCCCCGTTATGTAGAATTCATACAGGAATCCTAAACAGAACAGGGCAGGACATCCTGCAATTAGTGTGAATAGACGATACTTTGGGCTTTGTCAACTCCAGTTAGAAATGCCCAGATCATCGCTTTCCTGGACCCATATAATGTGTTTCCATTCTGATGGTCGGTACATGAAAAGCGTTGCCCTGAAATGTATTTAGTATTATTAGCATTTACATACAGTATGTCACATGTGTTTGGACTAATTCAGGTGGTTCCTTTAGGATTCATTAAATTAATTTCTTCCTTTAGCGTTTACATTCTAGATAGCACATAGCAGCACTTTTCATGTGCAGACCAACAGCAGCTCTAGTCCAAATTCCAGGTAATTCCTGCACATACACACATCGTAACGACATATTACACAGATACAATCACAGCGCACACTGTGTGCCAGCCACACAGGCCTGGTACGGGCACGCACCCTGCCAACTCTCCGTCAAGGTGAGCAGATGGCGTCAGATGATGAGGGACACACAGAATGGCTTCCTTTCTAGCATTACAATAGCAGCCCACACTATACTGTCCTCAATAGCCTGCCGTGTGTTTATTGCGGGGTGGGGTGCGGCAGACAGTAAGTCTTGCTCCCCCTCTTTACTCTGCATTAAAGCACTGTGTGCCAGAGGGGGAGGGGATGGACACACTTGTTTGTTAACAGAAGTGTGTGTCTGTGTGTTTGTGGAGCTGCCGTGTTTGTCTGATAGAAATTGGACAGCGAGCGACATTTACTTGCTAACTTCTTCTCGCCATCTGCCTGTCGATTGCTCTGTACACTTTGCAGTGTCTGGGAGGCTCTACACAGCCATTTAGTTAGTCTTTACTCCGATTAACTCTCTGTGTGCCAAAGAGACCAGCAAATCATTGCATGAGAATATTAGTGAGATATTAACAGCGAGGGCTGTCCGCAATGCTAACAGAAAGATCACTCTGAGCTCTGGCTTTAACAGCTGAGTATTAAAAGATGGCTTTTTTTAAAATCCGAGATATGTATCTCCCTTTATGGTATCTGTCACAGCGGCTATATTTTCTTGCTTGTGAAACAGAAGATTGTAACAATAATGCAATAAAATTCTAATGCTCTTTTCTACTCAGAACTGCAAACTACGCACGCCGTATAATTGAAGAAAACCTGCTACAGTTTGGGCAAACGCCTGCAACTGCGCCATATAACCTCTTCTACAGAATGGAAACCATGTTTATTATTTGGCAGAAAATGAAAGACACCTGTGTGGATTAACCCCTAAAAAGCACAAGATGTGCCATTTAAAGGAGCACTCCAGGAAGAAATCTGGCAATTCCACTCCCACTCCCACAATCCCTTACTGTGTCCATAAAGGCCCAGCGGTGCTATAGAACATGATTGGCTGAATCTGTCCTGGGTCTGAGCAGGGCTTATTGCAGAACCTGCAAAGCCTGGGGATCTGCTGCCAGGGCAGTAAATTCACGTGGAATGTCGTTTATTTTTGTAATTCTCGTATGTTTGCTCACGCTATTCATCATGTGTGTATCATGATGATGGCAGCCATGCTTGTACTGCTCTTTATGGAGAATTTCCTCTGGTGTCACAGGCTGTGTGTCACCAAAGGGAAAGCTTAAACTGCACAGAGACATAAAAATCCCCAAATTTATACCCGTCCTCCTAGAGAGGTACCACAACTTAAACCTGAGTGTACCGAACCCAAGGGACCCCTTTTCCTCTCCCCCCCCCCATTTAGCAAAATGGACAGCACACCGACCGACCAACCACTGCCAACCTCTGCCACTCCACAAGGGTATAACATCCTAGGCCAGAAGGCCGGCCTTAGAGAATAGGCAGGGTAAACTTCTTATTGAGATAGGAAAAGAGAGTAAAGCGGAAGGGAGGTAAAGCCGAAAGGGGTGAATAACAGGTCCTACAGCGGCTGCTTTTCCCCCACCCTGCTTCCTTTTAAGTCGACCCCCCAACAGGGGCCGAAACACAAAAACAATAAAAATTGTCAAATGTAAAAAGAAAAAATCCCCAAATGTTAGCTGGTTACCCAGACTGAGATTACTAGTGCGTATGGCAAAGCATCCCTGTCAACATTTCACAGGGACAAAGAGCGACACTAATTTATTTACAGACTGATTCCTAAACAATTATTGTAGTTTAAAGACACATTACTGGGAGTATTATTACTGTGGAGCTCTGTTATACACTCAGACACATTACTGGGAGTATTATTGCTGTGGAGCTCTGTTATACACTCAGACACATTACTGGGAGTATTATTGCTGTGGGGCTCTGTTATACACTCAGACACATTACTGGGAGTATTATTGCTGTGGAGCTCTGTTATACACTCAGACACATTACTCGGAGTATTATTGCTGTGGAGCTCTGCTATACACTCAGACACATTACTGGGAGTGTTATTGCGGTGGAGCTCCGTTATACACTCAGACACATTACTGGGAGTATTATTGCTGTGAAGCTCTGTTACACACTCAGACACATTACTGGGAGTATTATTGCTGTGGAGCTCTGTTATTCACTCAGACACATTACTGGGAGTATTATTGCTGTGGAGCTCTGTTATACACTCAGACACATTACTGGGAGTATTATTGCTGTGGAGCTCTGTTATACACTCAGACACATTACTGGGAGTATTATTGCTGTGGAGCTCTGTAATACACTCAGACACATTACTGGGAGTATTATTGCTGTGGAGCTCTGTTATACACTCAGACACATTACTGAGAGTATTATTGCTGTGGAGCTCTGTTATACACTCAGACACATTACTGGGAGTATTATTGCTGTGGAGCTCTGTAATACACTCAGACACATTACTGGGAGTATTATTACTGTGGGGCTCTGTTATACACTCAGACACATTACTGGGAGTATTATTGCTGTGGAGCTCTGTTATACCCGCAGACACATTACTGGGAGTATTATTGTTGTGGAGCTCTGTTATACACTGAGACACATTACTGGGAGTATTATTGCTGTGGAGCTCTGTTATACACTCAGACACATTACTGGGAGTATTATTGCTGTGGAGCTCTGTTATACCCGCAGACACATTACTGGGAGTATTATTGCTGTGGAGCTCTGTTATACACTCAGACACATTACTGGGAGTATTATTGCTGTGGAGCTCTGTAATACACTCAGACACATTACTGGGAGTATTATTGCTGTGGAGCTCTGTTATACACTCAGACACATTACTGAGAGTATTATTGCTGTGGAGCTCTGTTATACACTCAGACACATTACTGGGAGTATTATTGCTGTGGAGCTCTGTTATACACTCATACATTACTGGGAGTATTATTGCTGTGGGGCTCTGTTATACACTCAGTCACATTACTGGGAGTATTATTACTATGGGGCTCTGTTATACACTCAGACACATTACTGGGAGTATTATTGCTGTGGAGCTCTGTTATACACTCAGACACATTACTGGGAGTATTATTACTGTGAAGCTCTGTTATACGCTCAGACACATTACTGGGAGTATTATTGCTGTGGGCTCTGTTATACACTCAGACACATTACTGGGAGTATTATTACTGTGGAGCTCTGTTATACAATCAGACACATTACTGGGAGTATTATTGCTGTGGAGCTCTGTTATACACTCAGACACATTACTGGGAGTATTATTGCTGTGGAGCTCTGTTATACACTCAGACACATTACTGGGAGTATTATTGCTGTGGAGCTCTGTTATACACTCAGACACATTACTGGGAGTATTATTGCTGTGGAGCTCTGTTATACACTCAGACACATTACTGGGAGTATTATTGCTGTGGAGCTCTGTTATACACTCAGACACATTACTGGGAGTATTATTACTGTGGAGCTCTGTTATACAATCAGACACATTACTGGGAGTATTATTACTGTGGAGCTCTGTTATACAATCAGACACATTACTGGGAGTATTATTGCTGTGGAGCTCTGTTATACACTCAGACACATTACTGAGAGTAGTATTGCTGTGGAGCTCTGTTATACACTCAGACACATTACTGGGAGTGTTATTGCTGTGGAGCTCTGTTATACATTTAGACACATTACTGGGAGTATTACTGCTGTGGAGCTCTGTTATACACTCAGACACATTACTGGGAGTATTATTGCTGTGGAGCTCTGTTATACACTCAGACACATTACTGGGAGTATTATTGCTGTGGGGCTCTGTTATACACTCAGACACACCAACAACATGGAGCTCGTAGAAAAGAGGGACATTAGGATAAAAAAAGGGACTGAATAATTTGGGCCACAAATAGGGACTGTCCTCCTAGATAGGGACACTTGGGAGGTGTAGCAGAGTTACCTCTGCTGGTGTCTCAGCCAGGTCAGGGCAGAGAATTACCAATTAATAGTTAATAATGCCTTTCAGAAGGAGACATATTGAAAGCCATTATACATTATAAATGAAGCACCAACATTGTCAGCGGTGCTGTACAGTGGGAAGACAAGACTTGAGGACAAAATAACTGGTTTGGGATAAATAATCTCCTTTTCAGTCATTTTCCCACTTTTCCTATTTTGTCTTAAGCTTTGCAATTCCCTACTGAATGCTCCACAATTCCTGCTTTAGTGACAGAGTCCAATTTCCCCGTAACTCTCATTCTGTAACAGAGCTCTAAAGGGTTGATGTGTTGCAGGAGCACAGACGCTGCTCCCATTTTTTGGGATAATTTTTTCACATCTCAATGTTTCTTCAGATGTCGTTGTATCCAGATGGTGAGACTTTGCTTTCCATTTGGGAGGCTGAGCGGGTAACACAGTCCTGTTTGTTGTTAGATCAGTGTGCGGGAGTGAAGGTAGGTATTTGCTCAGCTAAAATCAATATTTAACATGAATTCTCAGCAAAGTGTTTATATGTGTCAGATCACTCAGATTACGCCCAGCCGTCAGTCGCCCACACTCGTACTGCCAAAGAAACACTCGGCTGTGAAAGTTCTTCGTTTGTTTTATTTTATTTTATTATTATTATTATTATTACTTGTCTTTCTGTTCCAGACGCCCAGCATGGCTGCATTGTAGATACTCACTAAAGTGGGAGTTCAAACTACATTTCAAATTTAAGGACAGAGTAGCCAACTGAAAGCATAGTCTTGCCATTTGCCATGACGGGCCGTTGGGGAGATCAAATATCTCCCTCACTGGTCCACAGACACTTAAATTCAGAGAGGAGATGGCAGAGACTTATTGTAGCCTAAAGACACATTACTGGGAGTATTATTGCTGTGGGGCTCTGTTATACACTCAGACACATTACTGGGAGTATTATTGCTGTGGAGCTCTGTTATACACTCAGACACATTACTGGGAGTATTATTGCTGTGGAGCTCTGTTATACACTCAGACACATTACTGGGAGTATTATTGCTGTGGAGCTCTGTTATACACTCAGACACATTAATGGGAGTATTATTGCTGTGGAGCTCTGTTATACACTCAGACACATTGCTGGGAGTATTATTGCTGTGGGGCTCTGTTATACACTCAGACACATTACTGGGAGTATTATTGCTGTGGAGCTCTGTTATACAGTCAGACACATTACTGGGAGTATTATTGCTGTGGAGCTCTGTTATACCCTCAGACACATTACTGGGAGTATTATTGCTGTGGAGCTCTGTTATACACTCAGACACATTACTTGAAGTATTATGCTGTGGAGCTCTGTTATACACTCAGACACATTACTGGGAGTATTGTTACTGTGGAGCTCTGTTATACACTCAGTCACATTACTAGGAGTATTATTGCTGTGGAGCTCTGTTATACACTCAGACACATTACTGGAAGTATTATTGCTGTGGAGCTCTGTTATACACTCAGACACATTACTGGGAGTATTGCTGTGGAGCTCTGTTATACACTCACGCACATTACTGGGAGTATTATTACTGTGGAGCTCTGTTATACACTCAGACACAATACTGGGAGTATTATTACTGTGGAGCTCTGTTATACACTCAGACACATTACTGGGAGTATTATTGCTATTGAGCTATGTTATACACTCAGACACATTACTGGGAGTATTATTGCTGTGGAGTTCTGTTATACACTCAGACATATTACTGGGAGTATTATTACTGTGGAGCTCTGTTATACACTCAGACACATTACTGGGAGTATTATTACTGCGGAGCTCTGTTATACACTCAGACACATTACTGGGAGTATTATTGCCATGGAGCTCTGTTATACACTCAGACACATTACTGGGAGTATTATTGCCATGGAGCTCTGTTATACACTCAGACATATTACTGGGAGTATTATTGCTATTGAGCTCTGTTATACACTCAGACACATTACTGGGAGTATTATTGCCGTGGAGCTCTGTTATACACTCAGACATATTACTGGGAGTAATATTGCTATTGAGCTCTGTTATACACTCAGACACATTACTGGGAGTATTATTGCTGTGGAGTTCTGTTATACACTCAGACACATTACTGTGAGTATTATTACTGTGGAGCTCTGTTATACACTCAGACACATTACTGGGAGTATTATTACTGTGGAGCTCTGTTATACACTCAGACACATTACTGGGATTATTATTACTGTGGAGCTCTGTTATACACTCAGACACATTACTGGGAGTATTATTACTGTGGAGCTCTGTTATACACTCAGACACATTACTGGGAGTATTGTTACTGTGGAGCTCTGTTATGCACTCAGACACATTACTGGGAGTATTATTACTGTGGAGCTCTGTTATACACTCAGACACATTACTGGGAGTATTGTTACTGTGGAGCTCTGTTATACACTCAGTCACATTACTAGGAGTATTATTGCTGTGGAGCTCTGTTATACACTCAGACACATTACTGGAAGTATTATTGCTGTGGAGCTCTGTTATACACTCAGACACATTACTGGGAGTATTGCTGTGGAGCTCTGTTATACACTCACGCACATTACTGGGAGTATTATTACTGTGGAGCTCTGTTATACACTCAGACACAATACTGGGAGTATTATTACTGTGGAGCTCTGTTATACACTCAGACACATTACTGGGAGTATTATTGCTATTGAGCTATGTTATACACTCAGACACATTACTGGGAGTATTATTGCTGTGGAGTTCTGTTATACACTCAGACATATTACTGGGAGTATTATTACTGTGGAGCTCTGTTATACACTCAGACACATTACTGGGAGTATTATTACTGCGGAGCTCTGTTATACACTCAGACACATTACTGGGAGTATTATTGCCATGGAGCTCTGTTATACACTCAGACACATTACTGGGAGTATTATTGCCATGGAGCTCTGTTATACACTCAGACATATTACTGGGAGTATTATTGCTATTGAGCTCTGTTATATACTCAGACACATTACTGGGAGTATTATTGCCGTGGAGCTCTGTTATACACTCAGACATATTACTGGGAGTAATATTGCTATTGAGCTCTGTTATACACTCAGACACATTACTGGGAGTATTATTGCTGTGGAGTTCTGGTATACACTCAGACACATTACTGGGAGTATTATTGCTGTGGAGCTCTGTTATACACTCAGACACATTAGTGGGAGTATTATTAATGTGGAGCTCTGTTATACACTCAGACACATAACTGGGAGTATTATTACTGTGGAGCTCTGTTATACACTCAGACACATTACTGGGATTATTATTACTGTGGAGCTCTGTTATACACTCAGACACATTACTGGGAGTATTATTACTGTGGAGCTCTGTTATACACTCAGACACATTACTGGGAGTATTATTACTGTGGAGCTCTGTTATGCACTCAGACACATTACTGGGAGTATTATTACTGTGGAGCTCTGTTATACACTCAGACACATTACTGGGAGTATTATTGCTGTGGAGTTCTGTTATACCCAGACACATTACTGTGAGTATTATTACTGTGGAGCTCTGTTATACACTCAGACACATTACTGGGAGTATTATTACTGTGGAGCTCTGTTATACACTCAGACACATTACTGGGAGTATTATTACTGTGGAGCTCTGTTATACACTCAGACACATTACTGGGAGTATTATTACTGTGGAGCTCTGTTATACACTCAGACACATTACTGGGAGTATTATTACTGTGGAGCTCTGTTATACACTCAGACACATTACTGGGAGTATTATTAATGTGGAGCTCTGTTATACACTCAGACACATTACAGGGAGTATTATTGCTGTGGAGCTCTGTTATCCACTCAGACACATTACTGGGAGTATTATTTCTGTGGAGCTCTGTTATACAATCAGACACATTACTGGGGGTATTATTGCTGTGGAGCTCTGTTATACACTCAGACACATTACTGGGAGTATTATTGCTGTGGAGCTCTGTTATACACTCAGACACATTACTGGGAGTATTATTGCTGTGGAGCTTTGTTATACACTCAGACACATTACTGGAGTATTATTGCTGTGGGGCTCTGTTATACACTCAGACACATTCCTGGGAGTATTATTGCTGTGGAGCTCTGTTATACACTCAGACACATTACTGGGAGTATTATTGCTGTGGAGCTCTGTTATACACTCAGACACATTAGTGGGAGTATTATTAATGTGGAGCTCTGTTATACACTCATACACATTACTGGGAGTATTATTAATGTGGAGCTCTGTTATACACTCAGACACATTACTGGGAGTATTATTGCTGTGGAGCTCTGTTATACACTCAGACACATTACTGGGAGTATTATTGCTGTGGAGCTCTGTTATACACTCAGACACATTACTGGGAGTATTATTGCTGTGGAGCTCTGTTATACACTCAGACACATTAGTGGGAGTATTATTAATGTGGAGCTCTGTTATACACTCATACACATTACTGGGAGTATTATTAATGTGGAGCTCTGTTATACACTCAGACACATTACTGGGAGTATTATTGCTGTGGAGCTCTGTTATACACTCAGACACATTACTGGGAGTATTATTGCTGTGGAGCTCTGTTATACACTCAGACACATTACTGGGAGTATTATTAATGTGGAGCTCTGTTATACACTCAGACACATTACTGGGAGTATTATTGCTGTGGAGCTCTGTTATACACTCAGACACATTACTGGGAGTGTTATTGCTGTGGAGCTCTGTTAGACACTCAGACACATTACTGGGAGTGTTATTGCTGTGGGGCTCTGTTATACACTCAGACACATTACTGGGGGTATTATTGCTGTGGAGCTCTGTTATACACTCAGACACATTACTGGGAGTATTATTGCTGGGGAGCTCTGTTATACACTCAGTCACATTACTGGGAGTATTATTGCTGTGGAGCTCTGTTATACACTCAGACACATTACTGGGAGTATTATTGCTGTGGAGCTCTGTTATACACTCAGACACATTACTGGAGTATTATTGCTGTGGGGCTCTGTTATACACTCAGACACATTACTGGGAGTATTATTGCTATGGAGCTCTGTTATACACTCAGACACATTACTGGGAGTATTATTGCTGTGGAGCTCTGTTATACACTCAGACACATTAGTGGGAGTATTATTAATGTGGAGCTCTGTTATACACTCATACACATTACTGGGAGTATTATTAATGTTGAGCTCTGTTATACACTCAGACACATTACTGGGAGTATTATTGCTGTGGAGCTCTGTTATACACTCAGACACATTACTGGGAGTATTATTGCTGTGGAGCTCTGTTATACACTCAGACACATTACTGGGAGTATTATTGCTGTGGAGCTCTGTTATACACTCAGACACATTAGTGGGAGTATTATTAATGTGGAGCTCTGTTATACACTCAGACACATTACTGGGAGTATTATTGCTGTGGAGCTCTGTTATACACTCAGACACATTACTGGGAGTGTTATTGCTGTGGAGCTCTGTTAGACACTCAGACACATTACTGGGAGTGTTATTGCTGTGGGGCTCTGTTATACACTCAGACACATTACTGGGGGTATTATTGCTGTGGAGCTCTGTTATACACTCAGACACATTACTGGGAGTATTATTGCTGGGGAGCTCTGTTATACACCCAGACACATTACTGGGAGTATTATTAATGTGGAGCTCTGTCATATTCAGATTAATTGAAGTGCTCTAGTGTGCAGCTCCGCCTGGGAGTCTTCATCTCGTGAGCTGAAAGCATTGCCGTGGTTAACACACCAACGCTCTGACTGTGCCAAGCTAGTAAATGGAGCTGCAGGCTAGAGTTCGTGCAGTACCACAGGACCATCAGGATTGGCAATGTCCCCTCTGGTTCTGCCCCCTTGTTACTGGACTGCTGTGATTAAAAAAGTCCGGCCCTGGTTATACCCAGGCACAAAGTAAGCCAGCGTGCACGTGACTGGCACAATTTTCCTCGGCTTGGAATTTAAGAAATGGAGGCCTGTGCCACCCAGGCTTTTACGGTGGATGGAGACATGGTTTGGAGCAGATCATTTTGCCTTGTCGACCATCCCACCACTTATAATATGATACGTATGAACAGCCTGAGGCTCATTTGGCGTTTCAGCTGAGATAAGCTGTTTACGTCCTGCCATATTCTATCTCTGATTCCTATAATCCCCTCTACGTGCCTGCCTTTATCTGAAATTATATACCATGTTCCTCACTTAAAGGGACACTCCGCTGCCTAAATGCAAAACAAATAAAAATCACTATTAGTAGATGGAAACATAGATTTATTACTTTACTGAGAGGGTAGAGGTTAAACCAGTAAAGGAGTGTAAGCATGCATGGAATAGCCTTCCAGCTGAAGTGGTAGAGGTTAACACAGTAAAGGAGTTTAAGCATGCGTGGGATAGGCATAAGGCTATCCTAACTATAAGATAAGGCCAGGGACTAATGAAAGTATTTAGAAAATTGGGCAGACTAGATGGGCCGAATGGTTCTTATCTGCCGTCACAGTCTATGTTTAAATCACAGATTTCCCAATGCAGCTCAGTGACAATGACTTTGCAAGGCAGGTGCTCTGGGAACTTACTGCTATTTGAGTTTATCTGAGCTAAACAAACCAGGAAGTAAAAGGACCGGGCGTCTGATTGAAAAGCTGGGGGTTTATCCAGTATAATATATAAACTCCTCCTCTGTGCCTGTGAGATAATTGAGTCAGGAACGGTACTAAACTTAATTATCTCCAGGCACAGAAAAACTAAAAATACCCCCAAAATACATGGAAACATCCATGGATAGCCTGGATCTGAGTGAGCAATATATCCAAAAATCACCCAGATCTTAACGGTAGTTTTGTATTGTCATCGCAGGGAAGTTCTGACCGGTCTGCCACGAGGTAGAAGCCGAAAATAGTTCCAAGGAAATTGTGGCAAGAGGTGGTTTCATTCGTGGGATTTTGTACGAAAACCACAGAAGGTATAGGAAAGCTGGTTCATGTAGAATTCTCCCTGTGTTCAGTAGTCTGTAACTCCCGAACGCCATTCATCTATGTGAACTGGAACTGGAACAGGCTGTCGGTCCATGGTGACCGGTGTTCGCAGGTGTGCCTGGCCGAAATGAGGTCCAGACACTCAACGATCAAGTCCCGCTACCAGCTTTCGGCAGACAAGGTGGCCGCCATCCATTGTCCCAACAATGTGCGTTTGCATGTACAAAATGGCCGCCATCCAGTGGTGCATTCTATTAATTGTTTCCTTTGCGGTTTTCGTACAAGATACATAACGTTCCACGTTCTAATGGGTCTCTGGGGTGGTCTCGGTTCGGGAACGAACAAAATAAACGAAACAAAGCTGGGACATGAATACAGACGAACAGAAAGAGCTGAACGTGATGGGGTATTTCTGCACAGTATATATACTGTATACTATTTGGCCCATTTTCGCTCTTTTTGGTTCTTCTGAATCGTCCTCCAAAATCTTACTCCGTTAATTAAATTTGGCCGAGCGTAACCATGATAGATATGGGCAAAATGAAGCCTTCCTGAAAACATTTTTATTTTTCTCCCAAAACAAACAATTTACGCAGTACAGGAGTTTAGTTCACACTCAGCCGACAACCAGGAACTTTATTTGCTTCTAGCACCCACATTTGTATAGACTAAGCCATTCTAATTTTGTGTTAACGTTTTGGTCCATTTTAGTGAATTTTACCTTCAAATAGGCAATAACTTCCTAAATATAGATTATATTAAAAATATATTAGTAAAATACTCATTTATTTTAAAATGTTATTCATTTATGAATTTATTTTTTGCTTAATTATATTTTTAGATTCATTTTAACAGACAAAGTAAATGTCTGCATTATAAAAATAAATCGACCGCTTTGCCAAAAACAAAAACAAAAAAATAAACTGCATGGCTGACTGAATGTTTAAAAAAGGAAAGATTTTGAAAGCAGCCATTTTTCTGGATCCTGTGGCTTGTATGGGTGTAGATGGACATAACGTATATCCACGCAGATATTGCTGGCCCTTTGAATGCTCGAATGCAGAGAATGCGACTCATTCTTGCAGGCCCCGTTGCTGGGGCAATGGTCGAGAAGCTCAGTTGTGGTCCAGTTCTACCTGCTGGGCCCTTGTATTGAAAGGTGACAGCCATTGATAAAACAGCCAGCAAATCCATATGCTGAGACATCAAAGAAGTATGCTGACACATTATAAATCAGTCACGGAGAATTAACTGCTCACAACATCTTTTATTTTTCTGCCAATCCTGCTTGAATAGCTATCCCTTTAAAACATGATCATTAATCCTCCGAATTTCTCTAAAACAAAGTAGGAAGTGATGTGTTCTGGCTAATGAGCTCACAGACCAAGCTTTGCAGCTAATGGCCAAGAAAGATGGGGCTCTGCTTTGTCAGCTTGTCCCTTTATTTACCCAGGAAAATGGGGGGCGTGAAAACATCAAACCTCTTCGTCTCAGCCTTTTGTCCCTATATTTTTGTTTAAACGTGTGCAGAAATGCTTGTTTGAGATATTTATACAAAGAGAAACAGAGGTTTATAATTTAAGGGGTTTATTTACCAACTAGGGGTTTGGATGAGTTGTAAATCATATTTCTCAGTTGAAAAAAGTGTCCAGTTTGGAGATTAGTTAAAAGTGTCTCAATGTTACAGATTCCTGTTTGACACAATTTGCAGCTTATTCAATATATTTCTTATTAAAAGGCAGCCATTAAATTGGTGAGTTAAAACAACTGCATGGCATTATAGATGGTTCTGTCTCAGCTCCTTTAATAATTGGGGTGTCATTGCATAGTGGGGTGCTGTGGTGTACCCCTAAACCTTGCTGACACTGGCCATGTTGGGGACTATAACTCCAGTGGCTATGAATGATGGGGGTTACACCCCACACCTTCTAAAGTGCAGGCACACTAAACTGAGTCCCCCACAAACCATACTTACCCGCACCCTGGGGACCCCAGCCGGCAGTCAGCAGCTCATTGGCAGCTTTGTTCCCGTTAGATTGCTGCTAATGGCCGGTGGGCTATAACTAGCCATTATGATGATTTGCTCTGATAACCCAACACGTGAGCCACACTTAATAAATAAAGTAATGAATCCCTAGTAAATAACGTTCTACATAAAGACTGAGCACAAGGCAGTGATAACAAGCATGATTAGAGACAATGATAATGACCCGTTATTAAAGGCAGTAGTAATTAGAATAATTAGGCTATAACACAGCTCTATTAATTATCTTATGATACTTTATTGGTTGTCGTGAAGTTTTACTTTCATTTTCCGTACTTGTCTTTTAGAGCAGACGGCTAGCCTTGCACCGAGTATTAAATACTCAGCATGCCCCATTCCTCCTCTCACTGAGTGTCACTCACCGAGCATTAAATACCCAGCATGCCTCTCACTGAGTGTCACTCAGCGAGCATTAAATACCCAGCATGCCTCTCACTGAGTGTCACTCAGCGAGCATTAAATACCCAGCATGCCTCTCACTGAGTGTCACTCAGCGAGCATTAAATACCCAGCATGCCTCTCACTGAGTGTCCCTCAGCGAGCATGAAATAGCCAGCATGCCTCTCACTGAGTGTCACTCAGCGAGCATTAAATACCCAGCATGCCTCTCACTGAGTGTCCCTCAGCGAGCATGAAATAGCCAGCATGCCTCTCACTGAGTGTCACTCAGCGAGCATTAAATACCCAGCATGCCTCTCACTGAGTGTCACTCAGCGAGCATTAAATACCCAGCATGCCTCTCACTGAGTGTCACTCAGCGAGCATTAAATACCCAGCATGCCTCTCACTGAGTGTCACTCAGCGAGCATTAAATACCCAGCATGCCTCTCACTGAGTGTCACTCAGCGAGCATTAAATACCCAGCATGCCTCTCACTGAGTGTCACTCAGCGAGCATTAAATACCCAGCATGCCTCTCACTGAGTGTCACTCAGCGAGCATTAAATACCCAGCATGCCCCATTCCTCCTCTCACTGAGTGTCACTCACCGAGCATTAAATACCCAGCATGCCTCTCACTGAGTGTCACTCAGCGAGCATTAAATACCCAGCATGCCCCATTCCTCCTCTCACTGAGTGTCACTCACCGAGCATTAAATACCCAGCATGCCTCTCACTGAGTGTCACTCACCGAGCATTAAATACCCAGCATGCCTCTCACTGAGTGTCACTCAGCGAGCATTAAATACCCAGCATGCCCCATTCCTCCTCTCACTGAGTGTCACTCACCGAGCATTAAATACCCAGCATGCCTCTCACTGAGTGTCACTCACCGAGCATTAAATACCCAGCATGCCTCTCACTGAGTGTCACTCAGCGAGCATTAAATACCCAGCATGCCTCTCACTGAGTGTCACTCAGCGAGCATTAAATACCCAGCATGCCCCATTCCTCCTCTCACTGAGTGTCACTCACCGAGCATTAAATACCCAGCATGCCTCTCACTGAGTGTCACTCAGCGAGCATTAAATACCCAGCATGCCTCTCACTGAGTGTCACTCACCGAGCATTAAATACCCAGCATGCCTCTCACTGAGTGTCACTCAGCGAGCATGAAATACCCAGCATGCCTCTCACTGAGTGTCACTCACCGAGCACTAAAAACCCAGCATGCCCCATTCCTCCTCTCACTGAGTGTCACTCACCGAGCATGAAATACCCAGCATGCCTCTCACTGAGTGTCACTCACCGAGCATTAAATACTCAGCCTACCTCTCACTGAGTGTCACTCACCGAGCACTAAAAACCCAGCATGCCCCATTCCTCCTCTCACTGAGTGTATGTAAGGGGCCCTCAGTACTTACAGTATGTCACCGGCAACCAAATTTATATTTATCGACTTAAAACAACGACTCTATCCAAGACACAGAGGGGCCAGATCTGGATACCAAGACAGCCATAGTTTTGTAAATCTTCTCAAGAACAGTTTGACAAAATTGGAGAGTCTGCAACCAAACACTCTGAGCGCTATGACCAATACAATAAGCTGTAATAATACAATAAGCTGTACTGGTTCAGGTGCTTATGCCCCGTTTCCACTGAGCAGTTCAGTTCGGGTCAGTACGGTCTGGTATGCTATTTTGAGTGTTTCCATTATGAAAGTGGCCCATACAACCGAACAAAACCGCACCATTCCTGGGCCCACTTTAGATGTAGGTTCATAGGAAATGGTTCGGTACGGTTAGGGCGGAGCTACTGGCATCACACTATACAATCCATTGATTGGCAGACAGGAAAATGTCAATGCTCACAACAAATGACACGCTAGGCATTTGGTCTAAACCCCGCATGCCCCCTGGTGGTCCCACTTGCAGTAGAAACGCTCCCCTGAATAGGCTGGACCATTCTAACCCTTCCGAACCGTACCGACCCGAACCATACCGCTCAGTGGAAACCAGGCATAATAATAAGAGTATCCCTTCTAAAGAGACCACACTAGACACATTTTATAAATCTATTGCAGGAGCCATGAAATGTCACTCGGTTACCACCCTACCCTAACATGCGATGTCCTTGTTTTCTCCATACAGACCAGCGTTAATAGTGGGACATTCGATTATAACAAAGACTCGTTCGTTACCATGGACTTATTCTGGTGTGGGTCCATTAAGAGAGCTTGTATTTGGGGGGGATTTTAAAGCTGATTGTTTTCCTAATTTAGTACTAATTTGTTTTTGGATCTCCATTGTGAATGACGACATGTTTGAAATGAAACTTTCAGGCACTTCCTGAGGTTTCTGTTATTTTTGTTTCAAAACATCAAATTTATCAGAAACCAGAGACGAAAGCAAACAAACTCCCTGCGATCCTGCGGACTTTGCGAGATCTTTAACAAATCTTCTCCAAAGCCTATAGATACATAGATCACACATCTCTGGGCGATAAGGCATGTCTATCCGCTGTGTCATAGACTTTTTGTATTTGTTCTGCCATCTGCCCTCAGACTGGGCCCAGTCTGTGAACACACACAGGGTCTGGGGACGTTTCACATGTCTATCAGTAACGTGACCCTTGGTACTGTTTCCTGTCAATGCCACCTCTCAGCCTTTGTTATCTCATCCCAGTGTGTTTGTTCGGACAATCTGTTTGTGATCACTGTATTCAGAGCCTTTTACTAAACAATTACCCAAATCAGAGGCTCTGTGTACACTTCCAATGACTCACTTATTATGCTGTGTGAGTGACACTCGCTGCTCTAGGAAGCAGATACATTGCTCTACTCCCATTGTATAAAGTATTCTATCAAATATCTGTGAATGAAATCTGTAGCCTCTCTAACGGTTACACTATATCCGACACGCGCTGCCAGATGCAGTGGTAAACAATTCATTAAAACGAATCCTGCGTCAAAATACCAAAGTTGGTTTAACGTGTTAGTCTTTTTCTGCTCTTTGATGTAATGATGATTACTACAGCGGGGGCGGCTATTCTGAATGTTTAAATAAGGACATGCCGTAGCAGCCCCTCGACATACCAGGCAAACCAATGACTCCCCATGAAATGTTTTTTTTTTTTTTTTTTGGGATGCCCATTGTACAGAGCTACAGAATATGTTGGAACTCTATGAAATCTAATTAAACATATCGAGTACAGCAAAACGTCCTATCGCCTTTAGATTGTAGGTGTTGAGTTGGATCTTCCCACCGTTGCGTATGGCCTTGTCTCTATGTGTTAAACAGATGGGTGCAATGGATAAGCCAGTTTAAAGTGATCACGCATTTTGTAATATTCACGATGATCTGGGAGATTGTGCATTGTTGGCTAGTGATGATTTATACGCAATATTTCATTAAATAAACAATGTACCGCATCACTTTAATACTAAGAAACAAAATAGAACTATAGCCTTTCATCCCTGTCTCTGCAACTTGCTTGCTATTTCACTGCGCTACACTCTATGTTGGAGCTACATAAGTAACAATAAGAAGAGGAATCTTTCTCTATCATTTGGTGATTCACTGTTGTAAGTATTACATATTAGCATATCTTCACATAGTCGAGTTTGAGACTAATGTACGTCACATGCATTTAAACAAATTAGGGATAATGTTTTGTTGAGAAGAGAATCGGCCCCCCGGGACATTCTAGGGACCCTTGATGTTTCACTTATCTATTCTTATTTAGCACATGTCAGGCCTGGCAGCCACAAAATCACACTCAGTCCAACTCTGATGAAAGATAATGACTCTGCTCTTATAACTGGCTTTGTTTTATCTCAAATCCTATTGGAATTTTCATTTTGTTTTATAAGCAGGAAGATCTATTGTCCCTCCCAAAGCATTGTTACGTTCTCAGCATCCTCTATCAGAACCCAGGGGGTGAGGGTATTCACAATATGCATGCCGGTAATTCCTCAGCAAAAACTCGGGGGATCTAAAAAAAACACAACACAAAGGCTTTTAAAATAATAAAACAGTGGGATGTTAGGATTGAAAGGTTCCGTATGGTATTTACGTGTAAATCACATAGCACGACGGGGGCCTGTCTCATCTATACTGGGAGAACCAGGCGTGCTATTGGCGCAAAGATGGAAGATGGTGGGGAATTAATATTTATTTAGTATAAAATATTTTACCATGAAATAAACTGGTTGTAAGCGTGTTAGTGTGGCGTTATCTGGTGCTTAACCTAGGGAACGCATAATAGCGCCATGCTTTAAGTGTAAATTAACACATGGCGACTTGCCGCCATACTGTGGGCGCCATTTACTGGAAAGTATTTGGAGAACAGATAAAGAGAGAAATAAAGACAAACAATGCAACAAACACAGTGTGAACTGTACTGGCGTTAATTAATTACACTCACTGCGCCATAACACACATTTACAGCCATAACCGATGGCTATATGTTATCCATATGGATGGGATGTGTACAGTAATTGTGCATGGATAGACAGTGAGGGATCATGGGAAGAGTAACTTAAAGGGACACACTAGGCTGCATAGGGAATATCGCAACCTATATCCCATGAAAAATGTAAAATATATTATTAGACGTTCATTTATTTCATAAATCACCTCTCTCTTTCTGTAGATACATTGCCTAAAAAAAGATACTGATATTATATATTTAAAATTTATTATACAGGTCTAATAGCTCTCTTATCCCGAGCACTTTACAATTTATGCAAAAAGAACAGCGGTGATAACACTAAACGCACTGATACAAAAAGATAAGAGAACATCCAGATTTGATAAAGCCCCATGATCATCTCTCTCACTCTCTCTCTGTCTGTCCGTCTGTCTCTCTCTCTGTGTGTCTGTCTCTGTCTGTCCATCTTGCTGTCTCTTTCTCTGTCTGTCAGTCTCTCTGTCTGTCAGTCTCTCTCTCTGTCTCTCTGTCTGTCTGTCAGTCTCTCTCTCACTGTCTGTCTCTCTGTCTGTCAGTCTCTCTCTCTGTCTCTCTCTCTGTCTGTCAGTCTCTCTGTCTGTCTCTCTGTCTGTCAGTCTCTCTCTCTGTCTCTCTCTCTGTCTGTCAGTCTCTCTGTCTGTCTCTCTGTCTGTCAGTCTCTCTCTCTCTGTCTCTCTGTCTGTCTGTCAGTCTCTCTCTCTGTCTGTCTGTCTGTCTGTCTGTCTCTCTCTCTCTATATATATATATATAGAATCTCCATGAGAATGCTGTCCCTTTATTCATAGAGCGTTTTATTGCAATCTTAGCATACGTTTTGATGCTGGCTCAAATATCACTTGAACTGAACTAACTGTGGCTCCCAGCCATGACTTTTATGTGCCAAACGTGCCCGTGGCAATTGCTGTGAATTAATGCAAATTGGGTTGATTTGAGATATGGCCGCACGCCAGAGCAGATCTGACTGTCGTTCTTGAGAAGCAGGAGACTCTGATCACTACACGTGCTGATCGAAGAGGCCGATTGCTGCATGTGTTTAATGTCGAACAGAAAAGTGTTTTTATTTTTGTTTTTCTTTGGTTTAATAAGGTCAAGGTTAATTACAGCGTCTCGCAAACAAAGCACAATGAATAAATATGTGTTTTATAATCAGATAAATACAGAAACAACGAAAAGCGGTTATAACATGCAGTGAGGGGTGCATTCACTTGGCAAGTAGTTGTGGTGGGTTGACAGCCGAGTTGTAATGTTTGGGACAATCGCTAAATGATAGAGAAAGATTCCGCTTCTCATTGTCACTTATGTAGCTCCAACATAGACTGTAGCGCAGTATAACAAGCTGGTTGCACAGACAGAGGTGAAAGGCTATATTTATGTTTTGTGATTCGCCAAGTCTGAAAAAAATCTCTGATTCAACTGAACTAATCAACAACCCTGGACACTGCTTTTACAGAATAACAAACATCGCTGGAAATGGTAAAATAAGCTGATACCATAATACTGATTCATGATTTAATACAAAATCTATTTTATAAAATCACAAACTCAGGCCTGTGCCTATATTGCTGAGGGAAGCCCTGTATTTTTTTTTAGAGAGGAAACAGGAATTAGACAGAGAGAAATAAACACTAAACTAATGAATTTGGATTCTAAAGCTGTTTTTCAGCCAATCCCAGTCCGGATAGAATCCAGATCACAGTCCGTGAATCCAGATCATAGTCAGTGAGTTCAGATCACAGTCTGTAAGTCCAGATCACAGTCAGTGAGTTCAGATCACAGTCTGTAAGTCCAGATCACAGTCAGTGAGTTCAGATCACAGTCCGTGAGTCCAGATCACAGTCTGTTAGTCCAGATCACAGTCAGTGAGTTCAGATCGCAGTCCGTGAGTCCAGATCACAGTCCGTGAATCCAGATCATAGTCAGTGAGTTCAGATCACAGTCTGTAAGTCCAGATCACAGTCAGTGAGTTCAGATCACAGTCCGTGAGTCCAGATCACAGTCTGTTAGTCCAGATCACAGTTAGTGAGTTCAGATCACAGTCCGTGAATCCAGATCACAGTCAGTGAGTTCAGATCGCAGTCCGTGAGTCCAGATCACAGTCAGTGAGTTCAGATCGCAGTCCGTGAGTCCAGATCACAGTCTGTAAGTCCAGATCACAGTCAGTGAGTTCAGATCGCAGTCCGTGAGTCCAGATCACAGTCTGTAAGTCCAGATCACAGTCAGTGAGTTCAGATCACAGTCCGTGAGTCCAGATCACAGTCTGTAAATCCAGATCACAGTCAGTGAGTTCAGATCACAGTCATGAGTCCAGATTACAGTACGTGAATCCAGATCACAGTCAGTGACCAGAAAGGACACGTATAACAAGAGCCTCGGTTTGCTATGAAATTCTACCTTCCTGAAATATTAAACTGATAATTTACATTTGCTGTATCTTTAGGTATATTTGAACGTCTTTGAGTTTGCTCTTTTATTTATCTTTAATGTGACCCAAACAACTTATCTGACCAATCGGTTACCAATTCTATTGTCATGGGAACTCAAACCTGATAGCATTTTAAGGATTCCTGAATGACACATTTTTACAAGCTGTGAAACTTCCCATTTAGAAATATGTTGTGTTCAATTAGAGAGGGTTGGATCACCGTCTGGAGACGTTCTCCTGCCTGGGTTTCACACTTTACTGCTATGCCAAAGGCACAACAGTAAACCAGAGAGGGAAAATATAAATATATAATATGTTAATATATATGAATTCTAGAAATATACTTTAAGATCTATGCTTGGGCTTACTGCAGTGTCAATAAATAATCCCTATATAACAAAAAACACATTTGGTATCATGGACACAAATGATGGGGCATTCTAAGTCCCATAACATCTACCATTCCTTGCAGTGTTTATGGTACAAAGCGTCATTGGGCGCTGTCCCCGTATTTAGTGCCAAACTATGTAAGATCAGTTTTATTCAAAACATGGAGCCCAGTGCCCAAATCCCAGCTAATGAGTTAGTGGATGTGGGCATTAGATGGTTCCAGGTTTGGACATTCATGTTAGGCTGGAAGATTTGGGCTAATCCCCCCAGTGCTATCAGCCTATAATTGCAGTTTACAGTTGGACGCTCTGCACCATAAACCCGCAGCGATCTGAAGGGCTTATGGTGCTCAGAGTGCCGCTTTAAGATTGCTGAGATTCTCATGACTGACTTTGCAGCATTTTACAATAGTGCGTACAAAGGGCTTTTCTCTTCTCTGCAGAACATTGCGGCATTCAGGAGCAATTCCACTAAAGGCCGAGTATTGTAAGGCACTGCGTAATAAGCTGCGCTATATAAATACCAATAATAATAATAATAATAATAATGATAATATTGTGGGACTTGTGTTGACAAATATCTGCATTGCTGAGGGTAGCCGGAGGCTTGTCTAAGGGCCGCGAGGAATGGCTGAATGGGTTAAATGCTGATATGTACCTTCCTGTGAGTGCACTGTATCTGTGCAATCTCGGTATATTGTCTTGTTGGCAATTATCCTCTTTTGATGTGCAGTCTCTTGTATGGCTTTGCAATTCTACATCTGTATTCCTTTCCTGGGGGATTTGCAGACTGTGCCTTAGCGAAACCAATCTTCCGCACTCTGTCATCACCTCCTATTGATAAATCATTTTGTCTCACAGCCTTACATGTGTATTGTGCGCTAGCGAGGAAAAACGATTCCGCTGGGCCCTCGTTTCCCTTATGCTTATTAATTTATCTCTGATTTTATAGCAATCAGCCCCGTAACTAGAAAATGCTGCTTCATACCTTCCAAGCGTCTCAATGTACGCCGGATAGTCCTGATTCGTAACATTCCACTGTGTAGACAGGTAGGACACAGAACAATAATTCTGAAGATAGTCAGGTCTATTTAATATATACATGCTCAAAATCATAGGCCAGCACAGCCAGTGTCAGCAAGACGCTCCTTCCCGTCAATATGGCGCCTTTGATAATGTCACCGTTAGCGTTTGTGGTGATTAGGTGATTAAGTGAAAGTCTTTTAATGTTACTTAGGATTATGGGTTTATCAAAATGTGGCAGACAGTAACTTCCATTATTCATAACGAAACTGAAAGTCATGGGAGTGACAGTCTGCAGCATCTCCAGTATTTACAAAGTTTCAGGAATGTGGTGCTATGGAGATAAAAGTAGGGGTTATGAGATTTGTTGGAATGATACTGCTTTCATTAGGGATGTATCCACTCTCTAGCTTCTCTATAACCTTTGGTTCGAGCGCTGCTGTTAAATTAATTTCCATGTATCCCTGGAGGGTTTATTCACTAAACACTGAATTCTAGATCTGTCTCCACAAAGCAGGGACTGGTTATACAAACACATGTTCCTGTGTCTGTGCAGCTCGCCCGATGTACCCATGGGGTTCAGCCTGATAAAGCATGTTATTATATAATATATATAATGCATTAACCCCCCAAATGCCTCTCTGAACATTCCAGCACACTCATTAATCCTCTGTGCTCCGGCCCCTGTCTCAAGCCCTTTATCCCAGCCATAGTGAATTGGACGGGAGATTCTGTGCCATCTGCAGCGTGACAAATGGAGGGAGGGATGGACAGGGACAGGCGAGGGTGCCAGCAATGGCATTGAGTAGTAACTGGCGGAACAGACACACAGTGTGTTCTTCACCTCCCCCCCACAAAGCAGTATGGCTGCCCACCTGTCTATACAATCATGGTGCAAAATATGTCTGAAGAGAAATACATTTCCACCGATATCCTCGTAAAAAAGCAAAATAAAAAATCAAAATATTAATACCAACATAATTATTCAATTTCCAGGCATCTATCAGTCTGTCTGTCTGTTTATCCCGGTCTCTATTCTCACTGTCTGCCCCGGTCTCTATTCTCACTGCCTGCCCCGGTTTCTATTCTCACTGTCTGCCCCGGTCTCTATTCTCACTGTCTGCCCCGGTCTCTATTCTCACTGTCTGCCCCGGTCTCTATTCTCACTGCATGCCCCGGTCTCTATTCTCACTGCCTGCCCCGGTCTCTATTCTCACTGCCTGCCCCGGTCTCTATTCTCACTGCCTGCCCTGGTCTCTATTCTAACTGCCTGCCCCGGTCTCTAATCTCACTGCCCGCCCCGGTCTCTATTCTCACTGTCTGCCCCGGTCTCTATTCTCACTGCCTGCCCCGGTCTCTATTCTCACTGCCTGCCCAGGTCTCTATTCTCACTGCCTGCCCCGGTCTCTATTCTAACTGCCTGCCCCGGTCTCTAATCTCACTGCCTGCTCTGGTCTCTATTCTCACTGTCTGCCCCGGTCTCTATTCTCACTGCCTGCCCCGGTTTCTATTCTCACTGCCTGCCCCGGTCTCTATTCTCACTGCCTGCCCCGGTCTCTATTTTCACTGCCTGCCCCGGTCTCTAATCTCACTGCCTGCTCTGGTCTCTATTCTCACTGCCTGCCCTGGTCTCTATTCTCACTGCCTGCCCCGGTCTCTATTCTCACTGCCTGCCCCGGTCTCTAATCTCACTGCCTGCTCTGGTCTCTATTCTCACTGCCTGCCCCGGTCTCCATTCTCACTGCCTGTCCCGGTCTCTATTCTCACTGTCTGCCCCGGTCTCTATTCTCACTGCCTGCTCTGGTCTCTATTCTCACTGCCTGCCCTGGTCTCTATTCTCACTGCCTGCCCCGGTCTCTATTCTCACTGCCTGCCCCGGTCTCTAATCTCACTGCCTGCTCTGGTCTCTATTCTCACTGCCTGTCCCGGTCTCTATTCTCACTGCCTGCCCCGGTCTCCATTCTCACTGCCTGTCCCGGTCTCTATTCTCACTGCCTGCCCCGGTCTCCATTCTCACTGCCTGTCCCGGTCTCTATTCTCACTGTCTGCCCCGGTTTCTATTCTCACTATCTGCCCGGTCTCTATTCTCACTGCCTGCCCTGGTCTCTATTCTCACTGCCTGCCCCGGTCTCTATTCTCACTGCCTGCCCTGGTCTCTATTCTCACTGCCTGCCCCGGTCTCTATTCTCACTGCCTGCCCTCGACTCTATTCTCACTGCCTGCCCCGGTCTCTATTCTCACTGCCTGCCCCGGTCTCTATTCTCACTGCCCGCCCCGGTCTCTATTCTCACTGCCTGTCCCTGTCTTTATTCTCACTGTCTGCCCCGGTCTCTATTCTCACTGCCTGCCCCGGTCTCTATTCTCACTACCTGCCCCGGTCTCTATTCTCACTGTCTGCCCTGGTCTCTATTCTCACTGCCTGCCCCAGTCTCTATACTCACTGTCTGCCCCGGTCTCTATTCTCACTGCCTGCCCCGGTCTCTATTCCCACTGCCTGCCCCGGTCTCTAATCTCACTGCCTGCTCCGGTCTCTATTCTCACTGTCTGCCCCGGTCTCTATTCCCACTGCCTGCCCCGGTCTCTAATCTCACTGCCTGCTCCGGTCTCTATTCTCACTGTCTGCCCCGGTCTCTATTTTCACTGCCTGCCCCGGTCTCTAATCTCACTGCCTGCTCCTGTCTCTATTCTCACTGCATGCCCCAGTCTCTATTCTCACTGCCTGCTCCTGTCTCTATTCTCACTGCATGCCCCGGTCTCTATTCTCACTGCATGCCCCAGTCTCTATTCTCACTGCCTGCTCCTGTCTCTATTCTCACTGCATGCCCCAGTCTCTATTCTCACTGCCTGCCCCGGTCTCTATTCTCACTGCCTTCCCCAGTCTCTATTCTCACTGCCTGCCCCGGTCTCTATTCTCACTGCCTACCCCGGTCTCTATTCTCACTGCCTGCCCCGGTCTCTATTCTCACTGCCCGCCCCGGTCTCTATTCTCACTGCCTGTCCCTGTCTTTATTCTCACTGTCTGCCCCGGTCTCTATTCTCACTGCCTGCCCCGGTCTCTATTCTCACTACCTGCCCCGGTCTCTATTCTCACTGTCTGCCCTGGTCTCTATTCTCACTGCCTGCCCCAGTCTCTATACTCACTGCCTGCCCCGGTCTCTATTCTCACTGCCTGCCCCGGTCTCTATTCTCACTGCATGCCCCAGTCTCTATTCTCACTGCCTGCTCCTGTCTCTATTCTCACTGCATGCCCCAGTCTCTATTCTCACTGCCTGCCCCGGTCTCTATTCTCACTGCCTGCCCCAGTCTCTATTCTCACTGCCTGCCCCGGTCTCTATTCTCACTGCCTGCCCCGGTCTCTATTCTCACTGCCTGCCCCGGTCTCTATTCTCACTGCCTGCTCCGTTCTCTGTTGTGACTGTTTATCCCTAGTCTCTATGCTCAGTGTTTGCTATACTCTCTCTGCTCTGCCTCTGTCCTCCTTTTCTGATCGAGTTTAATTGGGATTTTCATGGTTTGCTAATCCAGTTCTGTCTAAGTTCAGTTGATTTAATCTCAGGGCTGGCGCGAAGCTACATCTGTTCCCACAGATTGCATCGAACATTAGAAGGACATCTTCATAAACAAAATACTTTACCTACAAAGGTACACTTTACGTTAACACCCTGCTCCCCAAAACGAAACACTCTACCTTAACACCCTGCTCCCCTAAAACTAAACCCTCTACCTTAACACCATGCTCCCCAAAACGAAACACTCTACCTTAACACCCTGCTCCCCTAAAACTAAACCCTCTACCTTAACACATCGCTCCCCCAAACTAAACACTCTACCTTAACACCGTGCTCCCCCAAACTAAACACTCTACCTTAACACATCGCTCCCCCAAACTAAACACTCTACCTTAACACCCTGCTCCCCCAAACTAAACACTCTCCCTTAACACTCTGCTCCCCAAAACTAAACACTCTACCTTAACACCCTGCTCCCCAAAACTAAACACTCTCCCTTAACACTCTGCTCCCCAAAACTAAACACTCTCCCTTAACACATCGCTCCCCCAAACTAAACACTCTCCCTTAACACTCTGCTCCCCAAAACGAAACACTCTACCTTAACACATCGCTCCCCAAAACTAAACATTCTACCTTAACACATCGCTCCCCAAAACTAAACACTCTACCTTAACACATCGCACCCCCAAACTAAACACTCTACCTTAACACATCGCACCCCCAAACTAAACACTCTACCTTAACACATCGCTCCCCCAAACTAAACACTCTACCTTAACACCCTGCTCCCCAAAACTAAACACTCTACCTTAACACATCGCTCCCCAAAACTAAACATTCTACCTTAACACATCGCTCCCCAAAACTAAACACTCTACCTTAACACATCGCTCCCCAAAACTAAACACTCTACCTTAACACCCTGCTCCCCAAAACTAAACACTCTACCTTAACACATCGCTCCCCAAAACTAAACATTCTACCTTAACACCGTGCTCCCCCAAACTAAACACTCTCCCTTGACACTCTGCTCCCCAAAACTAAACACTCTACCTTAACACCCTGCTCCCCAGAACTAAACACTCTACCTTAAAACCCTGTGAGAAATTCCGCTCAGCTCAACTATTTCCCCCCCCAAATTTTTCAGAACACAATATTGACCAAATGTCAGTTGAGCTTGGCAGAAAATCCGGAACCAAATGAGATGAACAAAAAAAATGGCACAAAAAATGGGTGAATCAGGGCCCTGCCAAATATAAACATAATATAATATAGGGAAAAACAGGAGGAGCAATTAAAATATCTATACTTATAAATTTATTATAAAAAATATAATATATTCATATATAAAAACAGTTTCTTATTGTCCCTCCTTTTTCCTCTATCGGTCACTTCTTACTTCATCAGTGAATTAAATCAACTATCACTCATCTGTTTCTCCATAAATCATCTCTAATTCTGACATCACGGATGGATCTCAGGTCGAGGAACCTGTTCGGTATTGCACTTTGAGTTGGTTTGGGGTTTGGGTAATTACAGGTACATTGTTACACTGTACTAACATGATTTGACTACTTGGAATGGGACAGATCGAGTGCAGTACTTGTGGGTTGCAGTGGTTATGGTGCTTGAAGTATTCTTTTAAGTGAATATAATTTCCTGCTCAATAAACCACCATTGAAACTCCCAAGGTTAAAAAGATATTTCAGATTCTGTCCTCGAGTCATCCTCTTACTAAATACATCAACCCCTTCCAAGGGGAAATTGGAGCAGGGACAATGCCTATCCGTAGCTTTATAGGCGTTTTATTGCAGAGTGTGTGCTGTTGTGAGTAACGTACACTTTGACTTCGTCAAAGGCGAGGAGTTATAATCTCAAACATCCTTCGCTGCTTTTACGGATAAAACAAACATTTCAATAATAATTATAGTTCTCTCCCATGCGTGAAGGCGCTGCTTCACCTACACCACTGAATATAACACTTCTATGGCTAAAAATAGTATGAAGCACTTCAAACCTATTGCTTTAACGCTGTCAGGAAATAACCATTTAATCATGTCAAACTTTGACTCATTGATATTTTTTATAAGACTGGCTAATTCTAACCCTGCGTCAAAAACGGAAAATGCTAAAAAACAAAACAAAAAAACTATTAAGAAGGGGATCACTTTTTGATCTGTTTAATTCCCTCTGCTCAGAATATTCTGTGCCCGAGTGAATCAACCGTTATCACACAGTAATAAGTATATAATATGGTATTACCAGAATGTGTGCATTTAAATGTATCTAGCTATACATGTGAGCATTTCTACTGCCCACCTCAATGATACTCATTTCATTGAGGTGGTAAGCAAGACCTGGGAAAGATGAAAGGCTGCCCCCAAGAGGTAAAAGTAGGTACTGTGTGTACTGCTGTAGGTACATTGAGCATCTGAATTATCTGCCCAGCACAATGTATGTCTTATAATTATTATCGCAATTTATATAGCGCCAACAGATTCCGTAGCGCTTTACAATATTATAAGGGGAGGGGGATTTAACTATAAATAGGACAATTACAAGAAAACTTGCAGGAACGAAAGGTTGAAGGGTACCCTGCTCAAAGGAGCTTACAGTCTATTGAATATCTTGTTCTCAATGTATTCCCACAATGAGATGACCTTCGTATCACGTAGTGGGACTAACCACCGGTGGATTGCGTAGACGAGAAGAATTTATATCTGCTTGTTACGGATCTGTCACACAGACCTTTATAAGACATGCGAGTCTCTAACCAGAGTTACCGCCAGAGCGTTCCAGGTTACCATGCCGTTTAGTAATCGCTATTAGTTGTCCTCTTTTGGGCTGGTGAAGTCATTTGAATTGTAAGATCTCACCTCCTGTTTGTGTTTGTCTGAACACATTTTAATGTTTGTTTGTTTTTGCCTGTTTTTGTACAGCGCTATGGACTATTGCAGCCCTTTAGATAAAGATGAAAGGCAGCGAGTGGCAAATATTGCTGTAAGATTGGGCTTAATGGAGAGCTGGCGAGGGGGTCCATGGCACAAAAGGCCCCCTGGTCACAGTATAGAACGAATTGTGAGCTGCTACCTCACATCACATCATTAAACTATATTAACTAACTGTGTCTATTTATTATTATCATTCGAATGATCACGCCTGCTCGGTGCATTATGGGAACATGTCAGCGTTAGAATCCGGATGGTTACAAAGTAAGTGCAGTTCTCACACAGGTATAAGGTCCTCTTTCAAGATATTATTTATTACAGTGAGATGTATAGCTCCGCTAAGAGTAAAATAGAACTCCCTGTACAGCGCTGCTGAATATGTTAGCTTCTCACAAATATCAATAATTGATATTATTATCCGGTCTCCATACACTGTATCTGTCTGTAACATGTGAGTTCAGGAACCCATGCTTTGGCAGATCACATGCCTGAACTCCCAATCCGTGTGCTCATGGTGGGAGAATTAACGAGCAGCAGATCCCCCTGATAACCTCTGGCTGTGCCAGGTCGGGGTCAGACGGGCAGTAATTAGCAAACTGCTGTGTTGGATAAATGTATACATGGAGGAGTGACAGCTCCAGAGCCAGGCGCCCCCTGGCGACTTCACCCCCAGGACGAGAGCATCTCGCTCGCTGAGACTGCACATTGAATGGCTGGGTGTACTCATTCCCCTAAATCTGAAAATCAGCCCTGGCTGGCAGAGCTCCCAACATTTCACATGGACAAAGGGGGATACTTTAAGTTTAGGGGTGTGAGTGGGGGTGTGGCCAGGGCAGGCTCCTCTTACTTACACAATTAACAATTTATCCAAATAAAATGTAATTTATAACAAGAACAATGTATCTTATTTACACAGACTGATTTCTAAGCACATTTATTGTAGTTTAAAGACACATTACTGGGAGTATTATTACCGTGGGGGTCTGTTATACACTCAGACACATTACTGGGAGTATTATTGCTGTGGAGCTCTGTTATACACTCAGACACATTACTGGGAGTATTATTGCTGTGGAGCTCTGTTATACACTCAGACACATTACTGGGAGTATTATTGCTGTGGAGCTCTGTTATACACAGACACATTACTGGGAGTATTATTGCTGTGGAGCTCTGTTATACACTCAGACACATTACTGGGAGTATTATTGCTGTGGAGCTCTGTTATACACTCAGACACATTACTGGGAGTATTATTGCTGTGGAGCTCTGTTGTACACTCAGACACATTACTGGGAGTATTATTACTGTGGAGCTCTGTTATACACACAGACACATTACTGGGAGTATTATTGCTGTGGAGCTCTGTTATACACTCAGACACATTACTGGGAGTATTATTACTGTGGAGCTCTGTTATACACTCAGACACATTACTGGGAGTATTATTGCTGTGGAGCTCTGTTATACACTCAGACACGTTACTGGGAGTATTATCTCTGTGGAGCTCTGTTATACACTCAGACACATTACTGGGAGTATTATTGCTGTGGAGCTCTGTTATACACTCAGACACATTACTGGGAGTATTATTGCTGTGGAGCTCTGTTATACACTCAGACACATTACTGGGAGTATTATTGCTGTGGAGCTCTGTTATACACTCAGACACATTACTGGGAGTATTATGGCTGTGGAGCTCTGTTGTACACTCAGACACATTACTCGGAGTATTATTGCTGTGGAGCTCTGTTATACACACAGACACATTACTGGGAGTATTATTGCTGTGGAGCTCTGTTATACACTCAGACACATTACTGGGAGTATTATTACTGTGGAGCTCTGTTATACACTCAGGCACATTACTGGGAGTATTATTGCTGTGGAGCTCTGTTATACACTCAGACACGTTACTGGGAGTATTATCTCTGTGGAGCTCTGTTATACACTCAGACACATTACTGGGAGTATTATTGCTGTGGAGCTCTGTTATACACTCAGACACATTACTGGGAGTATTATTGCTGTGGAGCTCTGTTATACACTCAGACACATTACTGGGAGTATTATTACTGTGGAGCTCTGTTATACACTCAGACACATTACTGGGAGTATTATTGCTGTGGAGCTCTGTTATACACTCAGACACGTTACTGGGAGTATTATCTCTGTGGAGCTCTGTTATACACTCAGACACATTACTGGGAGTATTATTGCTGTGGAGCTCTGTTATACACTCAGACACATTACTGGGAGTATTATTACTGTGGAGCTCTGTTATACACTCAGACACATTACTGGGAGTATTATTGCTGTGGAGCTCTGTTATACACTCAGACACATTACTGGGAGTATTATTGCTGTGGAGCTCTGTTATACACTCAGACACATTACTGGGAGTATTATTGCTGTGGAGCTCTGTTATACACTCAGACACATTACTGGGAGTATTATTACTGTGGGGCTCTGTTATACACTCAGACACATTACTGGGAGTATTATTGCTGTGGAGCTCTGTTATACACTAAGACACATTACTGGGAGTATTATTGCTGTGGAGCTCTGTTATACACTCAGACACACATTACTGGGAGTATTATTGCTGTGAAGCTCTGTTATACACTCAGACACATTACTGGGAGTATTATTGCTGTGGAGCTCTGTTATACACTCAGACACATTACTGGGAGTATTATTGCTGTGGAGCTCTGTTATACATTCAGACACATTACTGGGAGTATTATTGCTGTGGAGCTCTGTTATACACTCAGACACATTACTGGGAGTATTATTGCTGTGGAGCTCTGTTATACACTAAGACACATTATTGGGAGTATTATTGCTGTGGAGCTCTGTTATACACTCAGACACACATTACTGGGAGTATTATTGCTGTGAAGCTCTGTTATACACTCAGGCACATTACTGGGAGTATTATTGCTGTGGAGCTCTGTTATACACTCAGACACATTACTGGGAGGTTTATTGCTGTGGAGCTCTGTTATACACTCAGACACATTACTGGGAGTATTATTGCTGTGGAGCTCTGTTATACACTCAGACACATTACTGGGAGTATTATGGCTGTGGAGCTATGTTATACACTCAGACACATTACTGGGGGTTTTATTGCTGTGGAGCTCTGTTATACACTCAGACACATTACTGGGAGTATTATTGCTGTGGAGCTCTGTTATACACTCAGACACATTACTGGGAGTATTATTGCCGTGGAGCTCTGTTATACACTCAGTCACATTACTGGGAGTATTATTGCTTTGGAGCTCTGTTATACACTCAGTCACATTACTGGGAGTATTATTGCTGTGGAGCTCTGTTATACACTCAGACACATTACTGGGAGTATTATTACTGTGGAGCTCTGTTATACACTCATACACATTACTGGGAGTATTATTGCTGTGGAGCTCTGTTATACACTCAGACACATTACTGGGAGTATTATTACTGTGGAGCTCTGTTATACACTCAGACACATTACTGGGAGTATTATTACTGTGGAGCTCTGTTATACACTCAGACATTGCTGGGAGTATTATTGCTGTGGAGCTCTGTTATACACTCAGACACATTACTGGGAGTATTATTACTGTGGAGCTCTGTTATACACTCAGACACATTACTGAGAGTATTATTGCTGTGGAGCTCTGTTATACACTCAGTCACATTACTGGGAGTACTGTGGAGGGACACTTGGAAGGTATGCAGCAATTGGACCCGGTGCAACAAATGACAGACGATAAGACCAGTGCGGCAAGATATATTTTTCGAGGACCACATACCTTATTATGCTTTTCAAGAATATCCCGGAGCCTAGTGGTCATATCTTCCAAATCATAAACACGTTTCATTTTTTTTTTTTTTTTTTACCAAAAAAACTTATTTTATAAACGATTTAGATGTGTTATGTTCTGAGCTGGCCGAGGGCTATATAATGTTTGTTGGCTCTCTGTGTAAATCCTACCTGAGGAATGGCTAACCATGGCATACCAGATGTTTATTATTTGCACATGATCCTCAGCCAGCCAGAGGCACCCAGAAGCCATGCCATGAAGAAATGCTCATGAAGGATCCATAGTGTCAAAAATAATTTTCTTGAACTCTGTGTGACTGGCTCTCCGCTGGACGTAGAAGAACTCAGAGTTGCTAATGAATTAGTCGGTCTGACTGCTAAATTCTAAAACATTTGTCATTCCCTGTGACAGCAAAAAGGAAGACACATAAACAAGACGTGTCCTATTTAACACCCAAACATGTCACACCATGACTGTAGTGACCCCATGCTGATGTCATTCCCGAATGTCTCCGATTTAACATTGGACCTGGAGCCTCTAGAATTGACAGTACAATTCCAGGGGGGAGGGGGAGTATTTAACTCTTTAAAACCCCCAAAATAAAATGACTGTCACACAGACCTGCAGTATACCCCATACCGGCGGAGGCACCCAGTCAGGCTGCCAGGCGGTCCGTCACAGGGAGTTATGCAACACCAGTAACATTATACCTTGTAAATTATTGGCATTATTTTACTGGGAAAAGGGCATCCATGGCGGTGATACTTTGGCAGACCGTCACAAGTAGTATTAGGGTTAGAGGAGGACTTGGGGAGGTTAGTGGGGGCCGACTTTAGGCCAGGCTTCGCTAAGCACCCCAAACTCTAAAATGAGTCTAGCAGTTGGTGTGTCATGGCGCTGTGATGATGCCACTCTCCTGTTAATGCCGCCCCCATTTCGCAGTCACTTAACGTACACTTGTTATATAAATATTATCGTCCTGCAAGGTGTTTGAGGTAAATACCGGTAACTTCGGAGTAGAAGTCACAGAGAGAAAGTAATTATAAAACAGGTTATGATCATTTTTCAAAGGTTTCATTTTCCATCAATTTCCATCACTAATCTGATATTTCTCTTATTGTCACATTTTTGAAGAAAAATCAAATTACTATTCGTTTTCAAAGAAATAAGTAAATAAACAATAAACAGACCAAACTACGTCCATAAATAACAAACGCATCGGAACGAAGCTTACTTTTTATGTTAGTGTTTCTGATATCGTGTAAAAATACCAGACGCAAGGCACGGCCTTTTATGGAGCGTTTTCCTTTATGATATTTCTGACCCCTATTATCTTGTTTGCCAGAAGCTGGGCCCATTCGGGCTGTGGTATCTATTCCACGGATCGGGACTGTTACGCTCTTTATAATATGTCAGGAGGGTCGCTATGTTGGGTCTCAGGACAGCGCGAAAACCAGCCATTAATCCTCAAATCTTATTAAGGGAATCTGAGTTCTTCCTGAGGCCCTGGGTATTGATTAGAAAGGATAGTGTTGGGTATTTTACCTGATATCTTCCTTATATATACATGACCTACGACAGGGTTATTCAATAAGGTGTGAATTGTCAGCAATTGCAAGTGAATTCAAAGGGAATTGAAACTATTAAAGCAGAATTGTAAAAAATTCTCCACATCAGTTATGTGTTCAATTGCCGACAATTCACCCTGAGCATGTTGTTTTCTTCAGAACCTTATCATTCGTCACGTTTTATTAACGGCCTGTGATAATGTTCCATATTTTAATTTCAGTATCGTGTTCACGTTCTTGAAAAGCAGGGGTTTATTGACTAACCAGTGAAGTATAGTGAAGTGAAAATCAAATTGAAAAATTCAGGATACAATCATTTTTTTTGCTATTTTTGTTGATTTATGAAAACTCGTTTTTTATCTACTAGATAAATCTAACAATGCTTATCTTACTGCATTGGCTGTAACCAACTTGCTGGCTTGTCTTTGAGAGCCGTGATGGCACGTTACTAACGCGAGGGTGGCCACTGGTGCGAATATTGACTTGAGAAATAAAACATTGTGTTAACAGCACCACAGGAGGAATTGTATTACAAAATATAGCAACAAAGTAATTATCTGGAAAGTGCCGTCTCATTACTATTATTATTTATGGCGTGGGCAACGTATTCTTTGGCGAAGGGACATTGAAAATTACCCTTTAAATTCTGGGGAACATAAATCTCTCCCTACTAAATTTAATTGTAATTTAGTCTATTTAAAGAATGCATATGGTGAGCAGACGGTTTAATTATTGAGGACAGGTTGTTATAATTTCATTTGTTTACTCCATAAAACAGACTCCCACGGCGCCATATGATCACTCCGTACCGCTATACATCAGATAAACAGAGACAGACAATTTACAGTAAGACCATTTACACATTGACATCTGCAAGTGACACACGCCCACCCATTAAAGTTATAGGAAAAGCAATTCAATTGTGCATTTTAGCTGATTTCGAACAAATATAACAAAAATAGCAACTGCGCAAATGGCAAAATGGCGTTGAGGTCAAGTGTGCGGATTGCAGTCTGTCCTTCGTTCTGGGCAGTGTTGTGGGAGCCGAGGTCGGTTCTATTTGTGTCACAGATCACTGCCCCCGCGGTACGGTGCTATGTAAGGATAGAAGCAGTGCATGCTGGGATTTGATGTCACGCACAACGCTGCTCTGTATCTTCGCTCACACTGCATCTAATGCTGCACACTGTAAATATAAAATGAAAAAGAATATGGGTAAAAGTCAGAAACGAAATCAGAAAGTTCCACTAAGAAAAATATAAAATAAAACAATTATCTTTATTCTGTATCTAAAAAATGCCATCCATGGTGCGGGGGAAGGGTGAGGAGAGGGTTAGGGTTTGCCCCCAATCTATTTGAGCTGTTTAGTCTAAATCATAGCTCTGTACTCTAACTCATAGCTGTGAGCTGTGTGCTCTAACCCATAGCTGTGTGCTCTAAATCAGAGCTGTGTACTCTAAATCACAGCTGTGTACTCTAAATCAGAGCTGTGTACTCTAACTCAGAGCTGAGGCCCTGGGGAGATAGCGCCGCTAAGCAGACAAGGGCACATGTATTAGTGTGGGGACAGATGCGTGTGATTGGTTGTGTATGAATGTGTGGGTGGGATTATGTGGTGTGTGAGTTTGGTGGGGGTGGTCTTACCTCAGTGCCACTTGGGATTCGGGCCAACAAACAGCTTCCTGTCCTCATGCTCCTGTTTGTCCTGGGCCTGTAGGTTTCTCTGCTTGAGAGATGGAGGTTGAGGCTATCCTGGCGTCCCTCATAGCTGCTGCTGCACTTGATGGTGGCCGGCAACTCCATGAGCAATATGCTCACCTCACCCTAGGTATGGCTGCCGGCGTGGTTCCCCACCGCAGCCAGGCTCCTTCAGGGGCCTACCCTGCGGGCCCTGCTCCCTGGGTCCGCACTAGCACTGGCCGGCATTCCCGCCTGCCAGTTAGGCTGTCCTCAGATGTTGCACCTCGGGCTCGCCAGGCCCACGTGGTTGGGGCTCCTGACACGTGGCCTGCTACTGCCACGCAGGTTGTGTGGCCTACTACTGCCTCACGGCCTACAGCCCCTGCTTCACAGCATGCCACGGCCTCCAGCGTGGGAATGCAGGCCGGCGGCGAAGGGAGGCAAGCGGCCAGCACCATCCCTTTTTTGGGGGTTGGCAGTGGGGGGACGTCCTTCTGCTCGTCTAGAGGCCGGGCTGTTGTTGGAAATTCCATGACAGTCACTGTAAGTGGGGATCCTCATGGCGTTTCAAGCATGAGTGCTCCGGATGCGGGTGTGCCCATCCCATCTCCCGCTGTTTCAAGCGGGGCAAAACTGTTGAGAAAGGGGATACTGTTGAGAAAGGTTTGCTCCCTATCCTGTTTTTATTTTAAGTACTTCAGCACTTTCCTGGAGTGGGTAGTGCGAAGGGAAGCAGGGGTCGACTCCCTTTTGCACTATCTGTATGTGTGTGGGGCCGGCAGAGTCGCACGTCTGCGCATTACTGCTGCAGTTTCTTGGGTAAGTGTTTCAGTGTTTTGGTGTTCCATTGGTCCATGACAAAATCGTGGGTCCGGTTACGTGCCTTAGTTTCCTGGGCATCAAGATCGATTCTGTGGATGGGGAATGTCAGTTGCCCCTGACTAAGGTTCAAGACCTCCAGCAGGAGGTGTCGCTGGCTTTGGGGCGATGTAAGATTCAGCTAGGCTCCCTGCAGTCTCTCCTAGGTAAGCTGAACTTTGCCTGTCGGATTTTGCCCATGAGGCGAATCTTTAACAGGCATCTGGCGGCAACGATGTCCAGGGTCACCCACCCTCAGCACTTTTTTCGGCTTACTCGGCCATTACGGGATGACCTGGCTGTCTGGGATTCCTTCTTGGCCTCCTATAACGGAAGTCTCTAACTCTGACCTCCACCTGTTTACCAATGCAGTGGGCTCGGGAGGTTTTGGGACCCCTTTTGGGCTCTTAATGGTGTGTTGACTCTTGGCCAGAAGGCTGGCAAGTGGCAGGGTTCACGCAGAATCTGGCTTTCCTGGAGCTCTTCCCCATTCTGGTGGCATTGGAGGTGTGGGGTCCCAAACTCACGGACAGGCGTGTAGTTTTCCATTGCGACAATCTGGGGATATCAATCAATTGACCGCATCCTCTCCCCGGTGGTACACTTGCTGCTGCGCCTAGTTCTGTGCTGGTGGGTCTTAATGTGTCTTGTAGGGCTGAGCATATCCCGGGGTTCTCAATGCAATACTCCCTCTCATTTGCAGTGGGACGTATTTCGGGCAGTGGCTCCGCAGGCCGAATTGGAGGGTTTCCCGTGCCTGGTGGAGATGTGGTCGCTTGGTCTGGCAGACTGATGGAGCTAGTGCGTGGGTCGGTCTCTGCGGCCACGTGGGCCGGCTACAGTAAGGTATGGAGTGAATGGGACAGGTGGGAGCGTTCCCTCAGGGGTTTCCATGATTTGTCCTCTCGCCTACAATGTTTATTACGTCTCTTAGGGGTATGGGAGTCTGCGGGTTTGTCCCCGTCTGCGATTTCTTCAGGCTTTGAGGGCTCAGCTTCCTGTTCAAGTTACAGGGATGGGAGGATGCTGCCAAGACATTTATGGGTTTAAGGCGGAGAGTGTACTCGCGGGACTCGAGGCGTCCTGTTTCAGGCACTCTCTTAAGCTAGTTTGTGTGAATCATTATCTAAGGTTTGCCATTCTGTATTTGAGGCCCGTCTATTTCGTCTGACCTTATCCAATGCGGATTGGGGAGCTGGTGTGCCCTAGTCATCAGCAGGTGGGGGGGTGCTTTTTGGTGATGTTACTTGCGCAGTGGACCAGATTTCCTTCAGGCTTCACCGCTCAAAGAGTGATGTCTTTGGAAAGGGTTAGTGGGTCTGCTTGGGGGCGGTGCCAGGTTCGGCATTTGTCCCATTTGTTTGCTTTGGTGAGTATTATTTCTTCCGCCCGGCTTCTCCAGCCCTCCTCCTTTTGGTGCACGAGGACAGAAGCTTCATCTCCCACTTCCAATTCATTCGGGTGTTCCACTTGGGGCTCGAATACCTGGGTATTGATAGCAGGGAGTTCAGCGGGTATTCATTCCATATAGGGGCTGCTACAGGGGTTGCTCTAGGCTTGTCATGCTGGCGCAGGTAGTTCAAAGAATTGGGAGGTGGGAGGCGGGGGTGTTATGTTTCTTATGTTCGCTCTACTGTTCTCCTGAGTTGTTTTCTCTCCGCAGGTCTGTTTCCACCCAGAATGGGACACTTCTATGTCTATTGGGCCAGGAGGCGGTCCGGCCTGGAGGCGAGCGGTTGGGTCTTATGCTTTCTGAAACGGAGGTTCAGTGGTTTTTCACCAGAGGCATGAGGTGGGTGCGGCTTCTCCCTGACCTGGTTCAGCTGTCCCATCTCCTGGAGTTTCCCAGTGTCCTTGTCATCCATCTGGGGGGAAATGACCTGGGTTCGGTGCCCATATGGGATTTAGTGTCGGCCGTTAAACAGGACATGGCACACATTCGTCCGAGGTTATCGTCCGTAATTTCTGGCTCGGCGCTCGGAATCAGAGTGCCATGGAGCGTCCGAAACTGAACAGGAGGGTGTCTAGGTTTGTTTTGGGTGTTTGGGGGATTCCAGTTGTTACGTATTCATCCGCTTATAAAAATGTGGTTAATGGCATTTACTGTCCACACAGGAAAAGTTGTGCCGAGCAGCAACCAAATCCACAGAAGGTTTAATGCTGAGCAGCAATTATGCAAATGGTAACCTGGTAACTGCCTTTGGGGTCATAGGCCGGTTACAGCCTATCAGATCTAGAGGAGGGGTATTTAGGGCCAGTTCTCATCCTGCTCAGTGCCCTGTCGTGGTTTCCCTTGTGGTTGTCCGAGAGCGCGTTCCTGATTCAAGTTTCTTCTGGTTTTGGACTTGGACTTGGACTTGGACTTTGATTTCCCTGTATTCTGTATCCCCTGACCTCGGCAAGTATCCTGACTATTCTTTGTACGTTAAGACCGGTCATTCTAAGGCCTGGTAATACGTTACCTATTCATCTGTGTGACACAATTCTACGTGCTGGATCATACAGTAATCCTGACACCAGTTCACCATAGGGTTTTCAGGGGGATGCTGCCAATCTTTTTCGGTGGTCAGGTGGGTGGGTGTGGTCAGGGGTGGGGCTATTCTGGGTGTAAGTGGGGGTGTGGTCAGGGGTAGGGCTATTCAGGGTGTAAGTGGAGGTGTGGTTAGGGGTGGGGCTATTCTGGGTGTAAGTGGGGGTGTGGTCAGGGGTGGGGCTATTCAGGGTGTAAGTGGAGGTGTGGTTAGGGGTGGGGCTATTCTGGGGGTGGGGCTGTGCTAAGTGTGAGTAGGGGCAGTTCTGAAAAATTTGAGGTGACTTACTAATAACAATTTATAGAACTAAAATGTAATTTATAACAAGAACAATGTATCTTATTTACAGACTGATTTCCAAACACATTTATTGTAGTTTAAAGACACATTACTGGAAAGAGAGACAGTGATTTGGGTCTAATATAGGGACTGTCCTTCCTAAATCGGGACTCTAGGTCACTATAAGTAAATAGCTAAAAATGACAAACAGATCAGAGGAAGAGATGTAAACGATACACAGAACCCTATATAGCGAATTATATTGCAAACCGTTGGCCACGAGGGCTGATTCAGAATACATTTTCATTGTGTCTATAGTCACAGCAATTTCAGCCCAAAGTTTGCGATCTAAACAAAATGTCAGTTCATGACAATTCACTGTTTAGCAAATAAACCCCAAAGCCCAACACAGTGCTGCCCCCTAGTGATCGGCCTTATCACCTGTTTTCAAGGGAGTCATTCACATGGAAAATAATCTGTCCAATGTATTTAGCTCCCTCTGCTGGTGATATTTTATAATAATAGCATGGTTATTCTGTACATCAGCAAAATTTGGGTCAAAACATTATTTGGAAAAAGAAGTCTCGCTTTCCGCTGTATCCCAAACTTGGTTATTTTGACCTCAATTTTAAGAATTTGATTTCCAATTTATCGACATTCACAGTTTGATCAGTGAACCCCTTTTTGATTGAATTTGTTTTGTATTTATATATTATTAATAAACGTTATGAAGCAGCGTTTAGGTGTTGGAGAGTCAGGTATTCCCCCATGTTGTGCGACAGACAGTTTCGCCGTTTTCCCGATGCTGACATTTCAGAGTGCGTGAAGTCAGGCGTTTCCCACGTTTGGTATAATTACTGTTTGAATTGTGCCTCCTCCTGTACGACCAGCTGTAAGGGGGGAGCTTGTTATTCTGAGTCAAGTGTCAGTTTGTAAATGATGGATTGTGCTTTTCACATCCCTCCCTACTAACACTCACAATACGAAATTAGCAAAATGACTAATCTTCAAATTAAAGAGAGTGTCACCAAGCCAGAACTTCCCACTCTTTGCAAACTACGATCACTGATGGCGACTGTGGAGTAAAATATCTTATTTCACTTGGCAATTCTTCACGATTTACAGTTAATGAATAAACGCATAAATAGTATAATATCGATAGTATGAACAGATCACTCAGCCTTCCGTCACCGAGACAATGCTTGAGCTGTGATCCTTCACAGTATATTAATATCCGTGTACTTTTCTCTTTTGAATTTCTTTAAGTAACACTCCAAGCACCATAACCACTACAGCATGCTCTTCGATAAACACTGCATGACTTTGCTCCGGAGAGCTGGAGGTCCTAGTTCTCTGTAACAGGAGAGAGACCGGGAACGCCATCTGGTGGATGCGAGTTAATAAGTCAACAGTTTGACTTTTGAAAAAATTTTAGGCAACAATATTTAATTTAAAAAACAATGTTTTCAGTTTGGCTACTTCTGGTCTAAAATGTTAAATTCACTTTGAATTCCTGAGAACTTAGAGGGTTTATTCACTAACACTGGATTGTAACAAACGTTAAACTCAATTGTAAACATTAGGCAGCAACTGCTATTTCGGAAAACACCCAGCTATAGTGCCTGTTCGGCTGCTTAGCCTAAATAGAGCAATTTGTAAAGTGTAACGGGCGATATCACCCCCTATTAATTGTTACACCCACTAATTCTTATAGTGACATGGACCGGGCGATATCACCCCCTATTAATTGTCACACCCCCTATTAATTCTTATAGTGACATGGAACGGGCGATATCACCCCCTATTAATTGTTACACCCCCTAATTCTTATAGTGACATGGACCGGGCGATATCACCCCCTATTAATTGTCACACCCCCTATTAATTTATATAGTGACATGGACCAGGCGATATCACCCCCTATTAATTTATATAGTGACATGGAACGGGCGATATCACCCCCTATTAATTGTCACACCCCCTATTAATTCTTATAGTGACATGGAACGGGCGATATCACCCCCTATTAATTGTTACACCCCCTAATTCTTATAGTGACATGGACCGGGCGATATCACCCCCTATTAATTGTCACACCCCCTATTAATTTATATAGTGACATGGACCAGGCGATATCACCCCCTATTAATTTATATAGTGACATGGAACGGGCGATATCACCCCCTATTAATTGTTACACCCCCTAATTCTTATAGTGACATGGACCGGGCGATATCACCCCCTATTAATTGTCACACCCCCTATTAATTTATATAGTGACATGGAACGGGCGATATCACCCCCTATTTATTGTTACACACCCTATTAATTCTTATAGTGACATGGAACGGGCGATATCACCCCCTATTTATTGTTACACCCCCTATTAATTCTTATAGTGACATGGAACGGGCGATGTTACACCCCCTATTAATTCTTATAGTGACATGGAACGGGCAATATCACCCCCTATTAATTGTCACACCCCCTATTAATTCTTATAGTGACATGGAACGGGCGATATCACCCCCTATTAATTCTTATAGTGACATGGAACGGGCGATATCACCCCCTATTAATTGTCACACCCCATTAATTCTTATAGTGACATGGAACGGGCGATATCACCCCCTATTAATTGTCACACCCCCTATTAATTTATATAGTGACATGGAACGGGCGATATCACCCCCTATTTATTGTTACACCCCCTATTAATTCTTATAGTGACATGGAACGGGCGATATCACCCCCTATTTATTGTCACACACCCTATTAATTCTTATAGTGACATGGAACAGGCGATATCACCCCCTATTAATTGTCACACACCCTATTAATTCTTATAGTGACATGGAACGGGCGATGTTACACCCCCTATACATTCTTATAGTGACATGGAACGGGCGATATCACCCCCTATTAATTCTTATAGTGACATGGAACGGGCGATATCACCCCCTATTAATTGTCACACCCCCTATTAATTTATATAGTGACATGGAACGGGCGATATCACCCCCTATTAATTGTCACACACCCTATTAATTCTTATAGTGACATGGAACAGGCGATATCACCCCCTATTAATTGTCACACACCCTATTAATTCTTATAGTGACATGGAACGGGCGATGTTACACCCCCTATTAATTCTTATAGTGACATGGAACGGGCGATATCACCCCCTATTAATTCTTATAGTGACATGGAACGGGCGATATCACCCCCTATTAATTGTCACACCCCCTATTAATTCTTATAGTGACATGGAACGGGCGATATCACCCCCTATTAATTGTCACACACCCTATTAATTCTTATAGTGACATGGAACAGGCGATATCACCCCCTATTAATTGTCACACACCCTATTAATTCTTATAGTGACATGGAACGGGCGATATAACCCCCTATTAATTGTCACACCCCCTATTAATTCTTATAGTGACATGGAACGGGCGATATAACCCCCTATTAATTGTCACACCCCCTATTAATTCTTATAGTGACATGGAACGGGCGATATCACCCCCTATTAATTGTCACACCCCCTATTAATTCTTATAGTGACATGGAACAGGCGATATCACCCCCTATTAATTGTCACACACCCTATTAATTCTTAAAGTGACATGGAACGGGCGATATCACCCCCTATTAATTGTAACACCCCCTATTATTTCTTATAGTGACATGGAACGGGCGATATCACCCCCTATTAATTGTCACACCCCCTATTAATTCTTATAGTGACATGGACCAGGCGATATCACCCCCTATTAATTGTCACACCCCATTAATTCTTATAGTGACATGGAACAGGCGATATCACCCCCTATTAATTGTCACACCCCCTATTAATTCTTATAGTGACATGGAAGAGGCGATATCACCCCCTATTAATTGTCACACCCCCTATTAATTCTTATAGTGACATGGAACAGGCGATATCACCCCCTATTAATTGTCACACCCCCTATTAATTCTTATAGTGACATGGAACAGGCGATATCACCCCCTATTAATTGTCACACCCCCTATTAATTCTTATAGTGACATGGAACAGGCGATATCACCCCCTATTAATTGTCACACACCCTATTAATTCTTATAGTGACATGGAACGGGCGATATCACCCCCTATTAATTGTAACACCCCCTATTATTTCTTATAGTGACATGGAACGGGCGATATCACCCCCTATTAATTGTCACACCCCCTATTAATTCTTATAGTGACATGGACCAGGCGATATCACCCCCTATTAATTGTCACACCCCATTAATTCTTATAGTGACATGGAACAGGCGATATCACCCCCTATTAATTGTCACACACCCTATTAATTCTTATAGTGATATGGAATGGGCGATATCACCCCCTATTAATTGTCACACCCCCTATTAATTCTTATAGTGACATGGAAGAGGCGATATCACCCCCTATTAATTGTCACACACCCTATTAATTCTTATAGTGACATGGAACGGGCGATATCACCCCCTATTAATTGTCACACCCCCTATTAATTCTTATAGTGACATGGAACGGGCGATATAACCCCCTATTAATTGTCACACCCCCTATTAATTCTTATAGTGACATGGAACGGGCGATATCACCCCCTATTAATTGTCACACCCCCTATTAATTCTTATAGTGACATGGAACGGGCGATATCACCCCCTATTAATTGTCACACCCCATTAATTCTTATAGTGACATGGAACGGGCGATATAACCCCCTATTAATTGTCACACCCCCTATTAATTCTTATAGTGACATGGAACGGGCGATATCACCCCCTATTAATTGTCACACCCCCTATTAATTCTTATAGTGACATGGAACGGGCAATATAACCCCCTATTAATTGTCACACCCCCTATTAATTCTTATAGTGACATGGAACAGGCGATATCACCCCCTATTAATTGTCACACCCCCTATTAATTCTTATAGTGACATGGAACGGGCGATATCACCCCCTATTAATTGTCACACCCCCTATTAATTCTTATAGTGACATGGAACGGGCGATATCACCCCCTATTAATTGTCACACCCCCTATTATTTCTTATAGTGACATGGAACAGGCGATATCGCCCCCTATTAATTGTCACACCCCCTATTAATTTCCTCTAGTGACATGGAACGGGCGATATCACCCCCTATTAATTGTCACACCCCCTATTAATTCTTATAGTGACATGGAACGGGCGATATCACCCCCTATTAATTGTCACACCCCCTATTAATTCTTATAGTGACATGGAACGGGCGATATCACCCCCTATTAATTGTCACACCCCCTATTAATTCTTATAGTGACATGGAACGGGCGATATCACCCCTATTAATTGTCACACCCCATTAATTCTTATAGTGACATGGAACGGGCGATATCACCCCCTATTAATTGTCACACCCCCTATTAATTCTTATAGTGACATGGACCAGGCGATATCACCCCCTATTAATTGTCACACCCCATTAATTCTTATAGTGATATGGAATGGGCGATATCACCCCCTATTAATTGTCACACCCCCTATTAATTCTTATAGTGACATGGAACGGGCGATATCACCCCCTATTAATTGTCACACCCCCTATTAATTCTTATAGTGACATGGACCAGGCGATATCACCCCCTATTAATTGTCACACCCCATTAATTCTTATAGTGATATGGAATGGGCGATATCACCCCCTATTAATTGTCACACCCCCTATTAATTCTTATAGTGACATGGTATGGGCGATATAACCCCCTATTAATTGTCACACACCCTATTAATTCTTATAGTGACATGGAACAGGCGATATCACCCCCTATTAATTGTCACACCCCCTATTAATTCTTATAGTGACATGGAACAGGCGATATCACCCCCTATTAATTGTCACACCCCCTATTAATTCTTATAGTGAAATGTAACAGCGATATCACCCCACATTAAATATTTCACTAGATTTTGTAAAGGTTTAGGATTTAGGACATTTAATAGTGCTTTGTTAGTGAGTGTGATAATATGGTGTGTGGGGGATGTTTGTAAGTTTAGCTGTGTCCCCTGTCACAGGATATTACTAATCCAAATGATTCTGCAATGTAAGTAAGTGCTGAGTACTGACTCCCACTACACAGCACAGGGTGGGAGGAATCAGGCTGTGACACTGGAAAGGTGGAGAGACCGAGAGAGAGAGACAGAGAGTGACAGAGAGAGAGAGAGAGAGAGAGAAAGAGACAGAGAGGGTACAGTGCATGAGATCTGGGAGAGTGTAAGAGATAGATAGAGAGAGTAGGAGTGAGAGAGAGAGTGGGAGATAGATGCCTAGAGACAGAGAGAGAGTGGGAGATAGATGCCTAGAGACAGAGAGAGAGAGAGAGGGACGAGGAGAGGAAGAAAGTGTGATAAAGAGAGCAAGAGAGTACCTGTAATACCCACTGAGCTAAGAGACTGAGAGGACTAGAGAGAAGGGGTAGATAATAGAGAAAAAAAAGGTATGTAAGAGAGAAGGGGTAGAGAGAGAGAGAGAGAGAGAGAGAGTGTTTGGAGATACGGAATGTAAGAGCCGGGAGACAGGAATAGTCTTTGAGTGGGAAGATTGGCTCAGTGAGTGACAGATAGAAGTGAGAGTGAGTGAGGTTATAATTACACTCACACAATAAATGACAAGAGAGAAAGGAAGCTGCTAATATGGGGACGTCATTGAAACAGAGCAAGAGACATTAACACATCTGTCCAACAGGGCCAAACCAATTAACCAACTACAAGAAAGGATTCTACAGGTTTCTCTATTGATTCAAGGTTAGAAATATCTCACTTTATTGCCACATATCCCTTTCCTTCATTCCTGTATCTCTATCGTATAATAAATCCCATTCCTTCATTCCTATATCTGTCGTATAATAAATCCCCTTTCCTTTATTCCTGTATCTCTATCATATAATAAATCCCCTTTCCTTCATTCCTATATCTCTGTCGTATAATAAATCCTCTTTCCTTCATTCCTATATCTCTGTCGTATAATAACTCCCCTTTCCTTCATTCCTGTATCTCTATCATATAATAAATCCCCTTTCCTTCATTCCTATATCTCTATCATATAATAACTCCCCTTTCCTTCATTCCTGTATCTCTGTCATATAATAAATCCCCTTTCCTTCATTCCTGTATCTCTGTCATATAATAAATCCCCTTTCCTTCATTCCTATATCTCTATCATATAATAACTCCCCTTTCCTTCATTCCTGTATCTCTGTCATATAATAAATCCCCTTTCCTTCATTCCTGTATCTCTGTCATATAATAAATCCCCTTTCCTTCATTCCTGTATCTCTATCATATAATAAATACCATTTCCTTTGATGCTGTATCTCTATCACATAATAAATATAACATTTCTCCTACCTTTCTTTCCTCCATTCCTCTCTCTCCTTTCTCTGTTTCCTCCATTCCTTCCTCTCCTACCTTTCTTTCCTTCCATTCCTTTCTCTCCTATGTCTGTTTCCTTCATTCCCCCCTCTCCTATCTCTGTTTCCTCCATTCCTTCCTCTCTTATATCTATTTTCTCCGTTCCTTTTTCTCCTACCTTTAATTCCTTTAATTCCTCCCACTCCTGTCTCCGTTTCCTTCATCACTATCACTATTTTCACTTGCTTCTTTTCTCCCCGTTATTCGTGTCTTGTTTTCCAGTTTCACTAATTAACATTGAAATAATGAGCTGTTAATACATTAATTGGGAATTTATATGTGAAAAGTATTTTTTAGGATTATCACACTGTCTGCCTGTACACTTTGTGAAACATGGATTCCTTGCCCATCACCCTCACCTGCTGTTTGTGGATCTTCGTAAAAGGTAGGAATTTGCCATCCTTGTGGGGACTGGGGATTGTATGGAAGTAATAAGTATAACTGATAGTGTCTCAGCCATTCCTCGGTACAGCAGCAATTTGTCTGTTGTTCAATCACTAATTCCAATCAATGGCTGTTTTATCATGTTGGCCAATCATGTCCGCAGCACCCAGACGGACACTGTGTTCAGTTCTGGAGATGAAAGCTCTGGATGTCTTAAAATGTGTATGAGTATACCGTGGATCTTTACTATACCAACATGTAATGACGGCTCCAGCAAGGTTCAGGTACGAAAATGGGTCCTGTTGCGCCAGTGAGAGGAGATAGCTGGGTCCAATCATATTTTAATGGATACTTGTAGGAGTTAAGTAAGAGTAGAGCCCTTCTCCTGTCTATCTGAGAGTGATGGGAGTATAGCTGCTGAGTTTCTTTCTTTTTAGGTGTCCTGACGGCACAGCAAGCATTCCGCGTGCAGCCGGATAATGTCACTGTGGTACAGGGGTCCACGGCGATACTGCGCTGCGAGGTAGAACACGCCTCTGGCATTGTGCAATGGGTGAAAGATGGACTTCTGCTTGGACCGGACCGGAACATACCTGGATTCCCTCGTTACAGTATGACTGGGGATCCCCAGAAAGGTGCCATGTCTGTTTTAATATCAAGATTTTACATGGGAATATTCTCCGCCACATAATTTTGAAATCATTGTTTTTAATGGAATTCCAATCATTTCTCAAATAACACTTCTGAAATACCTCCTGGTTCTGTCAGATACACAGTAAATCCCAGTTCTGTCAGATACACAGTATCTCCCGGTTCTATCAAATACACAGTATCTCCCGGTTCTATCAAATACACTGTACCTCCTGGTTCTGTCAGATACACAGTAAATCCCGGTTCTGTCAGATACACAGTACTTCCCATTTCTATCAGATACACAGTACCTCCTGGTTCTGTCAGATACACAGTAAGTCATGGTTTTGTCATATTCACAGTACTTCCCATTTCCATCAGATACACAGTACCTCCTGGTTCTGTTAGATGTACAGATCCCATACCTTGTTTGAAGACAGTAACAGTCACTATACAATAACAACATCCTGAGGTAAAATGTAAGTTGATGTATCCTGCCTTTAATAATCTGTTAGATGCACCCCATGAGGTCACAGGTTAAGGTCCAGGAATATTTCGGACCATCTCGGTGATGTTTCATCTTTCATTATTAGCATTAACGAGCCCCCAGTAACAATGTATAACTAACCCTGTTCTTTGACTCTACAGGAGACTACAACCTGCGCATCGAACGCTGTGAGCTGTCAGACGACACCGAGTATCACTGTCAGGTTGGCAGGTCAGAGGTCAGCCAGGGGATCATCTCTATCACAGCCTTTCTCAACGTCCTGAGTATGTGTACCCTACTCACAGAGTGTGTCCTCCCCACCCATGAGACTGACCTGTTCTACTTATTGAGTATACTGCCTATCTAATAAATATAGTCTCAACACACTGAGTGTGCCCTCCACTCACTGAGTCTGACCTCTCTTTCCTGAGTGTACTCACTGCAGTGCTGTACAATTGGAGAAACCCAGTCAGTGTAGTATACATAGACTAATATTAGAGGAAGAGGGTGCCCTGTCTGTGACCTGACAACCAGCATTGAGTGAAGACTGACTTGTAATAAATTATCCCGCAGTGTCCCTCCCATGGCTGTTGGACTGGAACACATGTCACCCTCAGACAATCAGTGAGAGTAATTACAACCATCATCCATCATATTAATGTTCCTGTTATTCCATTTTCGAAGCCATTGTGTATATTACATATTGTGACTTCTGGACAATTTTTGCAAATTTTCATTGTTTAACTCTCTATGGCCCCATTTACCCCTTTCCTACCTCCAGTCCCCCCTCAGGCACCCCAGTTCTTGGAACACGTCTCAGGCAGCACTGTGACCTGGGTTTTCGGGGTGGAATACCCTGTAGGATGCCGCACCCAAGATGCCAAACCAGCAGCAACAATAACCATCACCAAAAGTAAGTGTCGCTGATGGTGAAAGCATTAAAAGATCAGTAGTATGAGGTGTTACGCTTGGTTCCTTCCACTGAATGCCTGGAGAGCGAGGAGGGTGCTCACTAAGTGTTCTTTTCCCAATACAGGTGGGGTGGAAGTACTCTCAGAGTCGTCCAACAGTCCTGGGTCCAAAGACCAACTGGAAAACACAGAGATCTCCGCAAAGTGAGTGACGGAAATAAGGTCTCAAGGTGCTTGTGGAGATCTGGACATTTCAGGAGTTCTGATAATTTCAGGAGATATGATAATGATAGGAGATCTAATAATTTTAGGAGATCTGATAATTTTAGGAGATCTGATAATTTTAGGAGATCTGGTAATTTTGGGAGACCTGATATTTTAGGAAATCTGAAAAGTTTTGGTATCTGACAGATATGGCTTCACACATCCTAACTGAGCATAATTCTAAAACTCACCTATATTCTGCTCAGCAACGTTGACCTAGAATTTGTGCTTCCCTTGTAAATTGTTCCCAATTCTCAGCTTAGTAAATAAACCTCTTACTGTGATATACTAAGGGGTGAAATATTGGAGAGTTTAAAGGCTTGGAGGTTCAAAACTTGATAAAAAAAAATCTCACTAATTGGTCCGGATCTATTCATTAGCCCGAAATTACTATATTATTATTATTATTATTATTATTATTATATCATTAGAAAAGGAAAAACACAGATACTGTCACTATCTTATCACTGTTTAGTAAATATCTTGGTGTTTATATTTTGTGACCGTTACCTCCTGTTCTTTAGGGTGATCCCTCAGGGCTCCGATAATGGGAAACTGCTGACTTGCTCAGCCCAAAATCCAGCTCTTGCAGCCCCTCTCTCTGTGAGCTTCACCATGAATGTATTGTGTAAGAATTATATAAAAAACCTGTATAGCTTTACAAGTCAGTAATGCTGCATGTTGAAACATTTATAGATACTGCTCATGTGCACACAGCATGATAGTGTCCCCTGTTTCCTTTGCTGTTCTATGATACCTTTCCTGTCCCTCTTATCTTCCTGTAGTTCCTCCCAATGTCCCCGTCATTGAAGGCTATATTGGCCCTACAGTTAAATCCGAGATGACTTTAAATTTGGTTTGTGTTTCTCAGAGTGGGAATCCCTTGGCGACTTTGCAGTGGTTAAAGGTAAGTCTCCAGCCATTAGTAGTCCTGTTCTTGTTCGACATCCCACTTCTGCCACCATTATAACAAACTCTAGGATCACATGCCTTCCTTTTACCAATAAATATGTACACATATATCGATGCAGGCCTCAAAATTTTCACCTACTCTCTAGACAGGGGCACGTGAAAATGTAACTCTGGCAGGTAAAAATTCATCCCTAGTAAATATGTCCTGAGCTCTATTTAACTTTTAAAGCCCAGCTAGTAGTACAGGACTTGACATTTTAAGCCCTGCATATATACATGCGCTTTTGTGGGTGAAAACTATATATAAAAAAAACATTTATGATTTTTTTTTAAACTTATTACATTATTTTTATGGGGGGAATGAATGTATTTATACATTGTGGCACATCATGCCAGACAAGCATTATTTGCTTTGGGGTTTTCAGTTTGATTTTGTTTATATGTAAAGAATAAGCTAATTTAGTTATTAAGAAAAGAACATACTTTGGCTGATACTGACAGATTTTCGTTATGACCACAGAACGAGGAGGTGCTGTCCACGCGGTGGGATTCCGATGTGCGTATACAGTCATCACGAAGTCCCCTCTCCCTCACCATCAAGCCCGAGGACAACATGGCTGTCGTGAGCTGCGAAGCTATAAATCACGTAACCCCAATGGCGCTAAGAGCAAGTATCACCCTCAACGTTTTGTGTGAGTGTCCCCATGAAAGTGTTATAGCAATTACACGATGATGTGATTTTTTTTTGTGTGTGTTTTACACTGTATTATTTAAAACGTTCGGCACCCAAGTGGCCAAAACAGTGTAAGATCTAATGTTTTCTCTATGAAAGCCTGCGAGGAGGCCACAATTTCAGGCGATAACCATAAAAACGATATAAAGTTAGGAGGCCATGATTTAAGGCTAAAACAATCTATAATATCCCTGCCGATAAAATGGTTTCTTCATTGTCTAATTAGGTAATCAGCTCAATTCTGCTCGGATTTATCACAATATATATGGACTGCTGTGAGTCAATGTGGTTAAAAAACCCAGTAGAAGCTACATTTATTTAATCTGAATAACGCAATCATGAATATACATATTTATTATCTACATTTATTGTAATAAAGGATTTATTTCTTCCAAAATTGCAGAGTTGTAAAATGTGTCTCGTTCAGCCTGACCTGAAATATTTTTCAGTTAATTAATCATTTAATTGCTAAAAAAATTTTCTTTTCATGTTATACCGCTAATTTCGTCTCCAGGCTGATGTGCCCGTTTAATGTTTTTTCCCCCCAATATTAGTTCCTCCTACCGATGTCACCATCCTTGGATCTACGTCTGTGAAGGAAAACGCATCCTTGTCTTTGTCATGTTTTACGACTCCTAGTAATCCCCCTGCACAGATCCGCTGGTGGCTGGGCTCTAAAGAACTTCCAGAGACCGTGGTCACTGTAAATGATGTGAGTGTCTTCCCGCAGTAGCCGGCCCAGGCAAAATAGTAATGGTCCTAAGATTAAGAGCGTAGTGGGCCTGGTGCTGACAATTATGATTGGCCTAATTACAGAATCTTATTGGGAAAAAAAACCTCTAAAATAGTTTTACCTCCCAGGCGTCATGTATCTGATGGAGATGGTGCTGGAGGTAAACTAACCGGATATAGCTATCAGAAAACACATGCCCTATGCTAATCTCTCGCTTTCATTATTATTATTATTATTATTTATATAGTGCCAGCAAGTTCCGTAGCGCTGTGCAATCCTCTTTCAATGAAAGTAAATCCATACCCCCTAACAGCAGTGTCCAGTGAAGTAGGAAGTCAATGGGGGGTAAAAAGATGGGCCACTGATCACTTAATCAGAACTGCCAAAAGGGACGAACAGACCCAAAAAGGGGGCAGTACTGGGGATACGAAGCAGCCCTGGAAAAAAAAAATCGATGCCAGCCTCATAAGTCTTTGCACCAAAAATATTGTCACATGTAAAATGTAAGGCTATGTGTATATATATATATATATGTGTGTGTGTGTGTATATATATATATATATATATATATATCTCCTTACATATTATATATGTTAAATGTTTTACTTTTACATATTATATATATTATAGGTTTTACTCTGAAAGGACCAATATCTTATATTTCTTTTTCTAATATATAATATTGGTCCTTTCAGAGTAAAACATTTAATTATACAGTAAGCATACTCACATGCAGACACAGACAATCTCACTGACACACACAAGCGCATTGGTACACAGACTGATACATAAACAATCTCACTGATATACATAAGCTCATTAACATAAAAACACAAGCTCACAGATGCACACAAATAGGCTCACTGACAGACAATCTCACTGACACACACAGACAAGCTTATTGGTATACACACAAACGTAGTACAGACAAACTCTGACACGCACAAGCTTACTACAGACAAGCTCACTGCCACAAACATGCTCACTGACACACACATGCTCACTACAGAAAAGCTCACTGACACACAAGCTCACTAACACACAAATGCTCATTACAGACAAGTTCACTAACACACAAATGCTCACTACAGACAAGCTCACTGACACACACATACAAGCTCACTCACTAGCAGCCACACACATGCTCACTCACTAGCAGGCACACACACACAAGCTTACTCACTAGCAGACACACACACACACATAAGCTCACTCACTAGCAGACGCACACAAGCTCACTCACTAGCAGGCGCGCACACACACACACAACCCCTCTCACTAGCAGGCACACACACACACACACACACACAAGCTCTCACACTAGCAGGCACACACACACACGCTTTCTCACTAGCAGGCACACACACAGCGATATATCTTACACAAGGCAAACAAGGCATTTGCCTTGGGTGGTATTTTGCAGAGGTCGGCAAAAAACGCAAACTCAGCTTTACCATAACTAATTTCGTTGTCACCCTGTCCACACAAGTTTTGCTCCCTTAAATCCCTCTTAAGTTTCCATACTTAAGTAAGAGCATGTGAAGAGTAGTAAAAAAAAAGATATATATTTTTTTTAAATCAATGGTCCTATTCCATGGACATGAATTTAGAGCTGCAGCTCCATCAGCCCCTATGTTAATCCGACCCTGGTCCTAAGAATAAATATCTTAGAACCATCAGTATTTCCAATTGTCCAAATCCTGCATGGAAGTACTGACTTGTTATTTAATAGCAAAAAAATAAAAGTTACAAATGTATTTTTATTATTTTAGCACATTTTTATTTTGTTTGGGGCTGATCAATTCTATTCTCTGTTCGTGTGACCAAAGGAGTCAACAATAATATGTTAATGGTAGCCGCCAAAATGTATTGACGGGAATATTTCATTTGAACTAATTAGCACCAGTTAGCACAAAGCTATGTTTAAATGTTGTGCATTTAAAGTCCCTATAAACCATGATTCCGAGCTTTATTATAAACACTTGGTTGTCGATGAGATGTTGCATGTGACATATGTTATCTCTCATTTATATAGTTTGCATATTTCTGTATGAGATTATTGAATAATGTAGAGGTATACTCACTAAATTGTGAATTGTAAAAGCATAGCGAGGGGTGCACATGTTAGGCCAAAACTGTAGAATTGAAAAAATTACTTTGGGAATTTTTTATCCTAAAATGTGTACTTTACTTGTCAATTCTTTATAATTTGCAGTTTAGAGAATAAACCCCTGTTCTCTCGGTGGTGATTCTCTTTTTCTACACAGGGAGCGTTTGGGGGGAAAGTGACCATGTCGAATATTACGGAGTTGGCTTATAAAGCACAGGACGGGATGCAGTTAACGTGCGAGGCTTTCAACGAAGCCATTCCAAAAACCATCTCCAAAATGATCACACTTAGCGTGCAACGTGAGGGAACGCAATTTCTTAATGTCATTAATGCCAAACTGCAATGATCACCAAACGGGCTCTGACGGTTTAGGATTTCTGATAATTATCACCGTGATTTAATATATTTTTTATAAACTTATATTTTAAAATTTAAACTTATAAATATTTTAAAATGTTGTGATTTTTTTTGTTTTTGTTTATGAAATATTTTTAATTAGGTTACTATTTTGAAAAAACTATTTGAAAAGCTTATTGAAAAAATATGATATCATTTGTAACGCTTATCCAAAAATATGAAATGAATGCCAATGTCAGATGCAAGGTGTTATTGTACAAATATAGTTGTGGGCAAAGGTTATGCCCAACCTGGTGCTCAGTGATTCCCAAACCAGTCATTAAGGCTGGCCTACCAGTCCAGGATTTAGTGATTACTCAGTTGTATCTAAGCTGTTTTTAGAAAAGAAAACAACAACTTAAACAATGCTGGGTAATCCCTAAATTCTGGCCTGGTAGGGGTGCCACGAGGACTGGTTTGTTAAACACTGGGTTACCTTGTTATATTAAATAGAAAAAAAAATCTGTATTTAGAAAAAAAGTAATTCAGAAAAAGTCGCCCCTACATAAATAGCACATGTTGCCCCTTCATAAATTGGAGTACAAACACTCCAAGTGTACTCTCTCTTAAAATAAAACAAACCCATGGAAAAGGTGTGGTGTACTACTTTTCCACACTATAAGCAAATCTAAATGTTACCGGTAAAATTTAAAGAAAACCATTACGTAGCAGTAATTGTAATTCCTTGTGACGGTAATAATGGCGGTCAGATTACAGACTGTCAGATTACCGGTAATGTGGTAACAAATTCAGCTTTCTTCTTATCTTAATCTCCTAAAATGAACTGGATATAAAGAGAAACACAATATATTAACACACACTTTTTATAAGGCATAAAAATAATGGCTTATGCACTGACACACAGTTATGGTGGACACATACTGGCTTAGTTCACAAACAAATATCAAATGGATTCCATTCCTGGCCTCCCGACCAATTTATAATTCCTTTTTTTCTGATACCATTGGCACGAAGGCCATGACATAGAAACATAGACTGTGACGGCAGATAAGAACCATTCGGCCCATCTAGTCTGCCCAATTCTCTAAATACTTTCATTAGTCCCTGGCCTTATCTTATAGTTAGGATAGCCTTATGCCTATCCCACGCATGCTTAAACTCCTTTACTGTGTTAACATCTACCACTTCAGCTGGAAGGCTATTCCATGCATCCACTACCCTCTCAGTAAAGTAATACTTCCTGATATTATTTTTAAACCTTTGTCCCTCTAATTTAAGACTATGTCCTCTTGTTGTGGTAGTTTTTCTTCTTTTAAATATAGTCTCCTCCTTTACTGTGTTGATTCCCTTTATGTATTTAAATGTTTCTATCATATCCCCCCTGTCTCGTCTTTCCTCCAAGCTATACATGTTAAGATCCTTTAACCTTTCCTGGTAAGTTTTATCCTGCAATCCATGAACCAGTTTAGTAGCCCTTCTCTGAACTCTCTCTAAGGTATCAATATCCTTCTGAAGATAGGGTCTCCAGTACTGTGTACAATACTCCAAGTGAGGTCTCACCAGTGTTCTGTATAATGGCATGAGCACTTCCCTCTTTCTACTGCTAATACCTCTACCTATACAACCAAGCATTTTGCTACCTACTACTACTTCATGGTGGACTCAAAAGGCCATAGAGACCTAGAAGTGTGATGACGTCATTGTGTGGTGACATCAGAATGTATAACGTGTTTCGACTTTGAGTCGTCTTCCCCATGGAATGCCTTGAGGAAGCTGACTTAACATAGAAACGTGTAGTCTATGCCATGACACCATCTTTATTTTAAATTAATTTTTAAATGGAATGAATGCTCCTTATCCCCTTTGTCTGTTAGATCCTCCAGAGAAACTTTGGATAGATGCCCCTCCGTCTGACAAGCGTTTTCGGGCAGGCGCTACGGTGAAGCTGACCTGTTACTGCAGTGGTGGGAACCCAAAGCCTCAACTTACCTGGACCAAGGTCAGATACTACATGTCTCCTCTTATCTGTCTGGATACTCAAAGTGAGGGGACATGCAAAGGACCACAAACAAACCCATTTATTATTGTGTATCCAGTTCTGCCTCCTGCATTATATCTTGAAGATAGTTGAGGTATTATTTTAGTTTTTTGGGCACCAAACCACAAGCTCACTATCTTAAAAAGATTATTCTATTATAGTATAGGAAAGGTCTGAATTGTAGTAAATTTGATTTTGGATGGGAAGACTAAATGTCAGTTTTAACTTTCTAAATCTTATTCCTTTATGAATTGCTTTGTACTCTGAACTTTTTCAAAGACTGTTACTATTAGCATCAATATACAAGGTTTGTCCAGAAAGTATCCAGCCATGTAATATGAAAAATAGAGACATTTATTGAAGAAGATACAAGATACAAGTTATCTCAGTCCCCTTCAAAGTAGGAAGCTTGGCAACGTGCACTGTTCTCCCAGCATCTCTTCCACTGTTTAAAACAATCTGCAAAATACTTTGTTGGAATCGCCATCAGCTGCCTCGTCGTATTTACCTGAATCTCGTCAACAGTCTGAAATCTCTTCCCTTTCAAAGGTGATTTTAGTTTTGGGAAAAGCCAGAAGTCGCGAGGTGCTAAATCTTTCAACAGATTCTCGACCATCTTTGAAGCATTTGTGCCACACCTTTATTTGGGCTGCACTCATTGCCTCGTCACCGAAAGCCTTCTGAATCACCCGAATAGTTTCCGTGGAGGAATGTTAAAGCTTAACGCAGACTTTGATGCAGATTCGTTGCTCTACTCGCTCAGTCATTTTAAATGTGATGGCCACACAATACACATGCTCACTCAACGATGTCTAGCACTGTCAAGTACAGTGAAGTTATCAATGTTCACAAATGTGCATTCCGTCCACTCTCCTTGACTGGCAGGTAACATCGATGTTGCACAAACCGTTCTCGTTATATTAACAATGGCTGGACTTTTTCAGGACAGACCTTGTATTCTGCAATATTTTACGATTATAGAAAGGGTACATTTAGTGGTGTGAATGGTCCTTACACTCTATATAATAAAGGGATATATAATGCCTTATTGTCAGTAAGGTGGTCTGATCCGAATTAATCCTGGGCTTCCCAGTCGATCTATATGTAGCAGTACACAGTATGTAAATAAAATGCACTCTATAAAATCATTACACCATAAACTCAGTGCATTATATACACTCATTACGCTATTTAAAATATATTATAAACTAATACACTATATAAAATATGCTACATACACTCAGTACATTCACCATTTTATTTCCTTGTCAACCAGTCACAACTATTTTTAGAATGAATACACTTGAAATTGCAAAGGAACAATTAGTTAAAATATTGCATTGCATTTATGATTAACCCCTTAAGGACACATGACATGTGTGACATGTCATGATTCCCTTTTATTCCAGAAGTTTGGTCCTTAAGGGGTTAAAGACGTGTACTTGACTTTTTTTATTTTGTAATCTGTAAGAAACGTATATTTTATTGGTGTTGGAACGTTGTTGTTATATTCCAGGACAATAGCAATGTCCGTGATGCAGTGGTGGTTCCTTCAGGGAAAATAGTGTCTAAAGAGATTACTATCGTCACTGCTCCGAATGACAATCAAGCCGCGTATCGCTGTGACGTTCGTTATGACAGCAAAGTGGTGCTGAAAGAGGTGACGAAGTTACACGTGCAGTGTGAGTGGCGTTTCATGATAATTGTGCTGTACAGGCAGGGCAGAGTGGAGGGTTACTCATATTTGGGTCTGGGATTAAATATAATCCATTCACTAATCCAACACCGGCCCCAGAAATCTCAGGGTTTTAAAAAAAAAAATCTTTATTCCCAAGGGAACAGAATTGCTAAAATCTATAATTTCACGTTATCTGTCCTTACGAACAGGATCCAAACAATGTGTCTATTTTTAGTCCCACCGATAGACGTGAAAATCACCAGCAATGCCAAGGAGTTCAAGCGTGGAAGCACCATCACTCTAACCTGTATCACTGGCAGCAGTAATCCTAGAGCAACCATTTCCTGGATGAAGGACGGACAGCAGTACGTGATCTCCATGTCCATCTCCAAGGCTGGCTTGTACAACAAAAACTGCCTGGTAATACTGTCTCCTTCTGCAGGTTAAAAGCCCAGGATTTGGGGACAAAATCATCTTTATATGGTGGGATGTCTACCTCCAGCCGTATTACTTTCACAGCATTATCCAAAGACCATGAGAAGCGCATTGCCTGTGAAGCCTACAGCAGCATTCTAGGAGAGGGGGTGAACACCTTTTACAAACTGAATATTCTGTGTGAGTATCGTATTTTGGTTTAATATGTTTGATATCCTTTTACTAAGCCAGTGGGTACTGTGTGGGCAGACATACTTCATTGTGGGAGGGTGAAAGGGGTGAAATACCAGCCAGAAACCAAGTAATCCTGATCCTGAGACAAGTCATCACCGATCAAAGGCCAAGGTGCACATTAAATGCAGTTATGAACAGTCACAGTCCATGGAAGGTTGTAGACTGTGGAATATGGAAACCATCAAATACACGCTGAGGTTAAGGCAGCCAAGCAAGGTTATGGTAGCAGTGAATGTCTCCTAACTCCCAGTTTATTTTCCTGGCTTTGGACACCAATCTCATCCCTTTTCTAGTTCCACCGGAATTCCCAGATGATAAGCCCAAGGTGGTCCAAGCTGTGGAGCATGGGGCGGCCCTCATCCCGGTGAACGTCAGGGCCAATCCTGCTGTGACTACCTACACGTGGAGCCGCGGAGGGCGGAAACTGACTGGAGGTGAGGGCATGACAGCAGTATGATGGAATTGACTCAATTCAAGGGCGGTTACTCACGGTTAACTCAAGTGGGAATTTATACAAACTCAAATAGAATTGCACATTTTACACCAAAAGAGCAGAGATAAAAATATAGCTGACTTGGAGATTTTTTTTTAAGGTTTGTCTTTTTTGGCCTAAAATGTAAATTCACTTAATAAAAACAATAAACGGTTTTGTTAATAAAATTGATAGAATAAATAGAAGGCTGGCACTGCCCAAAATATACAAGTCATCGACAGGACCCCCAACTACACAAAGCTTTACTCACACCAGAGAGTGAAGGAAGGCTGCGTAGTTAGCTTTAACATAGAAAGGCCGTCAAAGGTTAATTTCTTTTGGTAAAGGTCCAAACACACGAATGCCTGGCTTGGACATTCCTTAAACTGTAGAATTCTTCATACTTTGCGTTAATGTTTTCCAGATTGGTTCAGGATGGTTGTAGTAATCACTTCTTGTTTCACTACATCTCACAGCCTGCATCCATCCTCCTGTACCTGACCGTCTACTCCTCAAGTGTCACATTCGTCATATACATAATACTTTTCAGGGAGGAGAGAGTTAGCTTGTGTACTGCATTTTTGCATAATGAGTTTCATGGGAAATAGTCTGATATTTCTGATTAAAAATACCTTATAACACCTGGAGGAGAGTAAGCACAGTATATAGGCAGCATTTTTGCCCATTTAATTATCATGTGTTTACTTTATTGGATCAGGAAGATGATTTACCTTGTGTGCAGGGTATGGTAGGTACAATACAGGGACCGGGGAGGGTTCCAGCATAGAATACTAACTTAGATACTGTGTTTGCAGAGGGAGCGTACAGACACCACCTGCAGGGAGCGGGAAACCTGGAGATTTGGAACGTGAGCCGTGCTGACTCCGGGGAATACAATGTAACCTGCGAGAATAAAGAAGGAAACAGCAGCACCCTCATGTGGCTGGACGTGCTGTGTAAGACAGGAGGCTGTACTGTGAAATGCGTTGGCTATTACTGTTTACTCATAGGGCTAATAACATAGGAACACAACTAATTTAATAAATATAAAAATATATATAAACGTTATTGTAATGCATACACACACACAAGTAATACAAATAACTTATTAAGGACCAGATCAAATCTAAATGTAAATGCATAAACATCAACAAGCTTGAGCGTTACAAGTGCAAAGATTATTCAATGGCACAATGTTGGAAAAACAGGCAATAATCATCCCAAAATAGTAGAGGGTTACACGCTATATACCCAATCAAATCATGAAAAAACACCTATCACCTGGGGACTGTGGCCACCCAATTAATGAACATACAGTGATCACCGATGTAATACCGTGATAACAACAGGGTACTGCCATAACAAAACACCACTTGTACGAGTGTATTCACTACAGAATTGTAATGAATTGGAAACATCAAGTTAAATATATATCAATGCTGTGACTATAACTGCATTACAGAGCTAGCCATTGGCCACCATGAGTCAGCCATTGGCCACCATGACTCAGCCTTTGGCTACCATGACTCAGCCATTGGCTCTCATGAGCCAGCCATTAGCCACCATAAAAACCCACCAAGGTTAATTCAGTAAACGGTAAGTTGTGGTAAAATAAATATGTATTTGAGCTACAAAAAGGCAGAATGAAAAAATAGCAACATCTTTAGTATCAAAGATAAAATCTGGTTTATGGGTCACTGTTTAGTGAATAAACCATTCGGCATGTCTCATAGCTTGCTAGAGGAAGCTTGGCTGTCAGTCAATGTCAGCCTGTCACAGATCAGCTAGTTTATTGATTATAGATTAGGTGATCACATCAGATAATAAAACCTTTAGTAACTTGCTTCTATCTTCCATAGATGCCCCTTCTATCCGCAGTATCACTGACCCAACAGAGGTGGATCTAGGAGAGACGGCGGAGATCGTTTGTACGGCTGATGCCAATCCTGTGACGGACACAATGTTTCAGTGGAAATGGCTGGTTTGGATCTCATTGTTTTAACATTGTGCAATCAAAAATTATTCCTTTCACTTTGCAGTCAATGTTTACGTTGTCAATCATTGTTATAAGCTCTGCCCTTTACACCTGGCAGTCAGCATAGAGAGAGCCACCTCCATCTTAGCTCCATGTCAATCATTGTTATAAGCTCTGCCCTTTACACCTGGCAGTCAGTATAGAGAGCCGCCTCCATCTTAGCTCCCTGTCAGTCATTGTTATAAGCTCAAGCTCCGCCCTTTACACCTGGCAGTCAGTATAGAGAGAGCCACCTCCATCTTAGCTCCCTGTCAGTCATTGTTATAAGCTCCGCCCTTTACACCTGGCAGTCAGTATAGAGAGAGCCACCTCCATCTTAGCTCCCTGTCAATCATTGTTATAAGCTCCGCCCTTTACACCTGGCAGTCAGTATAGAGAGAGCCACCTCCATCTTAGCTCCCTGTCAATCATTGTTATAAGTTCCGCCCATTACACCTGGCAGTCAGTATAGAGAGAGCCACCTCTATCTTAGCTCCCTGTCAATCATTGTTATAAGCTCCACCCATTACACCTGGCAGTCAGTATAGAGAGAGCCACCTCTATCTTAGCTCCCTGTCAATCATTGTTATAAGCTCCGCCCATTACACCTGGCAGTCAGTATAGAGAGAGCCACCTCCATCTTAGCTCCCTGTCAATCATTGTTATAAGCTCCGCCCATTACACCTGGCAGTCAGTATAGAGAGAGCCACCTCTATCTTAGCTCCCTGTCAATCATTGTTATAAGCTCTGCCCTTCACACCTGGCAGTCAGTATAGAGAGAGCCGCCTCCATCTTGGCTCCCTGTCAATCATTGTTATAAGCTCTACCCTTTACACCTGGCAGTTAGTATAGAGAGAGCCACCTCCATCTTAGCTCCCTGTCAATCATTGTTATAAGCTCCGCCCTTTACACCTGGCAGTCAGTATAGAGAGAGCCACCTCCATCTTAGCTCCCTGTCAATCATTGTTATAAGCTCCGCCCTTTACACCCGTCAGTCAGTATAGAGAGAGCCACCTCCATCTTAGCTCCCTGTCAATCATTGTTATAAGCTCCGCCCTTTACACCTGGCAGTCAGTATAGAGAGAGCCACCTCCATCTTAGCTCCCTGTCAATCATTGTTATAAGCTCCACCCTATACACCTGGCAGTCAGTATAGAGAGAGCCACCTCCATCTTAGCTCACTGTCAGTCATTGTTATAAGCTCCGTCCTTTGCACCTGGCAGTCAGTATAGAGAGAGCCACCTCCATCTTAGCTCCCTGTCAATCATTGTTATAAGCTCCGCCCTTTACACCTGGCAGTCAGTATAGAGAGAGCCACCTCCATCTTAGCTCCCTGTCAATCATTGTTATAAGCTCCGCCCTTAACACCTGGCAGTTAGTATAGACAGAGCCACCTCCATCTTAGCTCCCTGTCAATCATTGTTATAAGCTCCGCCCTTTACACCTGGCAGTCAGTATAGAGAGAGCCACCTCCATCTTAGCTCCCTGTCAATCATTGTTATAAGCTCCGCCCATTACACCTGGCAGTCAGTATAGAGAGAGCCACCTCTATCTTAGCTCCCTGTCAATCATTGTTATAAGCTCTGCCCTTCACACCTGTCAGTCAGTATAGAGAGAGCCGCCTCCATCTTAGCTCCCTGTCAATCATTGTTATAAGCTCTACCCTTTACACCTGACAGTTAGTATAGAGAGAGCCACCTCCATCTTAGCTCCCTGTCAATCATTGTTATAAGCTCCGCCCTTTACACCTGGCAGTCAGTATAGAGAGAGCCACCTCCATCTTAGCTCCCTGTCAATCATTGTTATAAGCTCCGCCCTTTACACCCGTCAGTCAGTATAGAGAGAGCCACCTCCATCTTAGCTCCCTGTCAATCATTGTTATAAGCTCCGCCCTTTACACCTGGCAGTCAGTATAGAGAGAGCCACCTCCATCTTAGCTCCCCGTCAGTCATTGTTATAAGCTCCGTCCTTTGCACCTGGCAGTCAGTATAGAGAGAGCCACCTCCATCTTAGCTCCCTGTCAATCATTGTTATAAGCTCCGCCCTTTACACCTGGCAGTCAGTATAGAGAGAGCCACCTCCATCTTAGCTCCCTGTCAATCATTGTTATAAGCTCCGCCCTTAACACCTGGCAGTTAGTATAGAGAGAGCCACCTCCATCTTAGCTCCCTGTCAATCATTGTTATAAGCTCCGCCCTTTACACCTGGCAGTCAGTATAGAGAGAGCCACCTCCATCTTAGCTCCCTGTCAATCATTGTTATAAGCTCCACCCTATACACCTGGCAGTCAGTATAGAGAGAGCAACCTCCATCTTAGCTCCCTGTCAATCATTGTTATAAGCTCCGCCCATTACACCTGGCAGTCAGTATAGAGAGAGCCAGCTCCATCTTAGCTCCCTGTCAATCATTGTTATAAGCTCCGCCCTTTACACCTGTCAGTCAGTATAGAGAGAGCCACATCCATCTTAGCTCCCTGTCAATCATTGTTATAAGCTCAGCCCTTTACACCTGGCAGTCAGTATAGAGAGAGCCACCTCCATCTTAGCTCCCTGTCAATCATTGTTATAAGCTCCGCCCTTTACACCTGGCAGTCAGCATAGAGAGAGCCACCTCCATCTTAGCTCCCTGTCAATCATTGTTATAAGCTCCGCCCTTTACACCTGGCAGTCAGTATAGAGAGAGCCACCTCCATCTTAGCTCCCTGTCAATAATTGTTATAAGCTCCGCCCTTAACAAGTAAACATATGTCTTTCCACAATATTCCTATTGTCTGGTAACCACCGAAAATCCACCCTCCCCTGCCTTGCCCATAGCTCAGTAGAGCACTATGGGAAATGGCGCTCATGAACAGTTGGGGCGCCATCACTGCATTATTGGAAGGGCCTCAGTCTGTTTACTCCATGACCTGGCCCAGTCACGCCACCAATGGTTACAAGAGGTGAGGTGTTGGCAAAAAGAAATCCCCAGGTTTGTGATAAGTATACTTCTTGTCCATCCATGAGGTCTGTTCTCTCTGTAAGTGGCTCTATGGACACAAATTATTACTATGAACTAGAAGTACTAGAACTGTGGCATTCTTTCTTCCCCCTGTCCAAACCTGCTATTGGCACTGGCCTCGGGACTTATAATCTGAGAGAGATCAGACCTTATTCATGTCATTGACCTTATCTTTTCACAGGGAGATGACGAGAGGACCCTGTCTGATATGGAACATCAAGTTAGCGGACTAACTGGGCGTCTAATTATCCACCAAGCAAACAGGTCAGATGCAGGGCGCTACGAGTGTATGGTGGACAATGGAATCCCACCGCCCATCAAGGCTGTCGCACGATTGATTGTCCGCTGTACGTGAGACCCTCTGCTGTATTTTCTGTATAAAACGTACACAATTGCCATTAACGCAAACAGATAGATTGCAGGGAACATTTACTAACAGAATGGAACATGAGAGACTGGTGTAAAACATGCCCAACCTGCGCACATTGCATATCATTATAAACCCCCGGTGCCAGGAGAATTGGGTGTAACTCTAGGCTTTTGCATGTTACAATGTGATCACATTTATCACCAATGTGTAGCTCGGCAGCTCTAGGATAACCCCTACAACTCTCAAGAAGCCAGTATGTGTCGTCTATTAACATAAACCCAAACTAAACAACATAAAACATATAAAAACCCAGCTTTACAAATGATAATTTATTTCCATCAGTGTTCTGTGTGTGGAGTTACACAGTTATTTGTAGAAAGGGACGCGCCTCTGAATATATTTACACCCTGAAACAGTGACTAGATATGTAGCAGGTTACTTTATTTTTAGACAATTGCTGAAACGAATGTACTGACTATTTAAATAAAGAACGATGACCCGAAACAAATCTACTGTTATTTATAAAATCTCTTACTTTGTATTTTAAAGTGCATGATGTGTCCGGCAGTTTTTATAACAATTACATTTGCAGAAAAAAAAAAAATAATTAAGACAAAGCTGAAGTTGCTGTGTTAATGGTTTCATTTTGTTACTCTAAAATCTGTGTTTTAACCCAAAACTAGCACATTTGGCTGATATCTGCTCCTAATGGAATTGTATTCTAAATGTATTCCAAAGAATGAGGAGAAACAAGTTTTAAATCAGTTATTTTTATACCCTTATATGACTTTTTCCCTGTGTTTTGCACATTTTTTCTCAAATAGCAGCAATTTAAAATTCATCTGTTTTGAGAAGCAGAAATCGATTTCAGTTCTGTAAAAGTAATTAGATAATTATTTATATAAACCACATGGACCCATTGTATTCAATATGAATATTTTATGATATAAAAACGCTCTCTTCTTCACGCGGAGTTGAGTCAATATTCTCTGAGCTAAAGATATTTTCGTTTAATTGTTCTGTTTTATATATTTTCCCTGTGTTTGTCTTTCCCTGCAGTTAAGCCAGAAATCCAGAAAGGGGTGCACCTGAGCAAAGTAGCGGTGTCCGGTGATGGGAAGAACGCCGTGGGTCTTGTGTGCAAAGCTGAAGGGATCCCAAATGTGGCTTTTAGTTGGGCTAAAAATGGGGTGACTTTGGATTACAAAAACCCCCGGTAAGTCCCTCCATTTCTTTATTTAGAGAGCTCTGTCCCACTTGATGTTTTATCGACACTGTTCACACTTTAACCCCTTAAGGACACATGACATGTGTGACATGTCATGATTCCCTTTTATTCCAGAAGTTTGGTCCTTAAGGGGTTAAGAAGCTGTATGTTATTTATGAGTCATGTCAACCCTTAGATATTTCTGCTACTTGTCCATTAAACGAAGAGATAAAAATCTCTATTTTAAGTGACTTCGGTGCGTGACTTCGGTGCACTCTGATTGGCTGCTGCCCGCGTTGACCTTAGTAATCATTTTTTATGCTCTGTCCTGTCGCTTATTCAGATATTCAGAGAAGACGCTGCATGAAACGTGGATTCACACCAGCACACTCGTCATTGTTAATGTCAGCGCCGTCCATGATTACGCTCTATTCACGTGCACGGCGACCAACGCTCTTGGAGTGGACAGCTTCACCCTTCAGCTCGTCAGCACCAGTAAGATAAACGTTCCGGATTGTCTTTAACAATATTTAAATCATTCCCTGAAAGTAAAATTAGCGAGTACACATAGCAAAGTTATTAAGCAGTCAATGATACACTAAACAGCAAGTTACCGTCTCGTCAAATGACTCACGAAGTACAAAACTTTGGCTAAAACACCCAAACTGTGACCATCACTGAGTTGGAAAATGATTTCAGATCACCTATTCGGTCGTAAAATTCACGTTTTGGTTTTCATTTGAGTACAGTTCAGTGTCTGGTCAATAAACGTTTTACGGGTTATTCACTAAAATGGGGATTGTTAGGAATTCAAAGTCAATTTCAAATGTTAGGAAAAAATATGGGAACTGGAAAACGTACATGATTTATACAAATGGTCCATTTTTTAACCTAAAATGTAAAACTCACATCGAGCCCTTGTCTGGTGGAACATGACAAATTCCACCGATGTTGGTAGGAGAGAGATTTTAACAATTTGTATTATTCGTCAATGAAAGTTTGAAAAGGTAGAAAATGTCCTGAAGAAAAGCATTGTTATTTTACAAGTCAACTTTTTAAATGATTATCAATATTAATTTACCCCTTACCAAGATTACACGTCTCAGTCTGCAGACTACTTAGAAAATAATCTAAAATAAGACAAATCGTTCTTTGCTGTGCGGTAATTATTAAATGTACCCACGTGGGTCTGTTTTATAATATTGATATTGAGAATATTCCAACAATTTAATATTACTTCATAGCTGGATAATGTTCTCAGTACAAGTATTACTAAAATCTATTTGTCAATTAATATAGATGTGACGGAACCATCCGTCTGTCTAGTACTCTTGTGGATTCGGCTATTTTAGGCCATCCGTCTAAAGGACTGATTTGGGATGTTATAAAGTATGTTTTACCGTTCCAGCCTGTTTTCCAGCCGTTCGCCTCGTTTCGCACGAACTCCCTGTCTAACATATGGGTGGCCGCCATCTTGGGACTGTTGCACGTGTTCGCGGCCATCTTGTGTACGAACAGCGGTGTTTGCCTGTGAACGCATGGAACTAAAAACGGATACCCAAACAGGCGAACACCGCTGAGACCTCCATACACCCAGAAGTTCGTGTTGGAACAACCGAACGACGAGCCATTCGGTAGTTACTTGTAATCAGCTATGGGGAATCCAGCGAACTCGGAGACAGTTGTGGATGCTAAGGATTTCGTGTGATTTTAACCGGTGAACGGAGACCGACTGCAGGGCCGAAACTTGTGGAACTCTTTTCGGCTAGAAGATCTGTGCAGTCGGTCTAAACTTCAATCGTCCATAACTCCCGAACCCCTTAACCGAATGGGCTAAGATTTGGACAGAGTGTTCCCCTAACCAAGACCTTTCAAGCGGTGCTGGTTACCCCCTGGTTTTGGGGTACATCCATAACTGGGGTGAATTGTTGTACAGTTTAATTGTGTTATGTGATTATCTGAGGGGAGGAGAGGTGGGGGTGTTACCCTGTGTATAATTGGTTATTTTCATCCTCCCCCTGGGAGTGCCCTGTGTGTGTCTTTTCCTAATAAAAAGCAGGCTGGATGTTCCAGTCCTCAGATCTTGTTTTGACCCTCAACACGGAGCTTCAGTCTCGTTATTGGGGGGATTCTTATTTACGCTCAAGGACTATTATTGGGAACTTATGCCGTTTGGTGGATATCGTTACTCGAGAGATTACTACTTCCCCTGGTTATGGTTCGTGGATTATACAGAATACGAACAAGGACTTGATACGGTGAGAGGGGAAGGTAGACTAAACAGTGACTTACTTATTAAGACAAAAAGGTGTCTTAACAATTGGTGGCAAGCGACGGGATGAATCCCACAACACAGAAGGAAAGAAATGCAGTATGAACAGTTAAGACGTGCTACTCTTAAGGACATAATAGAACGCCGAGGTCGATCAGCAAGCAATTTAAAGAAACGAGAAATTATTGCTTTGCTAAGGGAAATGGATGCAACACAGGGAACGGAGAACGCTAATGTGCCCAGCAGTTTGGATTTAACACCCGAGGAGATACAATTTAACCGGGCAGTGCAAATAAGGCTGGCACACTTTGGCCCCAACCCCTCAGCAGACATTGTGGAACGTGTGCAAGCTGCAGTAGCAGCACACCAAGCGCTCCAAGGAAGGGGAGCTGCAGCAGCAGAGGTACCCAATAACGATTCCGGAAGGAAAAAGGTACCATTTGCTGCATTCAAAAACTTTATTGAAAATGAAGGAGAGATCGATGGGTTTCTGGCCGATTTTGAGAGGCAGTGTGCCCTCCATCAGGTACCCACAGACCAATGGGTCACCATCCTTTCTGGGAAATTATCCGGCCGGGCTAGTGATGCATTTCGGGCCATCCCAGAGGAGGAGATCACCAGTTACCGGGCAGTGAAGGATGCGCTTCTAGCCAGGTATGCGGTGACCCCAGAAGTTTACAGACGGCGCTTCAGGGAAACCAACAAACAAAGTGGCGATTCGTATGTGGAATGGGCCTGCAGAGTTCACCGTACTGCAACCCACTGGATGGCAGGATGCCAAGCAGTATCGGGGGAAGAGGTACTACAGGTATTCTTACTGGAACACTGTTTCGAGAAATTGCCTACCGGGGTTCGGGAGTGGGTCAGAGATAGAAAACCCTCTACCCTACCCGAGGCGGCCCGGTTGGCAGACGAATATACTGATGCTCGCAAACTGGACAGTACTGTGGTTAAAGTTCCGACCAGAGTGGAATACCGACCAGCAGCCCCTCCGATTTCAACAACCTACCAACCCCCAGTGCATCGCAGCCCAGTAGTACCACCGTCCAATAATTATGTACAGCCATCCAAATTTAATGCCCGGGATTATTCCCAACCCATCCGGTGCTTTCTGTGCAAACAGTTGGGACACAAGCGCCCGGAGTGTCCGCTGAACCAAGCTAACCAAGCTCAGTCCTGGAGGAGAGCAGCCAACCCGAATCAGCGACCACCACAGCCTGCTGCTCACTGTGTAGAACAGGAGGAATTCTGGGGTATCTTGCACGAAGCCGACCCGGTGCAAGCCGCCCATCAGGACAATCGCCAGCAACACCGGCAGACTGTGAAACTAAATGGCCGAGTGGTAAATGGACTTAGAGACACAGGAGCCACCATGACACTGCTCCAAAAGAACTTGGTCTCAGAACACCAGCACACCGGAGACACAGTAGCCGTGAGGGTAGCAGGGGGAGCCGTATTCCGGTTACCTGTTGCCCGTGTTCACCTGGACTGGGGAGTGGGCGCTAGACACGTGGATGTTGGGGTTATGAAAGACTTGCCCGCTGATGTGCTTCTTGGTAATGATTTGGCCCCTTTGGTTTCGGCCTATGCTCCAATGGGTCCCTTGGACGTTAACCCAGTGACTACTCGCTCTCAGACCCGTGCCTCTGGAACCAGCCCACCTGCCGAGGAGGCCCAGGTAAGACCCTTTTCCCCGACTGACACCTTAGCTCAGACCCCCTTACGTTGGGATTCCCCAGAGGAGTTTGGGAGGGAAACCCGGGCAGATCCTACCTTACAAAAGTACAGGGACAGAGCAGACGCTGGAGAAGAAGGGATAGACGGAGAGCGGTATAAGTGGGTGGGGGACAGGCTATACAGAATCCCGAAACCTTCCCAGAAAAAGATAGCCCCTCCGCAGAACCACCAGCTGGTGGTACCCGCGAAATACCGGCAGGAGCTTCTGCGGATAGGGCACGATGTCCCTTTAGCAGGACATCTAGGGTCACGACGCACAGCCTATAGGATCTCCCAGAATTTCTTTTGGCCCAACTTCAACCAGGCTGTGCGGATATATTGCAGTACTTGTGACACATGTCAACGGGTAGGAAAACGGGGGGACCACCCTAAGGCTAAACTATCAGCGATGCCTATTATAGGGGAGCCCTTTTCCCGCATAGCTGTTGACATTGTGGGTCCACTGGCCAGGGCTAGTCCATCAGGCAAGAAGTATATTCTTACTGTAGTGGACTATGCCACTCGCTATCCAGAGGCAGTAGCGCTGTCGAACATAGAGGCAGAGACAATTGCTGATGCCCTGGTGAGGATTTTTACCCGGGTTGGGTTCCCTAAAGAGATCCTCTCCGACCAGGGAACCCAATTTACTGCGGTGCTCACCCAGCAGCTGTGGAAAGTATGTGGCATTAAACCCTTGCTTAGCTCGCCTTACCATCCACAGACTAACGGTCTCTGCGAGCGTTTTAACGGTACCCTCAAGCAGATGCTGAGGACCTTTACGGACACTTGCAGGGACTGGGAGAGATTCTTGCCGCACCTTCTGTTTTCATACCGGGAGGTGCCCCAGGAATCTACTGGGTTCTCCCCTTTTGAGTTACTGTATGGGAGACGGGTCCGCGGACCCCTAGATCTCATCCGGGGACACTGGGAAGGGGAGACCGAGCAAGAAGGGACCCCCATAGTACCATATGTTCTGGAACTTCGGGACCGCATGGAGAAACTGTCCCTGATGGTAAGGGAGAATCTCCAGGCGGCCCAGGGGAAACAGAAGAGGTGGTACGATCAGGGTGCCCGACAGCGAGCCTTCCAGGTGGGGCAAAAAGTATTAGTGCTCAAACCTGTGAAGGCCAACAAGATGCAAGCCTCTTGGCAAGGCCCGTACAGGATAGTGGCGCAGATCTGCGATACTACCTATTTGATAGCCAGCTGTTCCGACGAAAGGGTCCAGAGATCCTTTCATGTGAACATGCTGAAAGAGTATCAAGAACGACCTGAGAACATTGCAGCTGTATGTGCCCCAGCTGCAGATGACCCGGAGAATTTGTCTCTCCCTGATCTATTAGAAAGGGACCCCCAGACTGACCTCACCTCCCTCGTACAGTTAGGAGACAGGTTAAACCCCACAGAAAAGATCCAAGCGAAACAGTTGTTATGGGAGAAGCAAGCAACTTTTTCCCAGGAGCCAGGTTACACCCACCTCGCTATACACAAGGTAGAGACCCCCGGACAGACCCCCTTACGACAGCCGCCCTACCGTATCCCTGAAGCAGTCCGAGATGGAATGCGGAAGGAGATACAGGAGATGACCCAGCTTGGGGTCATCGAACCCTCTGACAGCCCTTGGGCTTCACCTGTAGTCCTAGTACCGAAGAAAGATGGGACCACCCGGTTCTGTGTGGACTACAGGCGACTCAACGAGCGGACTACCACTGACGCCTACCCGATGCCCCGGGTAGACGAATTATTGGATCGTATTGCCAGGGGACGTTATCTGACCACCATAGACCTATGTAAGGGCTACTGGCAGATTCCCCTGGCCGAGGATGCTATCCCCAAGTCGGCCTTCGTCACCCCATTCGCTCTGTGGAGCACATTCATGTCGATTAGAGTGTGACGTCATCATAGCGCGACCCGCGAGAAAGGGCGGGCGCGCAATAGAGACATAAGTAGCTTCTCACACTCATTCCCGACAGGGCCATTGAAGGGATCATTGGATTCCGAGCGCGCAGCCCGTTACAGCACCCCACCGCCTGCTACAGCATTTCATCAAAGGTAAAGAGACCCTCTACAAACAACGAGCAAGCAAGGAAGGAGCCTGGAGGACGCATTGCACAAAGGAGGACTGACTACATGTTCCTCTATCCTGGCACAGACCGGAGATAATCCCTTGGACGCAGATACAAACAACTAATGATACAGGGAATCCTCTGGCCTCTAACTGTGGTGAGATCTAACCATTTAACACTTGGAGTAATAACTACTTATAATCATCAGTGTATACACATTTGGACTGTAAATACTTTTTTCATTTTTTTCTCATTTTTTCTTATATTTTTTTCTTCTTTTTACTGTTTTATTTTTTGGACATTCTCTTTGTTTTTTCACATATATATTTTTTCTATACTACTGATAAATTTTTTCTATATTACTGATGAATTTTTCTGTACAGTGTATATAAGAGATAGAGGGCTCTCTATCATATAGTGCCTTTGTGCACTTTACTTGATTATCTTTTGCGGTTTATATTGGGGGCTTTTTGTATATATTAATTATTGTTTAGGTGCAATGGTAGGATTGTAGATATATTTTGTTAGTCATCAAGTATACCTTTATGATATTCTATTCGCTTTGATTATTTAAATAAAACTATTTTTGCAAGAATTAGCTTCTAAGCAGTATTTATACAGAGTGCGGTATCCTTTTTTGTTGCATATATTATTGGGAGGTACCAGGAGTGGGTTACCCGGATATCCAGCACCTGTTAGATGGAAGAGTGCCTGTACATTTCTCTTCATCGTCACCCCATTCGGCCTGTACCAATTTAGGGTCATGCCTTTTGGGATGAAGAATGCCCCGGCTACTTTCCAACGGATGGTGGATAGACTCCTGGATGGCTTCCAAGAATTTGCCTGTGCATACTTGGATGACATAGCGATCTATAGTGGGTCCTGGGAGGAACACCTGGTACACATAGGGGTAGTGCTGGATAAGATCCGGGCCGCTGGCCTGACATTGAAGCCAGAAAAGTGCCATGTAGGTATGGCAGAGGTACAGTACCTGGGTCACCGAGTGGGATGTGGGAACCAGAGACCAGAGCCCGCCAAAGTAGAAGCGGTGGCTAACTGGCCCACACCCACTACTAAGACCCAGGTATTGGCCTTCTTAGGGACAGCGGGGTACTACCGACGTTTCGTTCCTGACTACAGCTCTATTGCTAAACCCCTGACAGATCTGACGAAAAAGAATTTGCCTAAGCAGGTCCTGTGGTCCCCGGCTTGTGAAGCTGCGTTCCAGGCACTGAAGCAAGCTCTCGTGAATGCCCCTATCTTGGCTGCCCCAGTCCCTAACAAACGCTTTCTCGTTCACACAGATGCTTCCATGTATGGACTGGGGGCTGTGTTAAGCCAAGTTGGGGAAGATGGAGGAGAGCATCCTGTCGCATACCTCAGCCGAAAATTACTACCCCGAGAAGTGAGTTATGCGGCAGTTGAAAAAGAATGTTTAGCCCTAGTCTGGGCATTGAAAAAGTTAAGTCCCTACTTGTATGGGCAAGAATTTTCCCTTGTAACAGACCATAACCCCCTCGTTTGGCTTAACCGGGTCTCAGGCGACAATGGGAGACTGCTGAGATGGAGCTTGGCATTACAACCGTACAATTTTACTATTAGCTACAGACCCGGTAAGCTGAACGGAAATGCGGATGGCTTATCACGACAGACCGACATATCCACCACCTCGTAAGTCCGGACATCCCCAAGTTGACCCGCCACAGGGTCAAGCCGGGTCTGCCGGAGTGTTCCACAAGGGGGGAGCCGTGTGACGGAACCATCCGTCTGTCTAGTACTCTTGTGGATTCGGCTATTTTAGGCCATCCGTCTAAAGGACTGATTTGGGATGTTATAAAGTATGTTTTACCGTTCCAGCCTGTTTTCCAGCCGTTCGCCTCGTTTCGCACGAACTCCCTGTCTAACATATGGGTGGCCGCCATCTTGGGACTGTTGCACGTGTTCGCGGCCATCTTGTGTACGAACAGCGGTGTTTGCCTGTGAACGCATGGAACTAAAAACGGATACCCAAACAGGCGAACACCGCTGAGACCTCCATACACCCAGAAGTTCGTGTTGGAACAACCGAACGACGAGCCATTCGGTAGTTACTTGTAATCAGCTATGGGGAATCCAGCGAACTCGGAGACAGTTGTGGATGCTAAGGATTTCGTGTGATTTTAACCGGTGAACGGAGACCGACTGCAGGGCCGAAACTTGTGGAACTCTTTTCGGCTAGAAGATCTGTGCAGTCGGTCTAAACTTCAATCGTCCATAACTCCCGAACCCCTTAACCGAATGGGCTAAGATTTGGACAGAGTGTTCCCCTAACCAAGACCTTTCAAGCGGTGCTGGACTCAAGGGTGTACCCCCTGGTTTTGGGGTACATCCATAACTGGGGTGAATTGTTGTACAGTTTAATTGTGTTATGTGATTATCTGAGGGGAGGAGAGGTGGGGGTGTTACCCTGTGTATAATTGGTTATTTTCATCCTCCCCCTGGGAGTGCCCTGTGTGTGTCTTTTCCTAATAAAAAGCAGGCTGGATGTTCCAGTCCTCAGATCTTGTTTTGACCCTCAACACGGAGCTTCAGTCTCGTTATTGGGGGGATTCTTATTTACGCTCAAGGACTATTATTGGGAACTTATGCCGTTTGGTGGATATCGTTACTCGAGAGATTACTACTTCCCCTGGTTATGGTTCGTGGATTATACAGAATACGAACAAGGACTTGATACGGTGAGAGGGGAAGGTAGACTAAACAGTGACTTACTTATTAAGACAAAAAGGTGTCTTAACAATAGATATTTATTTCCTTGCATAGATCAGTTATATAGAGCTTTAGAAGATGCTGTAATTACACAAACTCATCCTGGAGAAATGTCTTTCTTTGTTTTTTAATGGTTTGTTTATGTGGAATTATTAAGCATCAATTCGTTTTTTTTTTTTGTTTATTCCCTAAATAGGGAGCTGTAATAAAGGCCTCAATTTAATATTTTTGGATAAACGTTGAAATGATTTAATATTAGTTGATATACTGACATATTTTTACATATTTTTACATATTTTTGTCATTTTTATATTTTGGAAAAAAAAGTCTAAAAGTTTATCAAAACATCTAAAATCGTTTTAACGGCTCGTCCAAAAATATTACGATGAGGCCAAACTGATAAAAACAGAAATTTATCAAATCATCTATTTTTCGAGCCTTTAGCCCAAATCTTACAGTTTGTTGTTGTTCTGTTCAGTTCACGGTTTAGTGCATAAATAACATGCAGGTTGGGCTCGCTGTCTCATTTTTACGTCCCCCCATTTACACTTGCTCCGCAGGTCGCCCAGACCCCCCTTTTGGTCTAAGAGTCCTTAGCTTCACACATAACTCTGTGACCCTCGGGTGGAATGCTGGGTTTGACGGGGGTGAAAAACAGCAATTTCGAGTCAGGTGAGGATCTAAAGTGTAGAGCTATTACATTATATATTGGGCAACTCTCACAATGTTCATACTAGATGGGCCGAACGGTTCTTATCTACCGTCACATTCCATGTTCTATGTTCAGACAGACTAATACTGAGCAGCAGATTTTACACTCAAATTGTTTAGGATTAAACTAACATCCCATTAACTAACACAACCTCACTCCATGTCAACTTACACAACCTCACTCTGTGTCAACTTACACAATGTCACTCCATATCAATTTACGCAACCTCACTCCATGTCAACTTACACAACCTCACTCTGTGTCAACTTACACAATGTCACTCCATATCAATTTACGCAACCTCACTCCATGTCATCTTACACAACCTCCCTCTGTATCAACTTACGCAACCTCACTCCATGTCAACTTACACAACCTCACTCTGTATCAACTGACACAACCTCACTCTGTATCAACTTACACAACCTCACTCCATATCAACTTACACAACCTCACTCCATATCAACTTACACAACCTCACTCTGTATCGACTTACACAACCTCACTCCATATCAACTTACACAACCTCACTCCGTATCAACTTACACAATCTCACTCCGTATCAACTTACACAATCTCACTCCATATCAACTTACACAACCTCACTCCATGTCAACTTACACAACCTCACTCCGTATCAACTTACACAACCTCACTCCGTATCAACTTAAACAACCTCACTCCATATCAACTTACACAACCTCACTCTGTATCGACTTACACAACCTCACTCCATATCAACTTACACAACCTCACTCCATGTCAACTTACACAACCTCACTCCATATCAACTTACACAGCCTCACTCCGTATCAACTTACACAACCTCACTCCATATCAACTTACACAACCTCACTCCATGTCAACTTACACAACCTCACTCCATGTCATCTTACACAACCTCACTCCGTGTCAACTTACACAACCTCACTCCGTATCAACTTACACAACCTCACTCCGTGTCAACTTACACAACCTCACTCCATATCAATTTACACAATCTCACTCTGTGTCAACTTACACAATGTCACTCCATATCAATTTACGCAACCTCACTCCATGTCATCTTACACAACCTCCCTCTGTATCAACTTACACAACCTCACTCCATGTCAACTTACACAACCTCACTCTGTATCAACTGACACAACCTCACTCCGTATCAACTTACACAACCTCACTCCGTATCAACTTACACAACCTCACTCCGTATCAACTTACACAATCTTACTCCGTATCAACTTACACAACCTCACTCCGTATCAACTTACACAACCTCACTCCGTATCAACTTACACAACCTCACTCCGTATCAACTTACACAATCTCACTCCGTATCAACTTACACAACCTCACTCCGTATCAACTTACAACCTCACTCCGTATCAACTTACACAACCTCACTCCGTATCAACTTACACAACCTCACTCCGTATCAACTTACTCAACCTCACTCCGTATCAACTTACACAACCTCACTCCATATTAACTTACACAACCTCACTCCATGTCAACTTACACAACCTCACTCCATATCAACTTACACAACCTCACTCCATATCAACTTACACAACCTCACTCCGTATCAACTTACACAACCTCACTCCATATCAACTTACACAACCTCACTCCATGTCAACTTACACAACCTCACTCCATATCAACTTACACAACCTCACTCCGTATCAACTTACACAACCTCACTCTGTATCAACTTACACAACCTCACTCCATATCAACTTACACAACCTCACTTCATGTCAACTTACACAACCTCACTCCATATCAACTTACACAACCTCACTCCGTATCAACTTACACAACCTCACTCCATATCAACTTACACAACCTCACTCCGTATCAACTTACACAACCTCACTCCGTATCAACTTACACAACCTCACTCCGTATCAACTTACACAACCTCACTCCGTATTAACTTACACAACCTCACTCCGTATCAACGTACACAACCTCACTCTGTATCAACTTACACAACCTCACTCTATGTCAACTTACACAACCTCACTCCATATCAACTTACACAACCTCCCTCTGCATTAACTTACACAACCTTACTCCATATTATTTGTATTATTTTATTATTTATATAGCGCCATCAGATTCCGTAGCGCTGTACAATGGGTATATCATATTACATAACCTCACTCTGTATCGATTTACACAACATCCCTCTACCTGATATAAAAGTCCCTTCTGTTTAATCCAATTTTTTTTATTTATAATTTGTTCAGTTATAATCATTCACACTGAATGTCTTTATACATTTATGGATTGTTTGATTAGTACGAGTTACCCGAGGTAGTCCATGCTCTAATTGCATTAAAGCGGCTCTCACGCACTCTGTAACATTATCTCAGGGTTTGGTGGAGAAGGTAACAATGTCTCTTTTAGGTACCGATGGCCGGGAGCCGGAAGTTTCATGTACGTTGATGTATTCCCACCTGAAGCTACGGTTTTCACCATCACGGGGCTGAGAGGGAACACGACCTATAACTTTTCTGTGAATGCGGTCAATGTTCTAGGAGACAGCGATTATGCGGACAGTGGGGCTATCATCAGCGTCACAACGCAAGGTGACCATCTAGACTCCAAGTGGGAGATTTATCAACAATGTGCTCCAAAGGGAGCTCTTTATTTTATCTCAGATCTGTTCCTATTTATGGTCTAATAAGTGTTGGCTTTTCTCTTCCCAAATTCTGCCAATTTACACTGAATTATCCATTTATAAAAAGTCAGCCAAATACAGATAAAAAAAGGCCGAAAGACGAGAACCACCATACTGCTGTAAAAAATACTTTTACATCACAAACAATATGACACCTATGGAGCAAAGCAGCAACAAATGAAAAAATAATTCACAAAAATGTCTGCGGTGCTTTGTTTAATCTGCTGTTGTGTTTCTGTATTAACCCTATCATAGCCTTGCACTATCCATCCTATAGTGTCTTTTTGCAATTAGATCAGTCGATCACGTTTGTATGTATGTATGTATGTATGTGTATGTGTGTGTGTATGTATGTCAGTATGTGTGTGTGTATGTATGTATGTCAGAATGTCAGTATGTATATATGTATGTGTGTGTGTGTGTGTGTGTCAGTATGTATCTATGTGTGTATGTATGTATGTGTGTGTTTGTGTGTGTATGTATGTCAGTATATATGTGTGTGCGTGTATGTGTGTGTGTGTATGTATGTGTGTGCGTGTATGTGTGTGTGTGTGTATGTATGTATGTATGTGTGTGTGTGGGTGTATGTATGTCAGTATGTATGTGTGTGCGTGCATGTATGTATGTGTGTGTGTGTGTGTGTGTGTGTATGTGTATGTATGTCTGTATGTATGTGTGTGTGTTTCTGTGTATGTATGTATGTATGTATGTATGTATGTATGTACGTATGTATATGTATGTGTATGTATGTATGAATCTCAGTATGTATGTATGTATATGTGTGTGTATGTATGTATGAATTTCAGTATGTATGTATGTGTTTGTCTTATCGCACACTTTCTATATTTTTTATTAGAATGCTGTTTTTCTTATTAAATTTACAGAGGAAAAGAAAATCAAATAAATGACAGAATAAAGATCAGAATTACAATATGAATTTATTTTACTTGCTATTAAGTTATAAAACATGAATTAGTGTACGTTTTATAAATGATAAAATGGTTAGAAAAAGATTGATGGGGTTGGGATTATGGCTGGATGTTATTGGGAATGTAGGGGTTAAACATATTTGTTTGTTTATATGTTTTATGTAACATGTCCAGAGATTATGAGTACCATTAAATTGGGTGATAGTAACAACCCCTGGATGTTGGGCTAAGGTAACATCCCCAGGACGTACTTGGAAACCAGAGTAATCTGAATGTACCTTTCCTGGTTAAATACTTTGTTATTATTATTATCTGTATGACGTGTTGATACTGTATGCTGCAGTGGGAAATATCGCCCCCTAGGGAGGAATCCCTGCTATTGCATGTGCTCATTAGACGAGCATTAGTTTGAGGGTGAATCAAAACATTTGTTTTTTTGTTAATTTAATCCGAAAACAAATATCGCCCAATAAATTAATGAATAAACGAATTGGCCATTCGTACTGGCCATTCGTACTGCTATTGTGAGTGCATGAATCCCTATTTAGGGGGGCATTCCGAAAATTATCGGAAAAAAACTGAAACAAAAATTCTTAGTGCTCGTAACCTGAAATAACATACAATGTATTCTCTTGCAGATGATCACAGAGTGGTGATTCTCACAGCCCCACCACCCGTCGCACTACCAGAAGGTAAGATAAAGGACAAACAGACCATAAACATGTGATATTATAGTTAGAGGTTTGATGGGTAATCCTTCCTGCGCTTAACGTGGAATTCTTTGTAATTAATTAGGTCCTTCTAATATTGTGTGATTCTTAGACAGGTGATAATATATCATTTTCTCCCAGCCCCCTCTTTGTTGCCGATGCTTATAGTGGCGGTGTGTGTTGGTGCAGCGGCCCTTCTGATGTCTAACGTAGGACTTGTCTGTTGCCTGGTAAAAAAATACCGACAGAAAAAACTAAAAGGTAATTACAAAATACGTCTCCAAGCCCATGGGGGATTTATTAAGCCAAAGGCTTAACACCTTTATGTACAAGTTTTAGAGCGTTTTACGAACATTTTTATTTTCCTACTTTGGGAAGTAGAGCAGTGAGAACAAAGCTCCCTTTTCTGGAGCTCTGGTATTTCCACTTTATTGGTGGCAGCCGGCAGATTCACGCCTTTGACATGAATTAATTTTCATGGGAATGGAATCATTCTTGACTCATTAATTTTTTTGAGAGGAATCGTGTAATTACCGGCTCTCATACTGCGTTTACTCCATGCGTTTGACATAGATTGGATGGTTCTCTCTGCTTGATCCAGTGGCCCTGGGGATACATTAACTCTCACTATGATTCTGTGTGTCTATTTCTTACAGGAGACGGAGAAAAGAAAGAAGAGGGGTAAGTGGATAATAAGATGTACCCCTGATTCTCTAGGACCCAATGTTTATCTGGAGATTATTATTGGCTATACGTTCTCCAGTTAACTGATGGGTTACACCACCATCTCGTTCCTGATTTCTCCACTTATTTACATTGTTGTGATTAGATAACAGAGATATTTTTTTTATTAACGATCTGTTTGTCCCCTCAGAGCAGCACAAAGCACACTAAATGAGTATGGAGACAGGGAGCTCATCAACACTCATGCAAAGAAGACATTGCTGATAGACAGTGGATCGGAGACGGGATCTAGTATGTATCAGGTGAGACCACTGTGGTGGGATGGGGTCTAGTGTGTATCAGGTGAGACCACTGTGGTGGGATGGGGCCTAGTGTGTATCAGGTGAGACCACTGTGGTGGGATGGGGTCTAGTATGTATCTGGTGAGACCACTGTGGTGGGATGGGTTCTAGTGTGTATCTGGTGAGACCACTGTGGTGGGATGGGGTCTAGTGTGTATCTGGTGAGACCACTGTGGTGGGATGGGGTCTAGTGTGTATCTGGTGAGACCACGGTAGTGGGATGGGATCTAGTGTGTATCTGGTGAGACCACTGTGGTGGGATGGGGTCTAGTGTGTATCTGGTGAGACCACGGTAGTGGGATGGGATCTAGTGTGTATCTGGTGAGACCACTGTGGTGGGATGGGGTCTAGTGTGTATCTGGTGAGACCAGTGCGGTAGGACGGGGTCTTATGTGTTGTAGAATTTTTAGAGGACCTTGAACACACATTTTTTTCAGGGAGTACTCTCACTAGGGTGCTTTAAAACACAGAGGGCCCTAGCCCAGACAAATCCATTGGAACAAAAAGTAGGTTTCTTCAGCAGGTAGACTTTTGGTATTGTGGAGTACAAAAATGTAGATGTTTTGGCTCCCTCTGAATCTTGTTCCTTATAAAGGTTTTCCTCAATAAATTCTAAAAGAATAACCTAGCATAAAATATCTGCAGCCATCCATCTGACTACTATTCTCATCATCCCCAGTGGACACAGAAATGGGAGCCATTTAATCACTAACCAGTAAATTGTGATGAATTGACAGCTGATCTTATATCCTTTAGCCCCCTTTACATCCTTCCTCTCTCTGAAACCACCCATGGCAAGGCACCCCTAAAACCGACATAGCTATACATCTTATAATAGGGTTACTCTCTTGCAGTTTGATTCCTATTGATTATAATAATGTTTCTATTCTTAGTAAATCTGCTCTGTGTTTGTGCAGGAGAGTACATCTGATTCTGGACTTTATTACTACCCAGAAAGAGACTACTGGCCAACGCTTCCCCCTCACTACGAGACAGCAGAGCCCGAGGATGCAGGGGGTCACACCTGGCCAGGTATGCAGAGCTTGGGCTAATGATGGTAAAAAAAACACTTGCAATGTTCTAAACCCTCCATATTAATGGCTCTGTAAATGCATGTTGCAAAGAAAGTGAAAATGAAAGCTAAGTATCCCATCAGTTATTGACTGGAAATGGCTGCCCGCCTCTCCTAATCATGCGGATTACTAATCTGTGATTTAAAATTATATTATGCATTACATTTACTCTGTTAAAGTGGTATGACTTGGATTAGCACTGTATTGTATTAAGCAAAGATTATTAAACAGATCTTTCAGTTCATTCCTCGCTCAGTAGTTTTAAACACATAAAGCTGTAAAATTATTAGAAATATGTTTTTTTCCTGTTGCTAAGACAACAGTGAATTTCAACCTATTACTGCGCTGTGTGTGTCACATGACATCCGACAGGAATGAATGAGAACTTCGTAAAATATTTAACTTCTTTAATGGTATCTTAACTGTGGTTTTCAGTTTCAGAAATGGAAGAGAAAAATCCTGCAATGCAATATTTAGATATAAATGGGCTTTCTCACGAAAGTAAGCTGGAGTAGCAACATTAACAGATCAGTGAACGTCGTCAGAATTTAAACGATGGTGTGTGGAGACCTATGGACCTGGTATCTTTATAACAATGTTATTATTTAAAATATCTCATTATAGATGGCGGCTATGAAGGCTGGATTGCGTCGTCTGATGCACACGAATATGAAGAGGTCGGCCAGGATTACCCACAAGTCCCCAGGTCCAAGTGGGCATTTGGAGCCACGGTGAGTCACATGATCTGTCACAATTTGATCCCATGCTTGTCTTGTACTTGTCACATGACACCTAGCCAACATTTACTCTCCTCTCTCGTTACAGGCCAGCCAGAGGGAAGGGATGCCAAGGGCAGAATACCAAGGGCCAAGCCGAATTTACGATGAACCAGATATGGCCCGTGCTGCAGTGTATGAGACTCAGTATGGGGGTGAGGGACACTTAGTATGACCCTCATGGCAGCTCTGATGGCTTTTATCTCTCCAGCAATTAGTCCACTAGTTCAATATTTCAATGCTTACTGGGTCCGCAGATAGAACATTTCTAAATAAACACTTTTTTACAACCCAAACCCACATCTATAGTGGTTACTTTGAACTGAATGTTCATCATACTGAATAGATCCTTATAGATAAAATTACACCCACGTTTCCATTTAAATGGACATAATTGTGACCGTATACTCAATTTATTGTATATCTTACTGCACAAAACGTTTCCCTATGCAAAATATACACATACACATACATATGCAAAATATTTTAGTGCTCAGATAATAAATGAGCACAAAATCATAAAACAAGCAAAAACGAGATTGCGGGTTGTACAAATGGCTAATGGTTTAACAACTTATGATATCCTTCAGATTCTAGCAATAACCTATAATACTGCAGTGTATGAAGTGCCCACAAGATGGCAGTATAGGCTCATTCCAATATAATCCAAATCTGTGTCCTCATCCCATGCGTTTTTAGTTATTTATTTATTGCGTAAACTCAAATAAAGTTAAACTGATACATCTTGTAGAATTTCAAGCAAAAAACAGGTTGTCAAGTTACGGTGGTGCAGGGCATCTATTGTGTTACAGAGCTTCTAAGTATGATTGCGTAGTTTTACACCGTGAAGATGTCGATTATCCTGCTTGACAAAAAAAAATATGTAAAAATATTTATAATTTGAACTGCGATCTCTTTATAAAGTATATGAAAATAATCCCTCAGAGCATGTGTCACATTTTAAAAACACAAAAGAAAACTAGACGCAGAGCGAGCTTTCATTGGCTTGAATTATTTATTGAAGTATTTGTAAACCGCTTAGTTGGTCACTCCACACCTTACACCCACAAAGAAGACATTTTTCATAGAACTGAAACGACTAAAATAGACATAAATTAGACAACATAAATAAACCACAAAACTAGACATTTCTCTGTTTAAATAGAATTTTAAATAAACAATCCTGGTGTAAAATAAATTCACCATGTTCATTCATCATTAACATTTACTGCCCTAGAATGTTCAGTAAACAATAAATTGGTAAAAATACAGCAAAACTAAAATTTAATGAACGGCTTGGGGAAAATACGTTGATACTTCTTGGCCTGTTCATTAACGAGCGTGTTGTGGCAATTTAGGAGATTTTTTGAAAATGATCCACATAATAACAGGAAGGACACCATACTGCTGTCAAACACTTTGATGTGTGCCAGGCAGAATTTAGGATTCCTAAACATAGTTATGGAGATTTGTAGCACTGTATGGGTGCTGGATACACAAGGACTGTGTATCCTCACATTTACTGTAACAAAACTATCTCCACCCCTTCCGATGTCTGTAGCATGGAGAAATGATGGTGGACTACTCCTCCTGGGTGAAGCTATCTACTTCCAGAATACACTTTGGAAAATCCATAGAGGTCCCACCACCAGAGAGGAAGCTCTCTGTTTTTTTTTTGTTGGGAGTTAGGTCACCCTATCCGGAATAGCAAGACCTCCGTCTCTCCATGTCACAGGCAGTAAAAGCACAAACACACTATAAATGATAAACTGGTGAAGAACGTCATCAGGCCTAAAATACCGGGTCATATATTACGATCTCCACTTTAATCAGATTATCTGATATGTTTATGGGAAATGTATCACTTATTAAACATAAACATCTGAACAATGTTATTTTGTATTTGTGTGAAAGCGTTGAGCATCGAGTCGATCAATATCTCACACTTACATTTACTGTGATAACAAAGACCAATATGGTCCAAAATCAGCTATTTCATAGAAATGATAAAACTATTGGATTAGGCCCTTAAATACAGACCTGGCTCCAATAAGCAAAGAGCAGACTAAGAAGCAGAAGTCCTGCTTAATATCTGGAATGCCTGCTGTTGGGACTCCAGCTCCTATTCTGCGTTACAGTTTGCCAATCTCTGCATTTCGTCCGTACATCAGGCACTTCTTTACAAACTTTGGCAAATGACTGGTTTCATTGAAACCAAGATATTCAGAAAAAATAAACAGTTGGTACATCCGAGCTGGATTTTGGCAGTCGGTGTGATTGTAGCTTATTACTGAAAGTTGAGCAAGTGTCTAAATGACAGTTCTTGGCTTATTTTTTAAATGCTGGGGAGGGAGGGGAGGGAGGGGAGGGAGGGGAGGGAGGGGAGGGAGGGGGGGGGGTCTGTATCCTCCTTGTATAGGAGTGCCTGTGATTGATGGGGTTCTGAGTAAACATGCAGCTAATCTACTCATCTAAGCCTTGAGTTAGAAAGTTGGGGTTTATTTACGGAACAGGTCAAAAAATTTACAGAAAATTAACCAATTTGCAAATGTCAGGTAAAAGTGAGCAAAGTGGTAATATTGCTTAAATCAGGTACTTTTACAGCTGAGGAATTTTGGAATATATTTTGCTAATTTAACTTTCAATCTTCCACAATATACAGCTTAATGATAAACAAATCCCCAAATAAAATGCATGTATTTTGTATATTGTATGGGGCTGGATTGACTAATGGGTGGGTTCTGTGTCCCGTTAACTCCATTTAATGTAATCTCTATATTACTCTGGAGCATTGCTAATATAATTCAATGAGTCTGCCAAATAACCCCAGCCATGATGCGGGTTGCAGGAAACGTTAGTGCCCTGGAGAAGGCGTTCCCAGCTCAGCGAAGGGTTCTGAAGGATGCTTATCAATCCTACACTCTGTCAAGCAGGTTATGAAGGAGCTGCCCAGCATGTGCGGAATTCATTCACTTCCAATGTGACATCAGTTTTCTAATCCAGACAGTCACTTTGTGGTCCTGCAAAAGACTAATGAACTGGTTTCACACTGGGAGATTATTGTCTGGACTCATGGGCAACATTTTTAACGCCTGGAAAAAGAATGCCGAATCCATGAGTTCCTCGCAAGAACCTTTCAACCGGATGAGCGTAGTTACTGGATAATTCATTTTAATGACAGAATGACTGAAGCCAATCAACGTGGCCAATTTAATCCCACATAATGATCTATCCTGCTGAATTTCACTACTGACAGGAGCCCAGGTGATTATACCCAAGCAGTATCACCACTTGGATATATTCAGACCAAGCCCAGGAATCCTGCCAGTCCAAACCCAGCCCATCTTTACTTGGTAAGATGCTCTTCGAAGAAATCTGGGATCATTTTGGGGTAATCTGTGATGCTGGCTATGAAACCGATAATATGCTGGCAAGCAGTTGGTGTTGGGGTTAAAAGTTTCACAGAAACCAGGAACAATACAGTAAATGGTAGGAGTTATCAGCGAGGTCAGGTTTGGCAAAGGGTTTGTCGTTATTTCAAATCAAACCATGGGGACTAGACGCTCCGTGTGGAGATACACTCTCCTTCCGCTGGTGGAAGGATCTTGACTTGAGGACTAGAAAAGTAGTCCAGGTCTGCGCTGTTCCTATAAGGAAGATGTGGATTGGTGGCGGGCAGAGGACATGACACGTCTACGCTTCAACAAGAGCTTTATCTGAGGACAGAATTAGAACATGTTCTGGATGTTAGAGAGATTAAAAACCAAACATATCTCTTTAAAATAAATACAGGAATGTTTCAGAAACCTAAAAAGGGGGGAGGGCGGATGGGGAGGAGGGGAGGGAGTGTTTGAAGAACGTAACACCACAACCATGTACTATTTAGGGACTTTTAATAATTTAATGTTCACATAATATGTTTTATATATCATTCAAGTGATTTTAACTTAATTCAGCTGTGGATAATTATTGGACACCGTAATAATTAATATGAAGAATAGGGACTCTTCACACCCATAAAGTACGTCATCTTGCCGACACGCTCTATGTGCAAACAGATGCAGACGATATTCAGCTGGACTCATTTCATTTTGTTACTAGATTATCATTTAACTATAATGATGCCACCATTGTTACATAAAGTTTATTACGGTAATATTGTGCACTGTTACATGTTGTTAATAATCTGGCTGTTAGAATTTTGGTTAAATATTTAATCGTTTATATCAAATGGCTGGCCTGCTCCATTCCCCCCCTCGCCCTCCCAACCCTGCATGTTTTCATTGGTGGTATATCTACTAAATAGTGATTTTTATAGTGCGTTAGAGAGTAGAGTGTCCCTTTAACACCTAGAATTCAGTTGCTTATCATATGCTCCCCATTCTTGTTGTATTAAAGGGACACTGTAGGCACCCAGATCCCTTCAGCTAATTAAAGTGGTCTGGGTGTACTGTCCCTTTTGCACCTAGTGCTGCCATGTTAAACTTTGCAGTTCCATAGAAAATATGGAAGTCTGCCCTCCAATTCAGAGGGCTTCCTGAATTGAAATGGACTTTTGGTCCGGTATCTGCCGCTGGACGTCCTCACACTCTGCATGAAGACCTCCAGCGTCAGATTTTTCCCCATAGGTGTGAGGATTCAATGCTTTCCTATGGGGAGGTCTAATGCACGCGCGACATTAGGTCCCACTCGTTCGGGGACGGAGGAGGGGGCGGAGCCAAGACCCAGCGCCGAGGGACATTGGCGCTGGGCTAAGGTAAGTAAATAAAAGGTTTTTAAACTCTTTATTTACCTGGGGGAGGGCGCGAGGGAGTGGGAAGCAGGGGGATCGATAGTGCCAGGAATACAGCTTTCCACTACAGTATCCCTTTAAGGTCACTATCTGGGGTGTCTTTTGCAGTGGGAGCAAAAATTGTAACTGCTTAGATGCCAGCCTCTTATAAAGAGCTATTTAGAGCTAAAATGCAGCTTCCCACTTTATATAAAGCTACTGGGTGAGATCATTTTTAATAATAATAATAATAATAATAATAATAATAATAATGATAATAAGTAGTAGTATTCGGGACCACAGCACAGGTTTTTTTTTGCCAGGGGCTGCTGTGATCATAAAACTAAACCTGGATAAGTCCTGTGTGAGAATACTTACATTCTGACAATTAGATTAAATTGTACTTTTTTTTTGCATTACTTTAAAAAAAATTATGAAACCCCTTACATTGTATAAAGCATCTTTCTAAGAAGAAGACCACCCTAGAGCTCTGGGCATATCTACAGACGACTTCTCAATACCCCCCTCCCCAAAACAAACCTTTGGTAATGTATGTTAGGTTACCTGCTCGGAAAACTCTCCGGGGGGCACCAGGTGAGCAGGCTGCTCGTTCTCCAGGTTCCGGGTGCTCGGGTCGGCTCCTGAGAACAGCAGTAGTTGGATGAGGTACTCGGTGGTCGCCAGCGGGGGAAGGGCTGCCGCCATGTGCAGAGCGGTGTTTCCGTGAGCCTGGAAGAGAAAGTAGGAAGTGATAAACGGACCCAAACAGGACAGCAAAATGCCACACGGTGCTGGCAGGAGAGTAACGAGTATCACCTTCATGTTGATGAGCCCAGGAAGGTCGGGATGAGGCAGGTCCAGGAGGAATTTAACCAGCGGGATGTTCCCGGCTTGCACAGCCAGATGGATGACAGTCTTATTGCTCTTTATATCCTGCGGGAGAGACTGGGAGTCAGTGACATGGCACATATACCTTGGCGATACGGATTGTGTATTGCGTCCTTTCTCTAACACACATGGTTTTCATTAGACATAAATAAAGAGAACATAAACAAATATTCTATTATTTTTGCCTGGAAAATATATATTTTTTTCTCCCTATCGCTTAATTGTATTGCTGTATTGAATATGGTTTGATCTGTGCTTTAGGGTTGGAATGTAATGCCATATTGGATTTTGGATGCTTCCACCAGGTAGAGAGAGATTTTAGATTCTGAAAGCACAAGGCAGCTGCTTAAAGGGACACGGTAGTCACCAAAACAACTTTAGCTTAATTAAGCAGTTTTGGTTTATAGATTATGCTCCTGCAGACTCACTCTCAATTCTCTGCCATTTAGGAGTTAAATCACTTTTTTTATGCTGCCCTAGCCACACCTCCCTGCATGTGACCTACACAGCCTTCCTAAACACTTCCTGTAAAGAGTCATCTAATGTTTACACTTCCTTTAATTTAGAATGTATTATCTATTGCACTATTAATAGCCTGCAGATGCCTTGTGTGCGAATAACGTTACATTTACAGAGGAGAAGAAAACAACAACAACAACTCATAAAGCAAGTAAACATCTGAACATCTGAAAATTAAACTTTTTTACATGCAGGCTGTGCAAGTCACAGTCAGGGGAAGTGTAGCTAGGTTTGCATAAACAGAAAAAAAAAGAGATTTAACTTCTAAACGGCAGAAAATTGAGCAGTGAGACTGCAGGGGCATGGTCTATACAGCATAACATCTACATTAAGCTAAAATTGTTTTGGTGACTATAATGTCCCTTTAACTTTAGCGACAAAGGCCTCACATTGCTTAGAGACATTTCTCTTTATTGGAAGTTTATCAGCTGATGGCAAGCCTTTTGTTTATTAATGTAATAGAAGGAGGGAACTAGTGATAATCCAATGGATGGTGCGATTTGAAAGATATTAAATGTGCCTTTGTCCACAGCCTCACCATAGGTTATTTAGATAGAACGAAATGGAGGCCAGGGTTAGACACTAGTTGGTAAGTAGTGGATATACTCAGCAGGATCCGTTAACATCAGCTGGGAGGGAGCCGCTGCTCGCTAAGGTTATAGACAGAATCTATAGTGATCAGCAACTGGCCAGCAATCCACATCATTGCAACAGAGCCCAAACGTAATAGATCCCAATTGATCGTTATTTAATCATTGCGACAGAGCCCAAACGTAATAGATCCCAATGAATCTTTATTTAATCATTGCAACAGAGCCCAAACATAATAGATCCCAATTGATCGTTATTTAATCATTGCGACAGAGCCCAAACGTAATAGATCCCAATGAATCTTTATTTAATCATTGCAACAGAGCCCAAACATAATAGATCCCAATAGATTGTTATTTAATCATTGCAACAGAGCCCAAACATAATAGATCCCAATGGATCTTTATTTAATCATTGTAACAGAGCCCAAACTTAATAGCTCCCAATAGATTGTTATTTAATCATTGCAACAGAGCCCAAACGTAATAGATCCCAATTTATCTTTATTTAATCATTGCAACAGAGCCCAAACGTAATAGATCCAATAGATCTTTATTTAATCATTGCAACAGAGCCCAAACGTAATAGATCCCAATTTATCTTTATTTAATCATTGCAACAGAGCCCAAACGTAATAGATCCAATAGATCTTTATTTAATCATTGCAACAGAGCCCAAACATAATAGATCCCAATAGATCATTATTTAATCATTGCAACAGAGCCCAAACGTAATATATCCCAATAGATCGTTATTTAATCATTGCAACAGAGCCCGAACGTAATAGATCCCAATAGATCGTTATTTTATCATTGCAACAGAGCCCGAACGCAATAGATCCCAATAGATCCTTATTTAATCATTGTAAATGCACGATAGAGCGCTAATAAACAACACCCTGGAATTATCAAGCAGTCATTTTATCGTTTTCGCTGTGACAGTCTATAGATGATATAAATGTATCTCCGCTCGTTCGATACATTATCAGCTTTTGCCCTGGAAGATAGAGATTACATGGCGCTCAGTCTAATACCCCCTGGTGATGTGCCCTGTGTATTGGCAGAGAAACAGCCTGATTTATCCTCTCACTGGAATGGGACGTTCGATACAGAACAACAAATGATGGATGGCGTTCTCCACAGGCAGCTGGCACTGAGCTGTGCCACAGAGAGGGATTCTCACCTGGCTGGTACAGCTGGCACAGAGCTGTGCCACAGAGAGGGATTCTCACCTGGCTGGTACAGCTGGCACCGAGCTGTGCCACAGAGAGGGATTCTCACCTGGCTGGTACAGCTGGCACCGAACTGTGCCACAGAGAGGGATTCTCACCTGGCTGGTACAGCTGGCACCGAGCTGTGCCACAGAGAGGGATTCACACCTGGCTGGTACAGCTGGCACCGAGCTGTGCCACAGAGGGATTCTCACCTGGCTGGTACAGCTGGCACCGAGCTGTGCCACAGAGGGATTCTCACCTGGCTGGTACAGCTGGCACCGAGCTGTGCCACAGAGAGGGATTCTCACCTGGCTGGTACAGCTGGCACCGAGCTGTGCCACAGAGAGGGATTTTCACCTGGCTGGTACAGCTGGCACCGAGCTGTGCCACAGAGGGCTTCTCACCTGGCTGGTACAGCTGGCACCGAGCTGCAGCAGGAGCTGAATACAAGTCAGGGTGTCCCGTTCTCGCTGTTCTCTTTCAGGGGAGGGCTGGCTCATCTGGCTGGTGTGGGCGGCATTGTGGGCATTCACTGCGCAGTGAAGAGGGGTCAGACCTGCCGGGTGGAATCAACCAGTTACCCTCAGGAATAATTAACAATCACCATCAATACCAGCAGTAACCCCAGTTACCCCCAGTATGTACCCAGTTACCCCAGGTATGGGCAGTAATCCCAGTTACCCCCAGAATGGGCACTAATCCCAGTTACCCCCAGTATGGGCACTAATCCCAGTAACCCCCAGTAGGGGCAGTAATCCCAGTTACCCCCAGTAGGGGCAGTAATCCCAGTTACCCCCGGTGCCAGTACAGAAAGCGCAGATTCCTGGTGATTAAATTACCATCATAATTTCTGGCCTCAATGTCAAATTTCTGCTGATTTTGAAGAGACATAAAAACCTGGAATATAGAGAAAGTGAGAGTGTTTCAGTATAAAATGCGGGTTCTTAATGGGTATCAGAAACCAGGGAGACGCACTCTGCATCAAACAGACATCCAGCATCGATACACCAGGAAATACCAGCCAATGGAAAGAATGGAAATCCACACAATCTTACCCAAATTAGCACTTCTTGCCTAAATTGACCAATTTAGTTTCAATTCACTATAATTCTGTGTTTAATGAATAAATCTCAATATGTTTTCGCCGCTCGATGGGTTTCTGCCCCAGGTTGCAATTTCCATTATTTACAAAGATTGATCTTACATAGCGCTTAATGCATCAGCTCATAAATAACCTCTTAATAAAAAATAATAACGAATTTACCCTCAACACATCACACAGTCCGTATGTCCCAGCCACGTGCAGCACGGTCTGCCCTTTCTTGTCGGACACGTTCACGTCTGCTCCAAGCATCATGAGGTCAAAGACAATCTGAGGCTGATTGGCTGCTACAGCGACCAACAACGGAGACTGCAGAAGAATTAACGATTAGATCATTCAAACAGGAAGCTCATATTATAACAGCTCATTGTATTATTACAGCTTATTGTATTATTACAGCTCATTGTATTATTACAGCTCATTGTATTATTACAGCTTAACGTAATATTGCAGCTTAATGTATTAAATCTTATATTATTAAAATGTATCATATTATTATAGCTTATTGTATTATTACAGCTCATTGCATTATTACAGCTTATCATGTTGTTACAACTTATTTTAACGTAAGCTTAACGTAATATTATAGCTCAATGTATTAAATCTTATATTATTAAAACGTATCATATTATTACAGCTCATTGTATTATTACAGCTTTTGTATTATTAAAGCGTATCATATTATTACAGCTCATTGTATTATTACAGCTTTTGTATTATTACAGCTCAGTGTATTATTACAGCTCAGTGTATTATTACAGCTTAATGTATTAAATCTTATATTATTAAAGCGTATCATATTATTATAGTTTATTGTATTATTACAGCTCACTGCATTATTACAGCTTCTCATGTTGTTACAACTTATTTTAACGTAAGCTTAACGTAATATTATAGCTCAATGTATTAAATCCTTTATTATTAAAGCGTATCATATTATTACAGCTCCTTTTATTATTACAGCTCAGTGTATTATTACAGCTTATTGTATTATTACAGCTCAGCGTATTATTACAGCTTATTGTATTATTACAGCTCAGCGTATTATTACAGCTTATTGTATTAATACAGCTCATTGTATTATTACAGATCATTGTATTATTACAGATCATTGTATTATAAAAGCTCAGTGTATTATCACAGTTTATATTATATTGTATTTACCCCAATATAGTGAATTATACCCCAAACTGTTACACCAATATATCGAGATGTTCATGTAATATCTACTAAGACACTATTTTGTCTGGAATTCGATGAATACTGTCATTTCACAAAGTCAGATCTGGGGATAATTTTCACGTCAGGTTCTGATTACAGCTCAGCCGTTAGGGGACCATAATTTATAATTTAGTGAATAAACCCTTTATCACACAGATATATTATTCAGCGTGTAATGGATCTGTGAGAGGAAGCCACCACTAAAAGCTCAGAAAGTTTCCGTTTGTGGCTGAATGTCACAAGAACGAGGTAGGAGCCTGCACAATGTTTCCAAATAATGCAATTTACATGCGTCTACTTCCTGGTCTGTGATAGTGAGACATTAATAGAATGTTCTCAAATCTAAGAACGTTCCGATTCGCTCACATTGCACAGTCCTGACAGTTTCCAAACAGACTACAGAGTGTCACCCTTTCAGTGACGAATGCTTGCTGATGTAAGGAATGAGCCCCATATTGCCAATAAAATCTGTAAATGGTCCAAAATTAAAATTAAAACCAGCATGTATCCCCTATAATAAGAGAGAGACAGATTTGGGGCAGATTCTAGCACCCCCTTCGGCTGTGAGGCAGCTGGACATGTAGGGTGCATATTGCGAGGGGTTAATGGCACGGCTCCCACCTCTTCCTTCCATTTTTAGTTCCAATGAATGTAATGGAAGGACGAGGTCCCCAGGGCCTACGTATTGTTCCTCTGGTATAAAGCATTGGGTGGTGCCTGACATGTTTGCCAAGTTTCCCTCAATCCATTACCTTCCCATTGTGCTCCTTGGCGTCGAGCTGGCTGTACTGCTGGTAACGTTCTGCCACCGCGTATGACAAACTCCTTAGACCTTTTGCCACATAAATATGTAGGATCCTGCAAGTCGGAGTACAACAGTAAGACATTACCACATTCTGGGGACAGTTTGACCACTAGGCAACCAGCTTACTAACTTACAGCCATGGCATGTAGGGGGCCTCGCCACATGCCAGAGGAATACAATGTGCCAGTGGCAGAATGTCGTGATATTAATGTGGTCACATGCCAAAGGCTCCATTGAGATACATCTTTATTACATAGTCACATGGGCTAAAAAGAGGCAAGTTCAGCCTTCCTCAGATAGGTTTTTGCTGTTGATCCAAAATAAGGTAAAAAAAAACCAGTTTGAAGCACTTCCAGTTTTGCAACAAACTAGAAAATAAAATCCTTCTTGACCCCAGAATGGCAGTCATTGGATCTCACTGGATCAACACGCTATTACCCACTAAGTAAAAAGCGTATCCCTGTATATTGTGGTTTTGCAAGTATTTATTGTATAGACTCTGATAAGACCTTATTGTAAAAAAACTTTCCTTTGCCTTAGACTAAATCTCCTTTCTTCCAGTCTAACTGCATGACCTTGTGCCCTATGTAAAGTCCAGTTTGTGAATAGATTTCCACACAATGGTTTGTTTTGGCCCTGGATATATTTGTATAATCAGAGATGTAGTAGCCACAAGGCAAACAAGGCATTTGCCTAGGGCGGCACATTCGGGGGGGGGGGGGGGGGGGGGGGGGGGCATGCCACCCAAGCTCCCAGGCACATTCCTTGCTTGCCTTGTGTTCTGAGGCTGTCCACCTTACTGTGAGTGAGTGAGTGAATGTAGCTGTCAGTGTGTGTCTGTAAATGAGTGAAAGTGTGTGCGTCTTTCAGTGAGAATGGGTGTGCCATGTATCAATGAGGGCATGTGTCTGTCAGTCAAAAAAGTGGCCTTGACACGAATTGGGGGGGTCAAATTTAGGTTTTCGGGGTGCCCGGATTTAGTCGTGCCTAGGGCAGCACAAATCCAAAATACACCACTGTGTATAATGTTATCATATCCCCTCTCAGGCGATGTTTTTCTAAACAAACAAGATTTGAATTTGTTAACCTTTCTCCATAACTAAAATGTTCCATTCCTTGAATACTTTTTATAGCTCGTCTCTGCAATTTTTCTAGTGCCATAATACCCTTCTTTAGAACAGGTGCCCAAAATTGCACAGCATATTCAATATGTGGTCTTACCAGTGATTTATAGAGAGGCAAAATGATATTCTCGTCCCGAGAATGAATGCCCTTTTTAATGCATGACAATACCTTACTGGCCTTGGCCACTGCTGATTGACATTGCACATTGTTGCATAGTTTGTTGTCTATAACAATTCCCAAGTCCTTCTCATGTGTTGTTATCCCTAATTCACTACCATTTAGGGTGTAAATTGCTTGTGCATTCTATACCAGAACTGCATGACTTTGCATTTTTCTACATTAAATTTAATCTGCCCAGTCCCCCAATCTATCTAAAACCCCCGAATCAAAGCAATATCCTGCCCAATCCTTTCTCTGTTCACGATGCATATAATGTGGGTCTTAATCACAGATAAATGGAATAATGGCTTAGAATAGGAAAGATTTGTAGGCAGCAGACTGATCTATATCCTCCCTTCCCAACACTCACGTATCTCCATCCTCGTCCCCACGCAGGAGCTGTTCAAGGCTCACATTTCGAATTTCGGCTCTTGCCTCTTCCAGATCCATTGGAATCATGTCAGGGACTACACAGCCCGCCATCCTCAGGAAATGCTCCGATCCGGACTCTGGCCCAAGCCCTGTGTGGTGCCCCAGCCAGGGGGGGGCATGTGGAAAGGTGGACATGTAGGTTCCCGGTGACACGGAGTCTGGCTGTAAAGAAAGGATGTGAATAGTCATTAGTCCTAAATAAAGTGCATTCTATGCAGTGACTCTAAGAGACAGTGTAGCCGTTTCCGAATTACAACTCTTACATTGCTTAGCCAGGCAAGAACCCTACTGCTGCTTTAGGAACTTCAGACTGTCCTTTCTTGCTATTCTTTAAAAGAAATATGACAAATCTATATTCCTAATGCAATAGTGTCCCGGCCCCTACTTGTTTTCAGGACCCTGCACCAGGTGTTTTAAAAGATTTACTTACCTTTTCCAGAGCCTCCCTCCGCACTGCTCACCTCACCACTTCCTGCAAAATCACAGAAGAGGCATGCTCCAATCCAATGCTCCTCATAGAGGTGGACCTAAGCCTGCAATGTAGCAGTTTCTAAAAAACATCATTGTTTTTCATTGCGGGGTTAAATGGACGGGGACACTGCACCTTGTAGACTTTAGCTCACCTGGAGATATTCATGGACATCTCGTGAATATATGAGAGAATTCAACTAATTAATAAAATCCAGATCATACAATTCTGATTCCCTTAAACAATTTGACGCTATTATAAATTCAAATCCAGATACAGAATTCATCTGGGGGTCTGCCTGTTCTCTAGTTTCGAAACCATAAGAACAATTTGTCCAACCATCTTACCCCAAGACTTGTGTCCAAGCTTTGTGTTTCGTTGCTGGTTCTTTCGTATCCCTCATTTTGACCAAACAGGACCCCTGTTCCTGGGGTGTAATAACTTTCAGGAATAGCGTATGGATATTGGGGTGTAGGTCTTGTGTATAGCTGAGTGGCATCTTGTTGGCTGGCAGGATGGTGGGCAAATGAGGTGGAACTGCTGGCACCTTCAGAAAGACAGAACTTTAAGGACTGAGCTCTTCCACCAAAATCAAGAAAACACTCTCTCAATCAACAGTTTAAATGGTTTGCCATCGTTTTATAGCTTTCTAGACCAGTGGTGCCCAAACCAGTCCGCATGGCCCACCAACAATCCAGGATTTATGTATTTTCTTGTTTTATTCCAATAGAGATACTGACAAAACCTGGACTGTTGGTGGGTCTTGAGAACTGGTATGGGGAACACTGTTATAGACCATCTTTCAGTTACAAAGGAAGTATGTCTTTAAATAAATGCCCGTGTTGCTTAATGTAAGTAGAGATTCTCTGTTAGGTCTTGCTGCTGTGGTCTAGCTGGTAAACCCTACTCTGTGGTATTAGTTCCTGTATCACGGGAAGCTGGAAATTGAGCTGAAAGACATACTTTCCCTACAATAACTGATAAAATATACCCCAGAGATGCAGCATAGCCAGGAAAGAGTTAAAGGGTTTATTTTCTGTTGGTAAGTCGGGCAGTTCTCCAGAGAACACTAATGGAAAATGCATGGAGTTGGGCCTCGCTGGGTCCGAGCCAGTTATATGTAATGGGTAAAAGGAAGATAGGAAGAAGAAAGAACTCATCGTGATATGATTAATGAATAAAATATAAACCGAGAAAGACGGTAAACATCGCCCCTACCAACCTGAATCTTGGGTAAACTCTCGGAGAGGTGGAGAAACCTGCAAAATAAATTGAGACAATTCAGCAATGTTGGGGTGAATGGAGTGAATAAACAAAACGTGTCCATGCTTAAAATAACACGTTTTAAATAATTCTATTTACATATACTGTAACTTGGCGGTCTGTAATCAGCTAACCAATCATATCGCAAAGAGTTTATTCCGTGCAGAGACAGGGCTATTCACAATTATCATTCATTCAAAGGAAGGTTCACGTTTTAGGCCACGGTCACTATACTTGGTATATTCTACAAGTCAGCAGGGCTTCAGCTATTGTCTGATGGAATTTCAATCCACTGCAGGTCTGCACCCCATTAATAGTAAATAATTTTTATTAAAAAAATTCCCATGTCCTATGCTTAAGGACAAACGTATGGGAAAATCTCTAAACTGAAGTAGCCAAATTGATAAAATTCATTTATTTGAGCTAAAATTATTCACTTTGAATTCCGTACAATTTATATTTTAAAAATAAACAGGTCGGTGTCAAGTTGGGAAAGAGGAAAGTCCGGACCCCCATATCCCTAAATGTTACCTGGTTTGTCTTGCGTTTGTGCTTCAGCAATTCCTTGACGGTTTGGGGAGGAGGATAGTACGACCTGCAGTCTGGGGATCAGAAAATGCGGGTAATTAGCAAATTATATCCTTAGCAGTCGATTAAAAAAACGCTAGATCTGCCTGGGAATTATCAAAACTCAAACACGGAGATTAAAAGTAAACCATATGAAAAAAGAAAACACGATCACTCCTTAATTATTAACCCCTCGTTATTAACCCCTCATTATTAACCCGTTATTAACCCCTCGTTATTAACCCCTCATTATTAATCCATCGTTATTAACACCTCGTTATTAATTTATCGTTATTAAGTCATCGTTATTAATACTTTATTATTAACCCCTCATCATTAACTCGTTATTAACCCCTCTTTATTAACCCCTCGCTATTGACCCCTCGTTATTAACCCCTCGCTATTGACCCCTCGTTATTAACCCCTCGCTATTGACCCCTCGTTATTAACCCCTCATTATTAACCCCTCATTATTAACCCACCTTTATCAATCCCTCATTTTCAATCGATCATTATCAGCAATTAACTAATTCTGTGATTTTTTTCCAAATAGCTTACTTTATTATAAAAATGTTTTATCTATTGCAAACAATGTATTCAGCAAAATACTTTACTCTTGTATTAGATTCTACCATTTTGGCAGAAAGTCAGTTCCTTGAATCTTTAAAAATAAATAACAAAAAAAATAACACAATGACATACCTCCCAAGTGTCCCAATTTTGGGCCCAAATCCCTCTGTTCCTCTTTTTTTTTTATCCAAATGCCATGTCAGATTGTATAACAGAGCTCCACAGCAATAATACTCCCAGTAATGTGTCTGAGTGTATAACAGAGCCCCACAGCAATAATACTCCCAGTAATGTATCTGATGTATAACAGAGCTCCACAGCAATAATACTCCCAGTAATGTATCTGATGTATAACAGAGCCCCACAGCAATAATACTCCCAGTAATGTATCTGATGTATAACAGAGCTCCACAGTAATAATACTCCCAGCAATGTGTCTGAGTGTATAACAGAGCCCCACAGCAATAATACTCCCAGTAATGTGTCTGAGTGTATAACAGAGCTCCACAGCAATAATACTCCCAGTAATGTGTCTGAGTGTATAACAGAGCTACACAGTAATAATACTCCCAGTAATGTGTCTGAGTGTATAACAGAGCCCCACAGCAATAATACTCCCAGTAATGTGTCTGAGTGTATAACAGAGCCCCACAGCAATAATACTCCCAGTAATGTGTCTGAGTGTGTAACAGAGCCCCACAGCAATAATACTCCCAGTAATGTGTCTGAGTGTATAACAGAGCTCCACAGCAATAACACTCCCAGTAATGTGTCTGAGTGTATAACAGAGCTCCACAGCAATAATACTCCCAGTAATGTGTCTGAGTGTATAACAGAGCTCCACAGCAATAATACTCCCAGTAATGTGTCTGAGCGTATAACAGAGCCCCACAGCAATAATACTCCCAGTAATGTGTCTGAATGTTTAACAGGGCTCCACAGCAATAATACCCCCAGTAATGTATCTTAGTGTATAACAGAGCTCCACAGCAATAATACTCCCAGTAACGTGTCTGAGTGTATAACAGAACTCTACAGCAATAATACTCCCAGTAATGTGTCTGAGTGTATAACAGAGCTCCACAGCAATAATACTCCCAGTAATGTGTCTGAGTGTATAACAGAGCTCCACAGCAATAATACTCCCAGTAATGTGTCTGAGTGTATAACAGAGCTCCACAGCAATAATAATCCCAGTAATGTGTCTGAGCGTATAACAGAGCTCCACAGCAATAATACTCCCAGTAATGTGTCTGATGTATAACAGAGCTCCACAGTAATAATACTCCCAGCAATGTGTCTGAGTGTATAACAGAGCCCCACAGTAATAATACTCCCAGTAATGTGTCTGAGTGTATAACAGAGCTACACAGTAATAATACTCCCAGTAATGTGTCTGAGTGCATAACAGAGCCCCACAGCAATAATACTCCCAGTAATGTGTCTGAGTGTATAACAGAGCCCCACAGCAATAATACTCCCAGTAATGTGTCTGAGTGTGTAACAGAGCCCCACAGCAATAATACTCCCAGTAATGTGTCTGAGTGTATAACAGAGCTCCACAGCAATAACACTCCCAGTAATGTGTCTGAGTGTATAACAGAGCTCCACAGCAATAATACTCCCAGTAATGTGTCTGAGTGTATAACAGAGCTCCACAGCAATAATACTCCCAGTAATGTGTCTGAGCGTATAACAGAGCCCCACAGCAATAATACTCCCAGTAATGTGTCTGAATGTTTAACAGGGCTCCACAGCAATAATACCCCCAGTAATGTATCTTAGTGTATAACAGAGCTCCACAGCAATAATACTCCCAGTAACGTGTCTGAGAGTATAACAGCGCTCCACAGCAATAATACTCCCAGTAATGTGTCTGAGTGTATAACAGAACTCTACAGCAATAATACTCCCAGTAATGTGTCTGAGTGTATAACAGAGCTCCACAGCAATAATACTCCCAGTAATGTGTCTGAGTGTATAACAGAGCTCCACAGCAATAATACTCCCAGTAATGTGTCTGAGTGTATAACAGAGCTCCACAGCAATAATAATCCCAGTAATGTGTCTGAGCGTATAACAGAGCCCCACAGCAATAATACTCCCAGTAATGTGTCTGAGTGTATAACAGAGTTCCACAGCAATAATACTCCCAGTAATGTGTCTGAGCGTATAACAGAGCTCCACAGCAATAATACTCCCAGTAATGTGTCTGAGTGTATAACAGAGCTCCACAGCAATAATACTCCCAGTAATGTGTATTTAAACTGCAGTAAATGTGTTTAGAAATCAGTCTGTGTAAATAAGATACATTGTTCTTTTTATAAATTATACATTTATGTCATAATTTATATTTCAGTTGCATTAATTGTTATTAGTAAGCCACCTAAAATGTCTCAGAATTTCTCCTGACCACACTCCTCCTATACAATTAAAGTGTCCTTCTCTGTTGGGAGGTATGTAATGAGTTAAAAAAAAAAGGATTTGGAAGACAAATTGGACAAAACTAAAAAGGTGCAATAATTGGCCAATCAGTGTACACACTATAAACACTTTGTCACCATTTGGTTCACAGATCAAGTGAGGAAAAACAGTCCATGTTTATATATTATATATTTATTAACTAAATAATATATTATTTAAAAAATATTGATTGTTTATACTGCTCATTCTTTTTCCTTCTTTTGGTCAGTCTTCGCTTGATCTGTGAGCAAGCTATCGCTGTGCTCTATCCATCAATAATTTTTATTGTCTCCACAGGAGGAAATCAGAATCACAAATCAAAACAAACATACTGGACGAGGGGGGAAAGGAGACAGGGGTGCACAAGGAAGGTGGAGGGGAATAAAAATAATAAAGCACCAATATTAGGAATGTAATGTGAGCTGCCTGCGCAGCCTACAAGGGTGGAAGGTGATAACGTCTGTTCTGAGTACGCAGTCACACAGGTAACAAACATCATTTGTGTAACTAGTCCCTGGTGCAAATATCTCTGTATGTTTCAAGCAGAATTTTTTTACATATAGATTCCAACCACCATAACCACTTAAAAGAGCATAAGAGTGTAACCTTTCAAGTACTGACAGTTCTATTGGATGACATCACATACAGCGTTTATGCTCTACGCAGCGAGACTGACTGTGCATTGCAAGACAGCTTCCTCAGCGGGGAGGAGGAGGAGAAGGGGGGAGAGAGTTCGAACTGTTTCCTTTTTGCTGCATTTAACAATATTTGTAAATTGAGAAAAATAAAATGAAATGTACAAATCCCCATATGTTTAACCTGCAACTGGGTGCCTCCTGAACTCCGCCCTTTACACCTGGCAGTCAGTATAGAGAGAGCCACCACCATCTTAGCTCCCTGTCAATCATTGTTATAAGCTCCGCCCTTTACACCTGGCAGTCAGTATAGAGAGCCACCTCCCTCTTAGCTCCCTGTCAGTCATTGTTATAAGCTCCGCCCTTTACACCTGGCAGTCAGTATAGTGAGAGCACCTCCATCTTAGCTCCCTGTCAATCATTGTTATAAGCTCCGCCCTTTACACCTGGCAGTCAGTATAGAGAGCCACCTCCCTCTTAGCTCCCTGTCAGTCATTGTTATAAGCTCCGCCCTTTACACCTGGCAGTCAGTATAGAGAGCCACCTCCCTCTTAGCTCCCTGTCAATCATTGTTATAAGCCCCGCCCTTTACACCTGGCAGTCAGTATAGAGAGAGCCACTTCCATCTTAGCTCCCTGTCAATCATTGTTATAAGCTCCGCCCTTTACACCTGGCAGTCAGTATAGAGAGAGCCACCTCCATCTTAGCTCCCTGTCAATCATTGTTATAAGCTCCACCCATTACACCTGGCAGTCAGTATAGAGAGAGACACCTCCATCTTAGCTCCCTGTCAGTCATTGTTATAAGCTCCGCCCTTTACACCTGGCAGTCAGTATAGAGAGAGCCACCTCCATCTTAGCTCCCTGTCAATCATTGTTATAAGCTCCGCCCATTACACCTGGCAGTCAGTATAGAGAGAGCCACCTCCATCTTAGCTCCCTGTCAATCATTGTTATAAGCTCCGCCCTTTACACCTGGCAGTCAGTATAGAGAGAGCCACCTCCATCTTAGCTCCCTGTCAGTCATTGTTATAAGCCCCGCCCTTTACACCTGGCAGTCAGTATAGAGAGAGCCGCCTCCATGTTAGCTCCCTGTCAATCATTGTTATAAGCTCCGCCCTTTACACCTGGCAGTCAGTATAGAGAGAGCCACCTCCATCTTAGCTCCCTGTCAATCATTGTTATAAGCTCCGCCCTTTACACCTGGCAGTCAGTATAGAGAGAGCCACCTCCATCTTAGCTCCCTGTCAATCATTGTTATAAGCTCCGCCCATTACACCTGGCAGTCAGTATAGAGAGAGCTACCTCCATCTTAGCTCCCTGTCAATCATTGTTATAAGCTCAGCCCTTTACACCTGGCAGTCAGTATAGAGAGAGCCACCTCCATCTTAGCTCCCTGTCAATCATTGTTATAAGCCCCGCCCTTTACACCTGGCAGTCAGTATAGAGAGAGCCACTTCCATCTTAGCTCCCTGTCAATCATTGTTATAAGCTCCGCCCTTTACACTTGGCAGTCAGTATAGAGAGAGCCACCTCCATCTTAGCTCCCTGTCAATCATTGTTATAAGCTCCGCCCATTACACCTGGCAGTCAGTATAGAGAGAGACACCTCCATCTTAGCTCCCTGTCAGTCATTGTTATAAGCTCCGCCCTTTACACCTGGCAGTCAGTATAGAGAGAGCCACCTCCATCTTAGCTCCCTGTCAATCATTGTTATAAGCTCCGCCCTTTACACCTGGCAGTCAGTATAGAGAGAGCCACCTCCATCTTAGCTCCCTGTCAATCATTGTTATAAGCTCCGCCCTTTACACCTGGCAGTCAGTATAGAGAGAGCTATCTCCATCTTAGCTCCCTGTCAATCATTGTTATAAGCTCCGCCCTTTACACCTGGCAGTCGGTATAGAGAGAGCCACCTCCATCTTAGCTCCCTGTCAATCATTGTTATAAGCTCCGCCCTTTACACCTGGCAGTCAGTATAGAGAGAGCTATCTCCATCTTAGCTCCCTGTCAATCATTGTTATAAGCTCCGCCCTTTACACCTGGCAGTCAGTATAGAGAGCCACCTCCATCTTAGCTCCCTGTCAATCATTGTTATAAGCTCCGCCCTTTACATATGGCAGTCAGTATAGAGAGCCACCTCCATCTTAGCTCCCTGTCAATCATTGTTATAAGCTCCGCCCTTTATACCTGGCAGTCAGTATAGAGAGAGCCGCCTCCATCTTAGCTCCCTGTTAATCATTGTTATAAGCTCCGCCCTTTACACCTGACAGTCAGTATAGAGAGAGCCACCTCCATCTTAGCTCCCTGTCAATCATTGTTATAAGCTCTGCCCTTTACACCTGGCAGTCAGCATACAGAGAGCCACCTCCAACTTAGCCCCCTGTCAGTCATTGTTATAAGCTCCGCCCATTACACCTGGCAGTCAGTATAGAGAGAGCCACCTCCATCTTAGCTCCCTGTCAATCATTGTTATAAGCTCCGCCCTTTATACCTGGCAGTCAGTATAGAGAGAGCCACCTCCATCTTAGCTCCCTGTCAATCATTGTTATAAGCTCTGCCCTTTACACCTTGCAGTCAGTATAGAGAGAGCCACCTCCATCTTAGCTCCCTGTCAGTCATTGTTATAAGCTCCGCCCTTTACACCTGGCAGTCAGTATAGAGAGAGCATCTTAGCTCCCTGTCAATCATTGTTATAAGCTCCGCCCTTTATACCTGGCAGTCAGTATAGAGAGAGCCACCTCCATCTTAGCTCCCTGTCAGTCATTGTTATAAGCTCCGCCCTGTACACCTGGCAGTCAGTATAGAGAGAGCCGCCTCCATCTTAGCTCCCTGTCAATCACTGTTATAGGCTCCACCCTTTACACCTGGCAGTCAGTATAGAGAGAGACGCCTCCATCTTAGCTCCCTGTCAATCATTGTTATAAGCTCCGCCCTTTACACCTGGCAGTCAGTATAGAGAGAGCCGCCTCCATCTTAGCTCCCTGTCAATCATTGTTATAGGCTCCACCCTTTACACCTGGCAGTCAGTATAGAGAGAGCCGCCTCCATCTTAGCTCCCTGTCAATCATTGTTATAAGCTCCGCCCTTTATACCTGGCAGTCAGTATAGAGAGAGCCGCCTCCATCTTAGCTCCCTGTCAGTCATTGTAATAAGCTCCGCCCTTTACACCTGGCAGTCAGTATAGAGAGAGCCGCCTCCATCTTAGCTCCCTGTCAATCATTGTTATAAGCTCCGCCCTTTACACCTGGCAGTCAGTATAGAGAGAGCCACCTCCATCTTAGCTCCCTGTCAATCATCGTTATAAGCTCCGCCCTTTACACCTGGCAGTCAGTATAGAGAGCCGCCTCCATCTTAGCTCCCTGTCAATCATTGTTATAAGCTCCGCCCTTTACACCTGGCAGTCAGTATAGAGAGAGCCACCTCCATCTTAGCTCCCTGTCAGTCATTGTTATAAGCTCCGCCCTTTACACCTGGCAGTCAGTATAGAGAGAGCCGCCTCCATCTTAGCTCCCTGTCAATCATTGTTATAAGCTCCGCCGTTTACACCTGGCAGTCAGTATAGAGAGACAATGTTTCTATTTTGTTTCTTCCGATACGATGCGTGCCCTGACTGGAACTGGATCGTGATGTCATTATAAATCTTTAATATAATTTTAAAAGAGAATGGAGCATCACAAGAAGAGAAAGGTTAATCCAAGTTGCAGGTGGTTTTCAATGATTCAGTCCCCGTCACGCTGTCGCACACCTTGTCTTGTTTCAGTTTCTAATATTAACAATTAATGAATAACCCATTTTTAACTAACCTTGCTTTCCTAGTAAGTTCCATTGTGCGCCGCTGGCATTGAGCATCACCAGACCGTTGTGGGTACGCTTGGTCTTCACACTACGAGACTAGAATCATTCCACATGCGGGGATTCACTGTCTGTCAGAGCTACGCCGCTGTCACAATCGTGTGTCATCTGCGAGACAGTCAATATGAGGCGTGTGCGGAGACTGCACACAATAAGGAGAAGTGGTGAATGTGGGGGCTGGACTGCACTACGTACGTCTCTACCAGACCAGGAATCCCCAGTGAATCACTGTCTGGGAAATCCTATGCTACCTTTACAATGCTTTGTATTGATGACTAATTAGTGACATCATTGTTATAGATAGCTGGCAGCAAAGATAGCGAACTTTATTGAATGTAATAATTATCATTAACAGCCAAGAACTGTCTGTTTGCACAACAAAAGCAAACCATTGTTTTATTTATGATTAAGATTTGGTTAAGTGACCGATAGGAAAGGCCTGTGGTAGGTGAAATCAGTAAGTGACCAATGACCTATCTCAAATCTAAACTAGATCTTAGGACAAACATTAAAACAGTGCAGGAACAGAGAGTTGGAACATGAAACAAGGCATTCAAATGGGACAAACAGGACATGCGCCAGAATCCTGTTTTGGTCAGTTTGGAGGTTTAGCAGGTATTGGTTTCTTCCAGTGAATTATCAGTGATCGAATTACACATACTGTGCAAGTCACATGTAAAAAGCTGATAAATTGGATCATGCCTAATATTGATTGATTACTATACCACCACATTTATACTGAATCCCCACTAATCTCTGGTTCTCTAACGGGGACGAAAACCAAATCTTTAGCAATGTGAAATGCACAGCTCATAGTCGCCGTGTGCTGACAGATCGGGTAACGTAGCCCTGCACTGGATTAGCGGCCGACACAATGTGATTATAACCATACCCCGAAGCCTGCGTCACACATAATACATTTGTTAAACAAATCATTTTCATTTTAACGTTACTCATCGGAGTTTACACTCGCTCAGTACTGGCAATTTTTTTGTTTTAAATCAGAATAAAATTTCCAGTGTCTTTTAATATCTCAGTTTTACATCAGCATGGGCTGATATAGCCTAAATATATTGAAAAAATACAGAAAATGTTCATTTTATGTGAAAAGTAAAACACTTTCAGTTTCGCCCAAACCACAGGCTGTAGTACAAATCATAGACCCCTAGTAATAGAGTAATAAGGGCCCCCCCCTCGTTACTCACTGCGCTGACAGAAATGTCCCTGTGAATCACCAAGTGCCCTCGGTCACCATGGCGAGATTATTGCATGCACCAACTCTAGCCCCCAGTGGCAAACATCCCAAATTAGCAACTTTTGGATTTGGGGGTGCAGCCTGCATAACAAAGCTGCATTTTGGAATTACATTACTAAGGAAATCAGAAACTACAATATTTAGCCGTTTTTATATTTCCTAAATTTTATTACTGCTATATAGTGAAGTGCGAATAAAATCAGCTGCGAGTGAGCTTTACATTTCACTTATATTTAAATCAGCCCCCCCCCCCCCCAGTATTGGTCATATTGTAATGTATTCAGAATCTGATATTAGTAACTGATTGTAACACGTCCTGATCCCACTGTGGAGGGGGCCACAGAGCCTAAAGCATTCCAAATAAAGATTTGCTGTTTATATAAAACCAAGATTATTCCCTAAAAAGGCCAAGAATCTATCAAATGTCCCAGTCACCCAAACCGGAAATCTCTGGCATCTCAGCTAATCCGGTTTGAATTTGGCAAACTGTTTCCTAATGTCCCACGATGCACTGGTTTGTGAACAGCCTCTAGGTTTCATATAAACACATAACATGTTCAATACGTGAGTCGGTTTAATTTCTCTACGCCCCAATGCCCAACACCTGCTACGCCTCACTTCCTTAAACAATGTAACTGAGAGCACAGCGAGATCCGGGCATTCACTAGCAGGTATTCCCCGTTCAGGGGGCGGAGGGAATCCCCACATTTCCGGAGGTTGAGAGAAGTTCTGCTCTGGCGATAACCCACAATGACCTGGGCTGGGGGTAACCTCACACGGCCAGTATACAGAATGGCCACTAAACTGGGGAATGGCCTCACACGGCCAGTATACAGAGTGGCCACTAAACCGGGGAATGACCTATCATGACAGTATGCAGATTGGCCACTAAACCGGGGAACGACCTATCATGACAGTATACAGATTGGCCACTAAACTGGGGAATGACCTCACACGGCCAGTATACAGAATGGCCACTAAACCGGGGAATGACCTATCATGGCAGTATACAGAATGGCCACTAAACCAGGGATCGACCTATCATGGCAGTATACAGAATGGCCACTAAACCGGGGAACGACCTATCATGGCAGTATACAGAATGGCCACTAAACCGGGGAACGACCTATCATGGCAGTATACAGAATGGCCACTAAACCGGGGAATGACCTATCATGGCAGTATACAGAATGGCCACTAAACCAGGGAATGACCTATCATGGCAGTATACAGAATGGCCACTAAACCAGGGAATGACCTATCATGGCAGTATACAGAATGGCCACTAAACCAGGGAATGACCTATCATGGCAGTATACAGATTGGCCACTAAACAGGGGAATGACCTATCATGGCAGTATACAGATTGGCCACTAAACCGGGGAATGACCTATCATGGCAGTATACAGAATGGCCACTAAACCGGGGAATGACCTATCATGGCAGTATACAGAATGGCCACTAAACCGGGGAATGACCTATCATGGCAGTATACAGAATGGCCACTAAACCGGGGAATGACCTATCATGGCAGTATACAGAATAGCCCCTAATCCAGGGTTCGACCTATCATGGCAGTATACAGAATGGCCACTAAACCGGGGAACGACCTATCATGGCAGTATACAGATTGGCCACTAAGCCAGGGAATGACCTATCATGGCAGTATACAGAATGGCCACTAAACCGGGGAATGACCTATCATGGCAGTATACAGAATGGCCACTAAACCGGGGAATGACCTATCATGGCAGTATACAGAATGGCCACTAAACCAGGGAATGACCTATCATGGCAGTATACAGAATGGCCACTAAACCGGGGAATGACCTATCATGGCAGTATACAGAATGGCCACTAAGCCAGGGAATGACCTATCATGGCAGTATACAGAATGGCCACTAAACCGGGGAATGACCTATCATGGCAGTATACAGAATGGCCACTAAACCGGGGAATGACCTATCATGGCAGTATACAGAATGGCCACTAAACCAGGGATCGACCTATCATGGCAGTATACAGAATGGCCACTAAACCAGGGAATGACCTATCATGGCAGTATACAGAATAGCCACTAATCCAGGGTTCGACCTATCATGGCAGTATACAGAATGGCCACTAAACTGGGGAATGACCTATCATGTCAGTATACTGAATGGCCACTAAACCGGGGAATGACCTATCATGGCAGTATACAGAATGGCCACTAAACCGGGGAATGACCTATCATGGCAGTATACAGAATGGCCACTAAACCGGGGAATGACCTATCATGGCAGTATACAGAATGGCCACTAAACCGGGGAATGACCTATCATGGCAGTATACAGAATGGCCACTAAACAGGGGAATGACCTATCATGGCAGTATACAGAATGGCCACTAAACCGGGGAATGACCTATCATGGCAGTATACAGATTGGCCACTAAGCCAGGGAATGACCTATCATGGCAGTATACAGAATGGCCACTAAACCAGGGAATGACCTACCATGGCAGTATACAGAATGGCCACTAAACCGGGGAATGACCTATCATGGCAGTATACAGAATGGCCACTAAACCAGGGAATGACCTACCATGGCAGTATACAGAATGGCCACTAAACCAGGGAATGACCTACCATGGCAGTATACAGAATGGCCACTAAACCGGGGAATGACCTATCATGGCAGTATACAGAATGGCAACTAAACCGGGGAATGACCTATCATGGCAGTATACATAATGGCCACTAAACCGGGGAATGACCTATCATGGCAGTATACAGAATGGCCACTAAACCAGGGTTCGACCTATCATGGCAGTATACAGAATGGCCACTAAACCGGGGAACGACCTATCATGGCAGTATACAGATTGGCCACTAAGCCAGGGAATGACCTATCATGGCAGTATACAGAATGGCCACTAAACCGGGGAATGACCTATCATGGCAGTATACAGAATGGCCACTAAACCGGGGAATGACCTATCATGGCAGTATACAGAATGGCCACTAAACCAGGGAATGACCTATCATGGCAGTATACAGAATGGCCACTAAACCGGGGAATGACCTATCATGGCAGTATACAGAATGGCCACTAAGCCAGGGAATGACCTATCATGGCAGTATACAGAATGGCCACTAAACCGGGGAATGACCTATCATGGCAGTATACAGAATGGCCACTAAACCGGGGAATGACCTATCATGGCAGTATACAGAATGGCCACTAAACCAGGGATCGACCTATCATGGCAGTATACAGAATGGCCACTAAACCAGGGAATGACCTATCATGGCAGTATACAGAATAGCCACTAATCCAGGGTTCGACCTATCATGGCAGTATACAGAATGGCCACTAAACTGGGGAATGACCTATCATGTCAGTATACTGAATGGCCACTAAACCGGGGAATGACCTATCATGGCAGTATACAGAATGGCCACTAAACCGGGGAATGACCTATCATGGCAGTATACAGAATGGCCACTAAACCGGGGAATGACCTATCATGGCAGTATACAGAATGGCCACTAAACCGGGGAATGACCTATCATGGCAGTATACAGAATGGCCACTAAACAGGGGAATGACCTATCATGGCAGTATACAGAATGGCCACTAAACCGGGGAATGACCTATCATGGCAGTATACAGATTGGCCACTAAGCCAGGGAATGACCTATCATGGCAGTATACAGAATGGCCACTAAACCAGGGAATGACCTACCATGGCAGTATACAGAATGGCCACTAAACCGGGGAATGACCTATCATGGCAGTATACAGAATGGCCACTAAACCAGGGAATGACCTACCATGGCAGTATACAGAATGGCCACTAAACCAGGGAATGACCTACCATGGCAGTATACAGAATGGCCACTAAACCGGGGAATGACCTATCATGGCAGTATACAGAATGGCAACTAAACCGGGGAATGACCTATCATGGCAGTATACATAATGGCCACTAAACCGGGGAATGACCTATCATGGCAGTATACAGAATGGCCACTAAACCAGGGAATGACCTATCATGGCAGTATACAGAATGGCCACTAAACCAGGGAATGACCTACCATGGCAGTATACAGAATGGCCACTAAACCGGGGAATGACCTATCATGGCAGTATACAGAATGGCCACTAAACCAGGGAATGACCTACCATGGCAGTATACAGAATGGCCACTAAACCAGGGAATGACCTACCATGGCAGTATACAGAATGGCCACTAAACCGGGGAATGACCTATCATGGCAGTATACAGAATGGCAACTAACCCGGGGAATGACCTATCATGGCAGTATACATAATGGCCACTAAACCGGGGAATGACCTATCATGGCAGTATACAGAATGGCCACTAAACTGGGGAATGACCTACCATGGCAGTATACAGAATAGCCACTAATCCAGGGTTCGACCTATCATGGCAGTATACAGAATAGCCACTAAACCGGGGAATGACCTATCATGGCAGTATACAGAATGGCCACTAAACCAGGGAATGACCTACCATGGCAGTATACAGAATGGCCACTAAACTGGGGAATGACCTACCATGGCAGTATACAGAATAGCCACTAATCCAGGGTTCGACCTATCATGGCAGTATACAGAATGGCCACTAAACCGGGGAATGACCTATCATGGCAGTATACAGAATGGCAACTAAACCGGGGAATGACCTATCATGGCAGTATACATAATGGCCACTAAACCGGGGAATGACCTATCATGGCAGTATACAGAATGGCCACTAAACTGGGGAATGACCTACCATGGCAGTATACAGAATAGCCACTAATCCAGGGTTCGACCTATCATGGCAGTATACAGAATGGCCACTAAACTGGGGAATGACCTATCATGGCAGTATACAGATTGGCCACTAATCCAGGGATTGACCTATCATGGCAGTATACAGAATAGCCACTAATCCAGGGTTCGACCTATCATGGCAGTATACAGAATGGCCACTAAACCAGGGAATGACCTATCATGGCAGTATACAGAATGGGCACTAAACCAGGGAATGACCTATCATGGCAGTATACAGAATGGCCACTAAACCGGGGAATGACCTATCATGGCAGTATACAGAATGGCCACTAAACCGGGTAATGACCTATCATGGCAGTATACAGAATGGCCACTAAACCAGGGAATGACCTATCATGGCAGTATACAGAATGGCCACTAAACAGGGGAATGACCTATCATGGCAGTATACAGAATGGCCACTAAACAGGGGAATGACCTATCATGGCAGTATACAGAATGGCCACTAAACAGGGGAATGACCTATCATGGCAGTATACAGAATGGCCACTAAACCAGGGAATGACCTATCATGGCAGTATACAGAATGGCCACTAAACCGGGGAATGACCTATCATGGCAGTATACAGAATGGCCACTAAACCAGGGAATGACCTATCATGGCAGTATACAAAATGGCCACTAAACCGGGGAATGACCTACCATGGCAGTATACAGAATGGCCACTAAGCCAGGGAATGACCTACCATGGCAGTATACAGAATGGCCACTAAACCAGGGAATGACCTATCATGGCAGTATACAGAATGGCCACTAAACCAGGGAATGACCTACCATGGCAGTATACAGAATGGGCACTAAACCAGGGAATGACCTACCATGGCAGTATACAGAATGGGCACTAAACCGGGGAATGACCTATCATGGCAGTATACAGAATGGCCACTAAACCAGGGAATGACCTACCATGGCAGTATACAGATTGGCTGCTAAACCGGGGAATGACCTATCATGGCAGTATACAGAATGGCCACTAAACCAGGGAATGACCTATCATGGCAGTATACAGAATGGCCACTAAACCGGGGAATGACCTATCATGGCAGTATACAGAATGGCCACTAAACCGGGGAATGACCTACCATGGCAGTATACAGAAAGGCCACTAAACCGGGGAATGACCTATCATGGCAGTATACAGAATGGCCACTAAACCGGGGAATGACCTATCATGGCAGTATACAGAATGGCCACTAAACCGGGGAATGACCTATCATGGCAGTATACAGAATGGCCACTAAACCGGGGAATGACCTATCATGGCAGTATACAGAATGGCCACTAAACCGGGGAATGACCTATCATGGCAGTATACAGAATGGCCACTAAACCAGGGAATGACCTACCATGGCAGTATACAGAATGGGCACTAAACCGGGGAATGACCTATCATGGCAGTATACAGAATGGCCACTAAACCAGGGAATGACCTACCATGGCAGTATACAGATTGGCCGCTAAACCGGGGAATGACCTATCATGGCAGTATACAGAATGGCCACTAAACCAGGGAATGACCTATCATGGCAGTATACAGAATGGCCACTAAACCGGGGAATGACCTATCATGGCAGTATACAGAATGGCCACTAAACCGGGGAATGACCTACCATGGCAGTATACAGAATGGCCACTAAACCGGGGAATGACCTATCATGGCAGTATACAGAATGGCCACTAAACCGGGGAATGACCTATCATGGCAGTATACAGAATGGCCACTAAACCGGGGAATGACCTATCATGGCAGTATACAGAATGGCCACTAAACCGGGGAATGACCTATCATGGCAGTATACAGAATGGCCACTAAACCAGGGAATGACCTGGAATTGGAGAGATTGCTGGCTGAGAATTATGGGAAATGGAGTCCAACAAATATTCTGCCCATAGCTGCACATTCAGTATAATTAGTAATACGGTGATTCGGGCTGTTAAAGAACTCGCAAACATACAGTTTGATGCAAATATAGAAATTGTAAAAGTCTTAAATCTTCACATTGCTTAAAAATAAATAAATAAATATATATAATATTAACCCCTTCATTGCCAGGGCAGGGCAAATCACTTCTACACTCCATCGTACATATCACGTTTATTACTGCACATCCTGCACAGAATAAGGGGTTTATTTACTAACACCAGACTTAGAACACAGGCAACATTTGGGTCATACCATGTTTATATATATGCAGCTTGGTGGCATTGGCTAAAATATCACTAACTCAAGCTCACCTTGTTTTGTAAAAATACCTCTATTTGATAAATGATTTAATTTTTTCAAAATTTCCATTTTCTCTGGGAGATATTAATAATAAACTAAGCTCATGTGATATAAGGATTAAGCACTGGTTGGTTCAAAAAGTTGGTTGCCATAGCAGCAAATAAAGCTTCCTACGTGCTTTATTTTATTAATATTTAACAGCTAAACTGACAGATCTCCTCTTAATCGGAGTGTCAGTTAATGTGATATCTAATAGCATCAGCTACTCCCGCCACCACCGCTGGGAGTCCAGTCTGGGCATTCACTACACCATTTATATCATGAATATTATGTTTCAATTCAGTTATTTTTTATGATATACATTTTTTTTTTATATTTATCATCATTCTATTGTTCACAAAAGAGGTAAAATACCACGCAATAAATAAATCACCCAAAACTGAATATGTTGCTATTTGAGTGGCCAGAATGAATGAAGTGTAAATATTTTGATATTAGCTTTTAATACTATAAAAATATAAATTAAAAATACTGTTTATTTTTTTATTTTTTTAAATTCAGTTTGTCCACCACTGGAGAAGAATGTTATTTAACAGTGCTCGGGCATTAAAACAGTGAAATTCTCCTACGATTTCAATATAATTTCATTGCTCAGTCATTAAGCGATCTGGCTGTAGATGATTGGGGAATTGGAGATAAATTGATAGGGCGTCACAGGGATATTCACTAACAGTGAACTGAAATGTGAATGGCCGCTATCAGCCTGAAACCGCCGTGCTGCAACGTGACTCTAGCCATAATAGAGGCGTTTTCCAATTGGATTTAATTGTTTGATTTATTAAATGTAGATTTCTGTTCACTGCAGTTTGGTGTGTGGCGATTAAACCCTGGGGTTGGGGTTTTTCTTACCTTTAGCGGTGTTTGGGGTAGGATTCATACCCCCCTCACCCGGCGCGTCTTGTCTGTAAGGGTCCAGCCTTTAATTCTAAGAGGTAATCTCCTCTCCTTATTCTCTCCCCTGTCAGCGACTCAATGAGCGAGAGGCACGAGCCGGCTTCAAATAAAGAGGAACTAGAATTGCTCACCCCGCCTCCTGCGAGGCACAGACGGAAAGATAGCACGAAGGAGAGAAAGAAGATAAAATGATGAGATAAAGGGAACTGTACCCGGCGGGGAAGGGAAAGTATTGAAATAGGAAATAGAAAATGGAAAAAGGAAGGCAGAGTGGTTGGCAAACATCAGACGAAGTAAAGCTTCAAAATTAAGATTTTTGCAGAAGAAAAAATAACACAAAAACCCCACAAGACTGTAATCTGTATGAGTAATACTATTGCTTTCATGACAAGAGGTTCTAACGTCCCATTAGATCAGGAGATACATTGTATATCACTGGTCAACCAAGGGTTAACTTTCTGGAGAAAGTCAGAAACGTTAGGGTTAAAAAACACAGTTTAATCATTAACATGAACTATGTGGTTTAATGTCAGAGCAGTGATGCTACTGGAATATTTCAGTTATTTAAACACTGACCAACTGGCCTGGACTTTCTAGGAGAGTCCCTATGTTTTGCCTCTGGTTTTAAAGACGATTGTTAATGTCACTTTTATTTTATATTTGGCACCTTTTATAATGTACAGGGTGATACAAAATTCAGAAAGCACCCAAAATACTGCCAGACATTCACACATTAACTAAAGGTAAGATTACTCTAACTGAAAAGCCATTACATGGTATAAGGAAACTGACAGGGTGATTCACAAAAATGAGAATCAAAGTGAATTTCAAATTTAAGGTTAAAATAGCTGAACTGCTCTCAGTACTCTGTGCTTAAATCTGACATTTACTTTCAATTCTCAGAACTCTGTGATTATGTTTTAGTATTCAGATTAATGTATTTGTTTTACCTGATACAAGCATTTTAGATATTAGAAAAATATAAACAGACAATCATTCTTTATCTAAAATGAGGTCTGTCTGTCGATTAATCAATCTGTCTATCTGTCAATTAATCGGTCTGTCTGTCTATCTGCCGATTAATTGGTCTTAATGACGATTAATCGGTCTGTCTATCTGCCGATTAATCTGTCTGTCTGTCTATCTGCCGATTAATCAATCTGTCTGTCGATTAATCAGGCTGTCTGTCTATCTGCCGATTAATCGGTCTTGCTGTCGAATAATCGGTCTGTCTGTCTATCTGCTGATTAATCGGTCTGTCTGACGATTAATCGGTCTGTCTGTCTATCTCCCAATTAATCGGTCTGTCTGACGATTAATCGGTCTGTCTATCTACGGATTAATCTGTCTGTCTATCTGTTGATTAGTCTGTCTCAACTCCACCTGTGTCTGTGAGAAACCGTGCGCCATCTATGCTGTAAGTTCCCCTTTATTATATGAGTTAAATTCTGTGAAGGTGCCTAGCGCTCTGCAGGCTCAGCGATGATTTTCTGATCAGTTCGTTTAGAATATATTTATCAGTTGGCTGTCAATGCCCCAAATCGCTATGTTTAGCAAGAAGGCCCCAGAGTTTGACTGAGTTTATGCTAAAAATATGTAAATTATTAATTGATAATTAATAACATATAGAACATATCTACATACATAACGGAAAGCATCGTTAGCGCTCTATAGATGCAATCCTCTTCTAACCTGAAAAGACTCCGATTGATTCTTTATTGTGGTAAATGTAAGGAGACAACGATGTTCGATTGATTTTTCCTTGAAAATAATCCTAGAATATAGATTGAGATATCGATGATAAGAATCCTTACTTTTCAGACACATTAAGTAATACAAACAAGGGGAAAGAAGTTTTAGGAACATTCTAAATAGTTAATATCCCTCATATCCTGATTGTATAATTATTACTAGTATTCAAATAGTATTCATATAATTATTATTAGTATTAATATATACCCTCCCCTCTTGTGTCACTTTACTCCACTTCCTGTAGAATTAAGGTTCATTTTAGCAGTACCCTCAACACCCTCTGTTTATGTGTGTCCAACCCGTCTTGTTGCTAATACCTGCCTGTTAGTAGTCTACCCTTTGTACAGCGCTAAGGAATTTGTTGGCGCTTTATAAATAATAATAATAATAATCATAATAATAATACAACCGTAACCAATATTCTGTGTTGCTTCCCAATAATATAATGTTGGTGGATATAAGATGTGAGTTATAAATGAAATTCAGATCATTTTCATACAACCTTCAAGGGACACTGTAGTCACTATAACCATTTCACCTCTTTGAATTGGTTATAACGCTTTGAGTCCCCAGGCACTGTCCCTCCAGTCAGTGTTAAACCATTTTAGTCCCTGACCACCCACAGTCCGGCCTCTTCTGGAGGTGTGGCTAAGGCACAGATTACGCACTTCCTTGTAGTCATCCCGTTAGTTGGAGCTCTGATTGGTTAAGAATGTCAGCTGACTGTTTTTAGCCTATCACAGCTGCTCAATGATGCCCAGTTGAATACTTCCTCATCGGGCCAAGCAGTACTGTTTAATGCTTAAAGGGATCCTATAGTGCCTATAACAAACCAGTTTTCCTGGCACTGTAGTTAACACCCCTTCAGCCACTTACCTTAATTAATAGGCAGACGATGTGAAGTGCAAATTCTGTGTTATCAAGTTGGTAAAAGAAAGGGCTATTTTTCTGTCAAAGTGTTTTAAAACAATACAATAACTCTGGGGAGAATATAATATAATAACATTAGAATACAATAATTACACAGAGCTGTAATAATGTATTATGTGACTATTAAACTCCGTCCAATTATCTGAATATGGCTCATAAAGGGGATTACTAATACACACAAACACTCAGGGAAGAATGCTTGCCATTATATGATTATACAAAATTTCCTTTTCAGACCTGATATTAGAGAGTAGAGAAAGATGTGATACATGAAAATTTCCTTTCTATAAACCCATCTATCACTCACATCCTATTGCAATCTGAGCTATTTAAAGGTTTGATTGTGTTATATTTACTTTGCTGTTGTAGGAGAGAATGAGCAATTAACAGACACCCAGCCAGCGACACTGTCAGGATGGGGGTCAATGATAGGGGTTTAGGAAGCACAGCTCTTCCAAACTAGGGGTCTGGCTGTGGGGGGCAGACTTTCTTGGGCTAAGAGTCAATGTAAGGGTAAGATTTCATGTCAGACTACAGGTCAGTGTTGGGGGTAAATGGTGCAGTTAGAGAAGTTACAGCTATTTAAATGGGGGACAGAGTTAACTTATTGTTATTCAATATTTACATGACTCCAACATATTATGCAGCGCTGTACAATTTCAATGAAGATACGCATACACTATAATCATACTGGTACCAAAGGAACATAGGTCCCAGGTAGGGGTTTACAATCTAGCGTTTAAAGCGATTTAATAAACAGTGATAAGCAAAATGGCCCCGAGCTCGGCCCCGAGCTCTCATTCCACTTTCTATTGTTGACCTGATTAGGTTTGCTCGGGGCATTTGAAGTTGATGACCAGTGGACACAATGCCTGCATTAAAATGGGTTTCAGTATGAGGGACTTTAGAGTCACACAAAGAAAACGTTTAAGGTCCTATTAGGTCAGAACAGAAATAAATAGATTACTGATTAAAACCCCAGTAGTGAAGCAAGAAACTAGTATCATATCTCTACAAGAATTGGCTCTGCCATCATGGCGTCTAAGCTAACTCACTCCGAGAGACGGATTTCTAAAATAACGGATCATTCTGTAATTATTAGAACAACGCTGGCGGTTCGTTCTCTTAACATGAAATGGGGTGTTCTTTTTCTAATTGTCTCCAAATTAGTGGATAACCTACTGACAACGTAACTAGTTTGGAAAATTGACATTACTGACCCTGTTTCTGAATTAGATTATTCCCTTCAATCCAGACTTCTTTTCTTGTGTTCATTCTCGGTAGAAATATTCCAATTGTAGAAACACAAACATTATATTTATTACCTATAGCCGGTGTGACAAGTATAAATACCAGAGGTCAAATACCCCTTTAAATAATTTGCCTGTGTTTTGGAGAATGCAGATTTCCAAAATGTGGGCAGAATGCAAATATTAGGACTGGTTATAATACCCAGGCAAAGTTTAAAAAAAAAAAAAAAAAAAAAACAGGTATTGCTATTTTTCCAAAGAAGATTGAAGCGTTAACGTACACTCTGTGTGCCCAGTGACCATTGCACTTTCTCCCCCTTGCTGGGTGCTGTGTATGGACTCTTGATACACTGACACATGCCGTGTCCTGTATAGTGAGAGAGAGGACATGAATTGTCAGATAGAATTCATCTGTGAGCGACTGACATGAGCTCCCCCGTGAAGCTTATAAGGACCAACACTGGACTAAAGGGGAAGACAAACAATACATTATGCATTACATACACTAAAACCATTTACTATAATCAAAGTATACTTTAATTAATTACCATCGTATATATAGATTTTACACAATATTTTAATGCCTTACACATTTAAATATTCTCTTTAAATAGTATATTTTAAATATATATTCACTTTAAGACTTGATATTAGTTATACAATCTAAAAAATATGATTTACCATATTTAGCACAAGAAGAATAACATAAATCATGAATTAAGCAGATTTTCGGATTAAATGTATCCGTGCACATCATTTGAGCAGGAATGTGCATGCGCACAATGATTTAGTACTGCACACTACGTATAATGCTTCATATTCAGAGGAAAGGAAGGTTTTTATGTTTCCCATAATCTCTGTTTGTGAAACAGTGTGAAGATAGACAAAATACAATTTATTTGCATGTGGCCACAAAAACACAGAACATGAGGAAATAGCAGCAGGTGTAAACATATAAAACACTCTGCAGCTTTTACACACTAAATATTTACTTCCAGCTGGGTAACATTTTTTAATGTAAAAGTAACAGATGTTCATTTTATGAAATGATGTGTGTTAATTATTGAGGTTGTTTTGGCACATGTGCTCTTTCATATTTCCTTATTAAGGGCACTCACACATATTACAGATTGGTTTTTTTCTAGATGTTTATATACAACAATATTAAGAATGAGAAAATAAACAACAACAAAAAAACCATTGCAACTTAAAAAGATCACATTATAATAGATTTACTAATTAGAAGCAAATTACTGTTTGAAATGCACTTTTCTGCAAAATTTGGTAAACTAGGACTGCGAGTTTATTACCGTTCCCCAAATCCAAAACTGCTTCCAAAAAGTATATATTTGTAGAAAGTAGACCCCCCTTCAAAGTATTTACCAAGCGGCATTTTGGCACATTTCATATAATTAGGACTTCAAATTTCAAGAGCCCTGCTACTACCCAGACCATAAAAGTTACTTGCCCTTACAACACTGGAGAGTCCATTGCCCACTCACCCGGGTTGGACTTCTACTCGTCAAGGCGAAACCATTTCCTTACTCTCCTCTGCTGAACTTCTGTCTGCATTTAACATTGCACAGCATTGCAGAATATTATCACCTTAATGTGGGCCAATATATTGAACCTCCATTACTTTTATCAATATTCTGTGAGTACAGTCAACACCCAACTAGGCAGACATATATAGATTGGTGAGATCACACGATACAAATACAAAATATTACCACAGCTTTAGTACAATATTAATTTTCTAGGCGCGTGTAACGTTTGGGGAAACTGTAAGTGACTTGTAAACCATGTTCTAATTCTGATATGTCTCTTTTCCCAGTGACACCATCTGATGATGTGACTATTTAAGTTGCTATAATGACCAGCATCTATGTTAATGCAGTGTCAGTGTTATCATGGCATCTGCCTCCGTAGAAAAAAATAATGCATAAAAAGACAAAAAAAAATACTTTCTAAATGTAGTTACTGTTTAACCTTTTTTATCACCACAAAAACTTTAACCTAACTTTTAACCCCTCCCCCCAAATAACCCACTGAACTAAATAAAGAAATACATATTGCAATACATCTTGCCCTAAGCCCGTGTCATTATAAGCAGGGACTCTCCAGTGCCAGGAGAACAAACCCGTTTTACTGGCACTGCAGGATCCTAATTCCGCAACCAGTTTCCAGCTCCCATCCGAACCAAATTAACCCTAAATAAACCCCGAGTAAACCAACGGAATCCTAAATAAACCCCAGATAAACCAACTTAATCCTTAATAAACCGCAGGTAAACCAAGTAACTCTAAATAAACCCCAGGTAAACCAACGTAATCCTAAATAAACCCCAGGTAAACCAACTTAATCCTAAATAAACCCCAGGTAAACCAAGTAACTCTAAATAAACCCCAGGTAAACCAACTTAATCCTAAATAAACCCCAGGTAAACCAAGTAACTCTAAATAAACCCCAGGTAAACCAACTTAATCCTAAATAAACCCCAGGTAAACCAAGTAACTCTAAATAAACCCCAGGTAAACCAACTTAATACTAAATAAACCCCAGGTAAACCAAGTAACTCTAAATAAACCCCAGGTAAACCAACGTAATCCTAAATAAACCCCAGGTAAACCAACTTAATCCTAAATAAACCCCAGGTAAACCAAGTAACTCTAAATAAACCCCAGGTAAACCAACTTAATCCTAAATAAACCCCAGGTAAACAAACTTAATCCTAAATAAACCCCAGGTAAACCAACTTAATCCTAAATAAACCCCAGGTAAACCAACTTAATACTAAATAAACCCCAGGTAAACCAAGTAACTCTAAATAAACCCCAGGTAAACCAACTTAATCCTAAATAAACCCCAGGTAAACCAAGTAACTCTAAATAAACCCCAGGTAAACCAACTTAATCCTAAATAAACCCCAGTTAAACCACCAGAATCCTAAATAAACCCCAGGTAAACCACCGGAATCCTAAATAAACCCCAGGTAAACCAACTTAATCCTAAATAAACCCCAGGTAAACCAACTTAATCCTAAATAAACCCCAGGTAAACCAACTTAATCCTAAATAAACCCCAGGTAAACCAACTTAATCCTAAATAAACCCCAGGTAAACTAAGTAACTCTAAATAAACCCCAGGTAAACCAACTTAATCCTAAATAATCCCCAGGTAAACCAAGTAAATCTAAATAAACCCCAGGTAAACCAACTTAATCCTAAATAAACCCCAGGTAAACCAAGTAACTCTAAATAAACCCCAGGTAAACAAACTTAATCCTAAATAAACCCCAGGTAAACCAAGTAACTCTAAATAAACCCCAGTTAAACCAAATAACTCTAAATAAACCCCAGGTAAACCAACGTAATCCTAAATAAACCCCAGGTAAACCAAGTAACTCTAAATAAACCCCAGGTAAACCAAGTAACTCTAAATAAACCCCAGGTAAACCAACTTAATCCTAAAGAAACCCCAGGTAAACCAAGTAACTCTAAATAAACCCCAGGTAAACCAACGTAATCCTAAATAAACCCCAGGTAAACCAAGTAACTCTAAACAAACCCCAGGTAAACCAACTTAATCCTAAAGAAACCCCAGGTAAACCAAGTAACTCTAAATAAACCCCAGGTAAACCAACGTAATCCTAAATAAACCCCAGGTAAACCAAGTAACTCTAAATAAACCCCAGGTAAACCAACTAAATCCTAAATAATCCCCAGGTAAACCAACTTAATCCTAAATAAACCCCAGGTAAACCAACTTAATCCTAAATAAACCCCAGGTAAACCAAGTAACTCTAAATAAACCCCAGGTAAACCAACTTAATCCTAAATAATCCCCAGGTAAACCAACTTAATCCTAAATAAACCCCAGGTAAACCAACTTAATCCTAAATAAACCCCACGTAAACCACCGGAATCCTAAATAAACCCCAGGTAAACCAAGTAACTCTAAATAAACCCCAGTTAAACCAAATAACTCTAAATAAACCCCAGGTAAACCAACGTAATCCTAAATAAACCCCAGGTAAACCAAGTAACTCTAAATAAACCCCAGGTAAACCAACTTAATCCTAAATAAACCCCAGGTAAACCAAGTAACTCTAAATAAACCCCAGGTAAACCAACTTAATCCTAAAGAAACCCCAGGTAAACCAAGTAACTCTAAATAAACCCCAGGTAAACCAACGTAATCCTAAATAAACCCCAGGTAAACCAAGTAACTCTAAATAAACCCCAGGTAAACCAACTTAATCCTAAATAAACCCCAGGTAAACCAACTTAATCCTAAATAAACCCCAGGTAAACCAACTTAATCCTAAATAAACCCCAGGTAAACCAAGTAACTCTAAATAAACCCCAGGTAAACCAACTTAATCCTAAATAATCCCCAGGTAAACCAACTTAATCCTAAATAAACCCCAGGTAAACCAACTTAATCCTAAATAAACCCCAGGTAAACCAACTTAATCCTAAATAAACCCCAGGTAAACCAAGTAACTCTAAATAAACCCCAGGTAAACCAACGTAATCCTAAATAAACCCCAGGTAAACCAAGTAACTCTAAATAAACCCCAGGTAAACCAACTTAATCCTAAAGAAACCCCAGGTAAACCAAGTAACTCTAAATAAACCCCAGGTAAACCAACGTAATCCTAAATAAACCCCAGGTAAACCAAGTAACTCTAAATAAACCCCAGGTAAACAAACTTAATCCTAAATAATCCCCAGGTAAACCAAGTAACTCTAAATAAACCCCAGGTAAACCAAGTAACTCTAAATAAACCCCAGGTAAACCAACTTAATCCTAAATAAACCCCAGGTAAACCAAGTAACTCTAAATAAACCCCAGGTAAACCAACTTAATCCTAAATAAACCCCAGGTAAACCAAGTAACTCTAAATAAACCCCAGGTAAACCAACTTAATTCTAAATAATCCCCAGGTAAACCAAGTAACTCTAAATAAACCCCAGGTAAACCAAGTAACTCTAAATAAACCCCCAGGTAAACCAACTTAATCCTAAATAAACCCCAGGTAAACCAAGTAACTCTAAATAAACCCCAGGTAAACCAACTTAATCCTAAATAAACCCCAGTTAAACCACCAGAATCCTAAATAAACCCCAGGTAAACCACCGGAATCCTAAATAAACCCCAGGTAAACCAACTTAATCCTAAATAAACCCCAGGTAAACCAACTTAATCCTAAATAAACCCCAGGTAAACCAACTTAATCCTAAATAAACCCCAGGTAAACCAACTTAATCCTAAATAAACCCCAGGTAAACTAAGTAACTCTAAATAAACCCCAGGTAAACCAACTTAATCCTAAATAATCCCCAGGTAAACCAAGTAACTCTAAATAAACCCCAGGTAAACCAACTTAATCCTAAATAAACCCCAGGTAAACCAAGTAACTCTAAATAAACCCCAGGTAAACAAACTTAATCCTAAATAAACCCCAGGTAAACCAAGTAACTCTAAATAAACCCCAGTTAAACCAAGTAACTCTAAATAAACCCCAGGTAAACCAACGTAATCCTAAATAAACCCCAGGTAAACCAAGTAACTCTAAATGAACCCCAGGTAAACCACCGGAATCCTAAACAAACCCCAGGCAAACCAACGTAATCCTAAATAAACCCCAGGTAAACCAAGTAACTCTAAATAAACCCCAGGTAAACCAACTAAATCCTAAATAATCCTTAGGTAAACCAACTTAATCCTAAATAAACCCCAGGTAAACCAACTTAATCCTAAATAAACCCCAGGTAAACCAAGTAACTCTAAATAAACCCCAGGTAAACCAACTTAATCCTAAATAATCCCCAGGTAAACCAACTTAATCCTAAATAAACCCCAGGTAAACCAACTTAATCCTAAATAAACCCCAGGTAAACCACCGGAATCCTAAATAAACCCCAGGTAAACCAAGTAACTCTAAATAAACCCCAGGTAAACCAACTTAATCCTAAATAAACCCCAGGTAAACCAAGTAACTCTAAATAAACCCCAGGTAAACCAACTTAATCCTAAAGAAACCCCAGGTAAACCAACTTAATCCTAAATAAACCCCAGGTAAACCAAGTAACTCTAAATAAACCCCAGGTAAACCAACGTAATCCTAAATAAACCCCAGGTAAACCAAGTAACTCTAAATGAACCCCAGGTAAACCACCGGAATCCTAAACAAACCCCAGGCAAACCAACGTAATCCTAAATAAACCCCAGGTAAACCAAGTAACTCTAAATAAACCCCAGGTAAACCAACTAAATCCTAAATAATCCTTAGGTAAACCAACTTAATCCTAAATAAACCCCAGGTAAACCAACTTAATCCTAAATAAACCCCAGGTAAACCAAGTAACTCTAAATAAGCCCCAGGTAAACCAACGTAATCCTAAATAAACCCCAGGTAAACCAAGTAACTCTAAATAAACCCCAGGTAAACCAACTTAATCCTAAATAAACCCCAGGTAAACCAAGTAACTCTAAATAAACCCCAGGTAAACCAACTTAATCCTAAATAAACCCCAGTTAAACCACCAGAATCCTAAATAAACCCCAGGTAAACCACCGGAATCCTAAATAAACCCCAGGTAAACCAACTTAATCCTAAATAAACCCCAGGTAAACCAACTTAATACTAAATAAACCCCAGGTAAACCAACTTAATCCTAAATAAACCCCAGGTAAACCAACTTAATCCTAAATAAACCCCAGGTAAACCAACTTAATCCTAAATAAACCCCAGGTAAACCAACTTAGTCCTAAATAAACCCCAGGTAAACTAAGTAACTCTAAATAAACCCCAGGTAAACCAACTTAATCCTAAATAATCCCCAGGTAAACCAAGTAACTCTAAATAAACCCCAGGTAAACCAACTAAATCCTAAATAAACCCCAGGTAAACCAAGTAACTCTAAATAAACCCCAGGTAAACCAACTTAATCCTAAATAAACCCCAGGTAAACCAAGTAACTCTAAATAAACCCCAGGTAAACAAACTTAATCCTAAATAAACCCCAGGTAAACCAAGTAACTCTAAATAAACCCCAGTTAAACCAAGTAACTCTAAATAAACCCCAGGTAAACCAACGTAATCCTAAATAAACCCCAGGTAAACCTATTAACTCTAAATAAACCCCAGGTAAACCAACTTAATTCTAAATAATCCCCAGGTAAACCAAGTAACTCTAAATAAACCCCAGGTAAACCAAGTAACTCTAAATAAACCCCAGGTAAACCAACTTAATCCTAAATAAACCCCAGGTAAACCAAGTAACTCTAAATAAACCCCAGGTAAACCAACTTAATCCTAAATAAACCCCAGGTAAACCAACTTAATCCTAAATAAACCCCAGGTAAACCAACTTAATACTAAATAAACCCCAGGTAAACCAACTTAATCCTAAATAAACCCCAGGTAAACCAACTTAATCCTAAATAAACCCCAGGTAAACCAACTTAATCCTAAATAAACCCCAGGTAAACCAACTTAGTCCTAAATAAACCCCAGGTAAACTAAGTAACTCTAAATAAACCCCAGGTAAACCAACTTAATCCTAAATAATCCCCAGGTAAACCAAGTAACTCTAAATAAACCCCAGGTAAACCAACTAAATCCTAAATAAACCCCAGGTAAACCAAGTAACTCTAAATAAACCCCAGGTAAACCAACTTAATCCTAAATAAACCCCAGGTAAACCAAGTAACTCTAAATAAACCCCAGGTAAACAAACTTAATCCTAAATAAACCCCAGGTAAACCAAGTAACTCTAAATAAACCCCAGTTAAACCAAGTAACTCTAAATAAACCCCAGGTAAACCAACGTAATCCTAAATAAACCCCAGGTAAACCTATTAACTCTAAATAAACCCCAGGTAAACCAACTTAATTCTAAATAATCCCCAGGTAAACCAAGTAACTCTAAATAAACCCCAGGTAAACCAAGTAACTCTAAATAAACCCCAGGTAAACCAACTTAATCCTAAATAAACCCCAGGTAAACCAAGTAACTCTAAATAAACCCCAGGTAAACCAACTTAATCCTAAATAAACCCCAGGTAAACCAACTTAATCCTAAATAAACCCCAGGTAAACCAACTTAATCCTAAATAAACCCCAGGTAAACCAACTTAATCCTAAATAAACCCCAGGTAAACCAACTTAATCCTAAATAAACCCCAGGTAAACCAACTTAATCCTAAATAAACCCCAGGTAAACTAAGTAACTCTAAATAAACCCCAGGTAAACCAACTTAATCTTAAATAATCCCCAGGTAAACCAAGTAACTCTAAATAAACCCCAGGTAAACCAACTTAATCCTAAATAAACCCCAGGTAAACCAACTTAATCCTAAATAAACCCCAGGTAAACTAAGTAACTCTAAATAAACCCCAGGTAAACAAACTTAATCCTTAATAAACCCCAGGTAAACCAAGTAACTCTAAATAAACCCCAGTTAAACCAAGTAACTCTAAATAAACCCCAGGTAAACCAACGTAATCCTAAATAAACCCCAGGTAAACCAAGTAACTCTAAATAAACCCCAGGTAAACCACCGGAATCCTAAACAAACCCCAGGCAAACCAACGTAATCCTAAATAAACCCCAGGTAAACCAAGTAACTCTAAATAAACCCCAGGTAAACCAACTAAATCCTAAATAATCCCCAGGTAAACCAACTTAATCCTAAATAAACCCCAGGTAAACCAACTTAATCCTAAATAAACCCCAGGTAAACCAAGTAACTCTAAATAAACCCCAGGTAAACCAACTTAATCCTAAATAATCACCAGGTAAACCAACTTAATCCTAAATAAACCCCAGGTAAACCAACTTAATCCTAAAGAAACCCCAGGTAAACCAACTTAATCCTAAATAAACCCCAGGTAAACCAACTTAATCCTAAATAAACCCCAGGTAAACCAACTTAATCCTAATTAAACCCCAGGTAAACCAACTTAATCCTAAAGAAACCCCAGGTAAACCAACTTAATCCTAAATAAACCCCAGGTAAACCAAGTAACTCTAAATAAACCCCAGGCAAACCAATGTAATCCTAAATAAACCCCAGGTAAACCATGTAACTCTAAATAAACCCCAGGTAAACCAACTTAATCCTAAAGAAACCCCAGGTAAACCAAGTAACTCTAAATAAACCCCAGGTAAACCAACGTAATCCTAAATAAACCCCAGGTAAACCAAGTAACTCTAAATAAACCCCAGGTAAACCAACGTAATCCTAAATAAACCCCAGGTAAACCAAGTAACTCTAAATAAACCCCAGGTAAACCAACTTAATCCTAAATAATCCCCAGGTAAACCAAGTAACTCTAAATAAACCCCAGGTAAACCAAGTAACTCTAAATAAACCCCAGGTAAACCAACTTAATCCTAAATAAACCCCAGGTAAACCAAGTAACTCTAAATAAACCCCAGGTAAACCAACTTAATCCTAAATAAACCCCAGTTAAACCACCAGAATCCTAAATAAACCCCAGGTAAACCACCGGAATCCTAAATAAACCCCAGGTAAACCAACTTAATCCTAAATAAACCCCAGGTAAACCAACTTAATCCTAAATAAACCCCAGGTAAACCAACTTAATCCTAAATAAACCCCAGGTAAACCAACTTAATCCTAAATAAACCCCAGGTAAACTAAGTAACTCTAAATAAACCCCAGGTAAACCAACTTAATCCTAAATAATCCCTAGGTAAACCAAGTAACTCTAAATAAACCCCAGGTAAACCAACTTAATCCTATATAAACCCCAGGTAAACCAAGTAACTCTAAATAAACCCCAGGTAAACCAACTTAATCCTAAATAAACCCCAGGTAAACCAAGTAACTCTAAATAAACCCCAGGTAAACCAACTTAATGCTAAATAAACCCCAGGTAAACCAAGTAACTCTAAATAAACCCCAGTTAAACCAAGTAACTCTAAATAAACCCCAGGTAAACCAACGTAATCCTAAATAAACCCCAGGTAAACCAAGTAACTCTAAATAAACCCCAGGTAAACCAACTTAATCCTAAATAATCCCCAGGTAAACCAAGTAACTCTAAATAAACCCCAGGTAAACCAAGTAACTCTAAATAAACCCCAGGTAAACCAACTTAATCCTAAATAAACCCCAGGTAAACCAAGTAACTCTAAATAAACCCCAGGTAAACCACCGGAATCCTAAATAAACCCCAGGTAAACTACCGGAATCCTAAATAAACCCCAGGTAAACCAACTTAATCCTAAATAAACCCCAGGTAAACCACCGGAATCCTAAATAAACCCCAGGTAAACCACCGGAATCCTAAATAAACCCCAGGTAAACCAACTTAATCCTAAATAAACCCCAGGTAAACCAACTTAATCCTAAATAAACCCTAGGTAAACCAACTTAATCCTAAATAAACCCCAGGTAAACCAAGTAACTCTAAATAAACCCCAGGTAAACCAACTTAATCCTAAATAAACCCCAGGTAAACCAAGTAACTCTAAATAAACCCCAGGTAAACCAACTTAATCCTAAATAAACCCCAGGTAAACCAACTTAATCCTAAATAAACCCCAGGTAAACCAAGTAACTCTAAATAAACCCCAGGTAAACCAACTTAATCCTAAATAAACCCCAGGTAAACCAACTTAATCCTAAATAAACCCCAGGTAAACAAAGTAACTTTAAATAAACCCCAGGTAAACCAACTTAATCCTAAATAAACCCCAGGTAAACCAAGTAACTCTAAATAAACCCTAGGTAAACCAACTTAATCTTAAATAAACCCCAGGTAAACCAACTTAATCCTAAATAAACCCCATGTAAACCAAGTAACTCTAAATAAACCCCAGGTAAACCAACTTAATCCTAAATAAACCCCAGGTAAACCAACTTAATCCTAAATAAACCCCAGGTAAACCAAGTAACTCTAAATAAACCCCAGGTAAACCAACTTAATCCTAAATAAACCCCAGGTAAACCAAGTTAACCTTAACTAACCAACACTAACCATAGCTAACACTAACGTTATCTAACTGGCTAATAAGCCCTAACCCTAGCTAAAACTAACCATGACTAATCATCTCTAACCCTAGCTAACACTAACCATGACAAAACAACTCTAACCCTAGCTAACACTAACCATGACAAAACAACCCTAACCCTAGCTGACATTAACCGTGACTAACCAGCCCTAATCCTAGCTGACAATAACCATGACTAACGAAACCCTTACCATAGCTGACACTAACCATGACTAACCAACCCTAATGCTAGCTGACAAAAACCCTGACTAACCAACCCTAACCCTAGCTGACAATAACCATGGCTAATTAACCCTAACCTTAGCTGACAATAACCATGGCTAATTAACCCTAACCCTAGCTGACACTAACCATGACTAACCAACCCTAACCCTAGCTGACACTAACCATGACTAACCAACCCTAACCCTAGCTGACACTAACCATGACTAACCAACCCTAACCCTAGCTGACAATAACCATGACTAACCAACCCTAACCCGAGCTGACAATAACCATGACTAACGAAACCCTAACCATAGCTGACACTAACCATGACTAACCAACCCTAATGCTAGCTGACAATAACCATGGCTAACCAACCCTAACCCTAGCTGACAATAACCATGGCTAACCAACCCTAACCCTAGCTGGCAATAACCATGGCTAATTAACCCTAACCTTATCTGACAGTAACCATGGCTAATTAACCCTAACCCTAGCTGACAATAACCATGACTAACCAACCCTAACCATAGCTGACACTAACCATGACTAACCAACCCTAACGCTAGGTGACAATAACCATGGCTAACCAGCCCTAATCCTTGCTTACAATAACCATTACTAACCAACCCTAACCATAGCTGACACTAACCATGACTAACCAACCCTAACCCTAGCTGACAATAACCATGACTAACCAACCCTAACCCTAGCTGACAATAACCATGACTAACCAACCCTAACCCTAACTGACATGAACCATGGCTAACTAAACCTAACCCTAGCTGACAAAAACAATGACTAATAAACCCTAACCCTAGCTGACAATAACCATGACTAACCAACCCTAACCCTAGCTGACACTAACCATGACTAATCAACCCTAACCCCAGCTAACAAAAATCATGACTAACCAACCCTAACCCCAGCTAACAAAAACCATGACTAACCAACCCTTACCCTAGCTGACAAAAACCATGGCTAACCAACCCTAACCCCAGTTGACAAAAACCCTGACTAACCAACCCTAACCCTAGCTGACAATAACCATGACAAACCAACCCTAACCCTAGCTAACAATAACCATGACAAACCAACCCTAACCGTAGCTGACAATAACATGACTTACCAGCCTTAACCCTAGCTGACACTAACCATGACTAACCAACCCTAAGCCTAGCTGACACTAACCATGACTAACCAACCCTAACCCTAGCTGACACTAACCATGACTAACCAACCCTAACACTAGCTGACACTAACCATGACTAACCAACCCTAACACTAGCTAAAATTAAGTCTAGCCTTGGACTGGGACTTTGGAGAGTGACTTTGATCACTTTGATTGAATTTGGTACAGTCCATCCACTTTGACGTTTCTCCGATTTGCTCAATCTATTGTATCTTTTGCTTCTGGCACGTTTAACGTTGATGAATGCACTGGTATATATGTTTGATTTGTGAATATTCCAGTGAATGTTTTATAAGTATATGTTTTAATAATTTTGAATAAATAGACAAGAAGTATATATAATCTTATACTAACCCTGCTTTAAAACAGGTGTATTACGTGGCCTAGCGCCATTTCCATTATGACACCCATCAAAGGCAGTACGGAATTTTTTTTTTTATTTACTAAACACCAGATTCTATACAAAGAAAATCGAACTGAAATATTGGGGATAAAACAGCCAGGCTGGGATCAATCGAACAGAAATATTGGGGATAAAACAGCCAGGCTGGGATCAATCGAACAGAAATATTGGGGATAAAACAGCCAGGCCAGGATCAATCAAATAGAAATACTGGGGATAAAACAGCCAGGTTGGGATTAATAGAATGTAAATATTGTGGAACAAACAGCCAGGATCAATCGAATGGAAATATTGGGGATGAAACCGTCAGGATCAATCAAATGGAAATATTAGGGATAAAACCGCCAGGCCAGGATCAATCGAATAGAAATATTGGGGAAAAGACAGCCAGGCTGGGATCAATCAAACTAAAATGTTGAGGATAAAACTGCAAGGCTGGTATCAATCGATTGGAAATATTTGGGGATAAAACAGCCAGGCTGGGATCAATCGAACGGAAATATTGGGGATAAAACAGCCAGGTTGGGATCAATCGAATAGAAATATTGGGGATAAAACTACCTGACCGAGATCAGTCAAATGGAAATATTAGGGATAAAACAGCCAGGACGGGATCAATCGAATATAAATATTGGGGATAAAACTGGCGGCTGGGATCAATCGATTGGAAATATTGGTGATAAAACAGCCAGGCTGGGATCAATCGATTGTAAATATTAGGGATAAAACAGACAGAACGGGATCAATCGAATGGAAATATTTGGGATAAAACAGCCAGGCTGGGATCAATCGAACAGAAATATTGGCCATAAAACTGCCACGCTGGGATCAATCGAACGCAAATTTTGAGGATAAAGCTGCCAGGCTGGGATCAATCGAACAGAAATATTGGGGATAAAACAGCCAGGCTGGGATCAATTGAATGGAAATGTTGGGGATAAAACAGCCAGGCTGAGATCAATCAAATGGAAATATTGGGGATAAAACTGCCAGGCTGAGATCAATCGAACGGAAATATTGGGGATAAAACAGCCAGGCTGGGATAAATCGAATGAAAATATTGGGGATAAAACTGCCAGGCTGGGATCAATCGAACGGAAATTTTGGGGATAAAACCGACAGGCTGGGATCAATCGATTGGAAATATTGGGGATAAAACAGACAGGCTGGGATCAATCAATTGGAAATATTGGGGATAAAACAGCCAGGCTGGGATCAATCGATTGGAAATATTAGGGATAAAACAGCCAGAACGGGATCAATCGAACGGAAATATTGGGGATAAAACAGCCAGGCTGGGATCGATCGAACGGAAATATTGGGGATAAAACAGCCAGGCTGGGATCAATCGAACGGAAATATTGGGGATAAAACAGCCAGGCTGGGATCAATCGAATGGAAATATTGGCCATAAAACTGCCACGCTGGGATCAATCGAATGGAAATTTTGAGGATAAAACCGCCAGGCTGGGGTCCATCGATTGGAAATATTAGGGATAAAACAGCCAGGTTGGGATCAATCGAATAGAAATATTGGGGATAAAACTACCTGACCGAGATCAGTCAAATGGAAATATTAGGGATAAAACAGCCAGGACGGGACCAATCGATTGGAAATATTGAGGATAAAACTGTCGGCTGGGATCAATCGATTGTAAATATTGGGGATAAAACAGACAGGCTGGGATCAATCGATTGGAAATATTGGGGATAAAACAGAAAGGCTGGGATCAATCGATTGGAAATATTGGGGATAAAACAGCCAGGCTGGGATCAATCAAATGGAAATATTGGGGATAAAACAGCCAGGCTGGGATCAATCAAATGGGAATATTGGGTATAAAACTGCCTCGCTGGGATCAATCGAACGGAAATTTTGAGGATAAAACAGCCAGGCTGGGATCAATTGAACAGAAATATTGGGGATAAAACAGCCAGGCTGGGATCAATCAAACAAAAATATTGGGGATAAAACAGCTAGGCTGGGATCAATCAATTGAAAATATTGGGGATAAAACAGCCAGGACGGCATCAATCAAACGGAAATATTGGGGATAAAACAGCCAGGCTGGGATCAATCGAATGGAAATATTGGCCATAAAACTGTTACGCTGGGATCAATCGAATGGAAATTTTGAGGATAAAACTGCCAGGCTGGGATCAATCGAACAGAAATATTTGGGATAAAACAGCCAGGCTGGGATCAATCGAATGGAAATATTGGGGATAAAACAGCCAGGCTGGGATCAATCGTATGGAATTATTGGCCATAAAACTGCCAGGCTGGGATCAATCGACTGGAAATATTAGGGATAAAACAGCCAGGCTGGGATCAGTCGATTGGAAATATTGGGGATAAAACTGCCAGGCTGGGATCAATCGATTGGAAATATTGGGGATAAAACAGCCAGGCTGGGATCAGTCGATTGGAAATATTGGGGATAAAACTGCCAGGCTGGGATCAATCGATTGGAAATATTGGGGATAAAACAGCCAGGCTAGGATCAGTCGAACGGAAATATTGAGGACAAAACTGCCAGGCTGGGATCAATCGAATGGAAATATTGGGGATAAAACAGCCAGGCTGGGATCAATCGTATGGAATTATTGGCCATAAAACTGCCCGGCTGGGATCAATTGAATGGAAATATTGGGGATAAAACTTCCTTACCGAGATCAGTCAAATGGAAATATTGGGGATAAAACAGTCAGGACGGGATCAATGGATTGGAAATATTAACTATAAAACACCCAGGACTGGATCAATGGATTGGAAATATTGAGTATAAAACAGCAAGGCTGGGATCAATCGAATGGAAATATTGGGGATAAAACAGCCAGGCTGGGATCAGTCGATTGGAAATATTGGGGATAAAACAGCAAGGCTGGGATCAATCGATTGGAAATATTGGGGATAAAACAGCAAGGCTGGGATCAATCGATTGGAAATATTATGGATAAAACAGCCAGGACGGGATCAATCGATTGGAAATATTGGGGATAAAACAGCCAGACTGGGATCAATCGAACGGAAATATTGGGGATGAAACAGCCAATCATAGCTGCTAGTTCACTCACTATATTGGAATAATATTTAAGGTGATAATAAACTAGAAGTCTGACTCAAGATGATAGGGATTGTAGTTATTGTACGAATGGTGCATTTCTTCCATAAATCGCCCAGCAGATGTGACTCACAGAAGGAACACTGTCCCCATGAGGTCATGCTCTGGCTCATTTACTTGTTAACCACAAGCCGTGGTGACGTTCAGCCATTGGCGGCTGCTACGCCATTCGTGGAGGCAGAGGAAAAGGAAGTAGGTGTCACTTGCAAACAGCGAGCACTGCAACATCTGCACCGCTGCATGTGTGTGTGATAAACTGGCACACCGTGCAGAATAACCACACTAGGAAAACAGGAATCCCTGTAGAGGGACACAATATAACACTATACAGAGAATGTTAATATGAGTTCCCTGCCGGTGTAAGACACTAACATGATTCAGTGTACACAGTGCTGTATAATACAATGATAGGGCTGGCAGTGTACACGGTGCTGTATAATACACTGGTAGGGCTGTCAGTGTACACGGTGCTGTATAATACACTGCTAGGGCTGTCAGTGTATACAGTGCTGTATAATACACTGATAGGGCTGTCTGTGTATACAGTGCTGTATAATACACTGATAGGGCTGTCAGTGTACACGGTGCTGTATAATACACTGATAGGGCTGTCAGTGTACACGGTGCTGTATAATACACTGCTAGGGCTGTCAGTGTATACAGTGCTGTATAATACACTGATAGGGCTGTCAGTGTACACGGTGCTGTATAATACACTGATAGGGCTGTCAGTGTATACAGTGCTGTATAATACACTGCTAGGGCTGTCAGTGTATACAGTGCTGTATAATACACTGATAGGGCTGTCAGTGTATACAGTGCTGTATAATACACTGCTAGGGCTGTCAGTGTATACAGTGCTGTATAATACACTGATAGAGCTGTCAGTGTACACAGTGCTGTATAATACACTGCTAGGGCTGTCAGTGTATACGGTGCTGTATAATACACTGATAGGGCTGTCAGTGTATACAGTGCTGTATAATACACTGATAGGGCTGTCAGTGTACACGGTGCTGTATAATACAATGATATGGCTGTCAGTGTACACGGTGCTGTATAATACACTGATAGGGCTGTCAGTGTATACAGTGCTGTATAATACACTGATAGGGCTGTCAGTGTATACAGTGCTGTATAATACACTGATAGGGCTGTCAGTGTATACAGTGCTGTATAATACACTGCTAGGGCTGTCAGTGTATACAGTGCTGTATAATACACTGATAGGGCTGTCAGTGTACACAGTGCTGTATAATACACTGCTAGGGCTGTCAGTGTATACGGTGCTGTATAATACACTGATAGGGCTGTCAGTGTATACAGTGCTGTATAATACACTGATAGGGCTGTCAGTGTACACGGTGCTGTATAATACAATGATAGGGCTGTCAGTGTACACGGTGCTGTATAATACACTGATAGGGCTGTCAGTGTATACAGTGCTGTATAATACACTGATAGGGCTGTCAGTGTACACGGTGCTGTATAATACAATGATAGGGCTGTCAGTGTACACGGTGCTGTATAATACACTGCTAGGGCTGTCAGTGTACACAGTGCTGTATAATACACTGCTAGGGCTGTCAGTGTACACAGTGCTGTATAATACACTGACAGTGCTGTCAGTGTACACAGTGCTGTATAATACACTGCTAGGGCTGTCTGTGTATACAGTGCTGTATAATACACTGATAGGGCTGTCAGTGTACACAGTGCTGTATAATACACTGACAGTGCTGTCAGTGTACACAGTGCTGTATAATACACTGATAGGGCTGTCAGTGTACACAGTGCTGTATAATACACTGATAGGGCTGTCTGTGTACACAGTGCTGTATAATACACTGATAGGGCTGTCAGTGTACACGGTGCTGTATAATACACTGATAGGGCTGTCTGTGTATACAGTGCTGTATAATACACTGCTAGGGCTGTCAGTGTACACAGTGCTGTATAATACACTGACAGTGCTGTCAGTGTACACAGTGCTGTATAATACACTGCTAGGGCTGTCTGTGTATACAGTGCTGTATAATACACTGATAGGGCTGTCAGTGTACACAGTGCTGTATAATACACTGACAGTGCTGTCAGTGTACACAGTGCTGTATAATACACTGATAGGGCTGTCAGTGTACACAGTGCTGTATAATACACTGATAGGGCTGTCTGTGTACACGGTGCTGTATAATACACTGATAGGGCTGTCAGTGTACACGGTGCTGTATAATACACTGATAGGGCTGTCTGTGTATACAGTGCTGTATAATACACTGATAGGGCTGTCAGTGTACACAGTGCTGTATAATACACTGACAGTGCTGTCAGTGTACACAGTGCTGTATAATACACTGATAGGGCTGTCAGTGTACACAGTGCTGTATAATACACTGATAGGGCTGTCTGTGTACACGGTGCTGTATAATACACTGATAGGGCTGTCAGTGTACACGGTGCTGTATAATACACTGATAGGGCTGTCAGTGTACACAGTGCTGTATAATACACTGACAGTGCTGTCAGTGTACACAGTGCTGTATAATACACTGATAGGGCTGTCAGTGTACACAGTGCTGTATAATACACTGACAGTGCTGTCAGTGTACACAGTGCTGTATAATACACTGATAGGGCTGTCAGTGTACACAGTGCTGTATAATACACTGATAGGGCTGTCTGTGTACACGGTGCTGTATAATACACTGATAGGGCTGTCAGTGTACACGGTGCTGTATAATACACTGATAGGGCTGTCTGTGTATACAGTGCTGTATAATACACTGATAGGGCTGTCAGTGTACACAGTGCTGTATAATACACTGACAGTGCTGTCAGTGTACACAGTGCTGTATAATACACTGATAGGGCTGTCAGTGTACACAGTGCTGTATAATACACTGATAGGGCTGTCTGTGTACACGGTGCTGTATAATACACTGATAGGGCTGTCAGTGTACACGGTGCTGTATAATACACTGATAGGGCTGTCAGTGTACACAGTGCTGTATAATACACTGACAGTGCTGTCAGTGTACACAGTGCTGTATAATACACTGATAGGGCTGTCAGTGTACACAGTGCTGTATAATACACTGATAGGGCTGTCTGTGTACACAGTGCTGTATAATACACTGATAGGGCTGTCAGTGTACACGGTGCTGTATAATACACTGATAGGGCTGTCAGTGTATACAGTGCTGTATAATACACTGCTAGGGCTGTCAGTGTATACAGTGCTGTATAATACACTGATAGGGCTGTCAGTGTACACGGTGCTGTATAATACACTGATAGGGCTGTCAGTGTATACAGTGCTGTATAATACACTGCTAGGGCTGTCAGTGTATACAGTGCTGTATAATACACTGATAGGGCTGTCAGTGTACACGGTGCTGTATAATACACTGATAGGGCTGTCAGTGTACATGGTGCTGTATAATACACTGATAGGGCTGTCTGTGTACACAGTGCTGTATAATAAACTGACAATGCTGTCAGTGTACACAGTGCTGTATAATACACTGACAGTGCTGTCAGTGTACACAGTGCTGTATAATACACTGATAGGGCTGTCAGTGTACACAGTGCTGTATAATACACTGATAGGGCTGTCAGTGTATACAGTGCTGTATAATACACTGATAGGGCTGTCTGTGTACACAGTGCTGTATAATACACTGATAGGGCTGTCAGTGTACACGGTGCTGTATAATACACTGATAGGGCTGTCAGTGTATACAGTGCTGTATAATACACTGCTAGGGCTGTCAGTGTATACAGTGCTGTATAATACACTGATAGGGCTGTCAGTGTACACGGTGCTGTATAATACACTGATAGGGCTGTCAGTGTACACGGTGCTGTATAATACACTGATAGGGCTGTCTGTGTACACAGTGCTGTATAATAAACTGACAATGCTGTCAGTGTACACAGTGCTGTATAATACACTGACAGTGCTGTCAGTGTACACAGTGCTGTATAATACACTGATAGGGCTGTCAGTGTACACAGTGCTGTATAATACACTGATAGGGCTGTCTGTGTACACAGTGCTGTATAATACACTGATAGGGCTGTCAGTGTACACGGTGCTGTATAATACACTGATAGGGCTGTCTGTGTATACAGTGCTGTATAATACACTGATAGGGCTGTCAGTGTACACAGTGCTGTATAATACACTGACAGTGCTGTCAGTGTACACAGTGCTGTATAATACACTGATAGGGCTGTCAGTGTACACAGTGCTGTATAATACACTGATAGGGCTGTCAGTGTACACGGTGCTGTATAATACACTGATAGGGCTGTCAGTGTACACAGTGCTGTATAATACACTGACAGTGCTGTCAGTGTACACAGTGCTGTATAATACACTGATAGGGCTGTCAGTGTACACAGTGCTGTATAATACACTGATAGGGCTGTCTGTGTACACAGTGCTGTATAATACACTGATAGGGCTGTCAGTGTACACGGTGCTGTATAATACACTGATAGGGCTGTCAGTGTATACAGTGCTGTATAATACACTGCTAGGGCTGTCAGTGTATACAGTGCTGTATAATACACTGATAGGGCTGTCAGTGTACACGGTGCTGTATAATACACTGATAGGGCTGTCAGTGTATACAGTGCTGTATAATACACTGATAGGGCTGTCTGTGTACACAGTGCTGTATAATACACTGATAGGGCTGTCAGTGTACACGGTGCTGTATAATACACTGATAGGGCTGTCAGTGTATACAGTGCTGTATAATACACTGCTAGGGCTGTCAGTGTATACAGTGCTGTATAATACACTGATAGGGCTGTCAGTGTACACGGTGCTGTATAATACACTGATAGGGCTGTCTGTGTACACAGTGCTGTATAATAAACTGACAATGCTGTCAGTGTACACAGTGCTGTATAATACACTATCTAGTATTTTTGGGGTAAGTTAAAAATATACGTATGTAAGTTTTTGTATTTGAAAGATAATTGAGCTATCCGAATTTTAGCTCAATTATCTCTCAAACACAAAGGCTCTTGGGAAAGAAACCCCTGTGTTCTTGATTTGGAAACCCCATGCTAAGGGCAATGCATAATAACTATACATATCACACTCAATTGTTACCATATATATATACTAACCTTGCTAGCTCCTAAACTCCCCATTTTACTTCATTAATTTAATTGAATATGCTACCATGAACTCTAACACGGTTATACTATAGATAGGTGCCCCATTTGTTATTCGGTTTTCATGCTGGGGGCAACGTTTCATATATTTTTACACCCCCAGCTCCTTTCTGTGGATTTACATGATTTAAACCATGCTGTCAATGAGACGCCCGGTCCTGTTACTTCCTGGTTTGTTTAGCTCAGTGGAGATAAACTCTAGAGGCAGCTATTGCCCAGAGCACCTGCCTTGCAAAGACTTCTCATTGAGCTGCATTGGGGAGTCTGTGATTGGACAGTAGTATGCATTAGGTTTTCTAATAAAATGCCTCTGATTGTGTGACGATATAAGGAGATTAGTGATGTACCGAACTGTCCGCCGGCGAACAGTTCCTGGCGAAATTAACGTGTTCGCGTTCGCCGCGGCGGGCGGGCGGACACATGCGCAGTTCGATCCGCCCCCTATTCGTCATCATTGGGCAAACTTTGACCCTGTGCCTCTCGGTCAGCAGCCACATTCCAGCCAATCAGCAGCACTCCCTCCCTTCCACACCCTCCAACCTCCCTCCCAGCATCCATTTTCGATTCATTCGGAAGATGCATGCTTAGTGAGAGGAGGGAAAGTTTAGCTGCTGCTGATTAGATAGGGAAATTGATAGCTAGGCTAGGGTATTCAGTGTCCACTACAATCCTGAAGGACTAATCTCATCTCTGCTGTAAGGACAGCACCCCAAAAAGCCCTTTTTAGGGCTATAACATCAGGCTGCTTTTTTTTTTTTTTTTTTTCCTGTGTAATGTAATTGCAGGTGCCTGCCTGCCAGCTTCTGTGTGAGGTTCACATTGGATACTGTGCCTATTTGCCCAGTGCCACCACTCATATCTGTTTTAACAATAGGTTAAGCTTTACATTTAAAATAAATATTTTTTTTTCACTGTAATAGAAGAGCAGTTGCCTGCCTGCCAGCTTCTGTGTGAGGTTCACATTGGATACTGTGCCTATTTGCCCAGTGCCACCACTCATATCTGTTTTAACAATAGGTTAAGCTTTACATTTAAAATAAATATATTTTTTTCACTGTAATAGAAGAGCAGTTGCCTGCCTGCCAGCTTCTGTGTGAGGTTCACATTGGATACTGTGCCTATTTGCCCAGTGCCACCACTCATATCTGTTTTAACAATAGGTTAAGCTTTACATTTAAAATAAATATTTTTTTTTCACTGTAATAGAAGAGCAGTTGCCTGCCTGCCAGCTTCTGTGTGAGGTTCACATTGGATACTGTGCCTATTTGCCCAGTGCCACCACTCATATCTGTTTTAACAATAGGTTAAGCTTTACATTTAAAATAAATATATTTTTTTCACTGTAATAGAAGAGCAGTTGCCTGCCTGCCAGCTTCTGTGTGAGGTTCACATTGGATACTGTGCCTATTTGCCCAGTGCCACCACTCATATCTGTTTTAACAATAGGTTAAGCTTTACATTTAAAATAAATATTTTTTTTTCACTGTAATAGAAGAGCAGTTGCCTGCCTGCCAGCTTCTGTGTGAGGTTCACATTGGATACTGTGCCTATTTGCCCAGTGCCACCACTCATATCTGTTTTAACAATAGGTTAAGCTTTACATTTAAAATAAATATATTTTTTTCACTGTAATAGAAGAGCAGTTGCCTGCCTGCCAGCTTCTGTGTGAGGTTCACATTGGATACTGTGCCTATTTGCCCAGTGCCACCACTCATATCTGTTTTAACAATAGGTTAAGCTTTACATTTAAAATAAATATTTTTTTTTTCACTGTAATAGAAGAGCAGTTGCCTGCCTGCCAGCTTCTGTGTGAGGTTCACATTGGATACTGTGCCTATTTGCCCAGTGCCACCACTCATATCTGTTTTAACAATAGGTTAAGCTTTACATTTAAAATAAATATTTTTTTTTCACTGCAATAGAAGAGCAGTTAGTTGTCTGCAAGCGTCTGTGTTTCAGGCCTACTTCAGCGTGTGCTCTGCAGACCTGTGCCAGCGTGCTTTGACAGTTGGCATTCATATCTGGTGTCTCTATAGCGTGCTTTTACAACCAAAATTTTGTTTCCACTGAAATAGAAGAGCAGTTGCCTGCCTGACAGCTTCTGTGTGAGGTTCACATTGGATACTGTGCCTATTTGCCCAGTGCCACCACTCATATCTGTTTTAACAATAGGTTAAGCTTTACATTTAAAATAAATATTTTTTTTTCACTGTAATAGAAGAGCAGTTAGTTGTCTGCAAGCGTCTGTGTTTCAGGCCTACTTCAGCGTGTGCTCTGCAGACCTGTGCCAGCGTGCTTTGACAGTTGCCAATCATATCTGGTGTCTCTATAGCGTGCTTTTACAACCAAAATTTTGTTTCCACTGTAATAGAAGAGCAGTTGCCTGCCTGCCAGCTTCTGTGTGAGGTTCACATTGGATACTGTGCCTATTTGCCCAGTGCCACCACTCATATCTGTTTTAACAATAGGTTAAGCTTTACATTTAAAATAAATATTTTTTTTTCACTGCAATAGAAGAGCAGTTAGTTGTCTGCAAGCGTCTGTGTTTCAGGCCTACTTCAGCGTGTGCTCTGCAGACCTGTGCCAGCGTGCTTTGACAGTTGGCATTCATATCTGGTGTCTCTATAGCGTGCTTTTACAACCAAAATTTTGTTTCCACTGAAATAGAAGAGCAGTTGCCTGCCTGACAGCTTCTGTGTGAGGTTCACATTGGATACTGTGCCTATTTGCCCAGTGCCACCACTCATATCTGTTTTAACAATAGGTTAAGCTTTACATTTAAAATAAATATTTTTTTTTCACTGTAATAGAAGAGCAGTTAGTTGTCTGCAAGCGTCTGTGTTTCAGGCCTACTTCAGCGTGTGCTCTGCAGACCTGTGCCAGCGTGCTTTGACAGTTGCCAATCATATCTGGTGTCTCTATAGCGTGCTTTTACAACCAAAATTTTGTTTCCACTGTAATAGAAGAGCAGTTGCCTGCCTGCCAGCTTCTGTGTGAGGTTCACATTGGATACTGTGCCTATCTGCCCAGTGCCACCACTCATATCTGTTTTAACAATTGGTTAAGCTTTCGATTTAAAAGAAATAATTTTTTTCACTGTAATAGAAGAGCAGTTAGTTGTCTGCAAGCGTCTGTGTTTCAGGCCTACTTCAGCGTGTGCTCTGCAGACCTGTGCCAGCGTGCTTTGACAGTTGCCAATCATATCTGGTGTCTCTTTAGCGTGCTTTTACAACCAAAATTTTGTTTCCACTGTAATAGAAGAGCAGTTGCCTGCCTGCCAGCTTCTGTGTGAGGTTCACATTGGATACTGTGCCTATTTGCCCAGTGCCACCACTCATATCTGTCTTAACAATTGGTTAAGCTTTCAATTTAAAAGAAATAATTTTTTTTCACTGTAATAGAAGAGCAGTTAGTTGTCTGCAAGCGTCTGTGTTTCAGGCCTACTTCAGCGTGTGCTCTGCAGACCTGTGCCAGCGTGCTTTGACAGTTGCCACTCATATCTGGTGTCTCTTTATCGTGCTTTTACAACCAAAATTTTGTTTCCACTGTAATAGAAGAGCAGTTGCCTGCCTGCCAGCTTCTGTGTGAGGTTCACATTGGATACTGTGCCTATTTGCCCAGTGCCACCACTCATATCTGTTTTAACAATTGGTTAAGCTTTCGATTTAAAAGAAATAATTTTTTTTCACTGTAATAGAAGAGCAGTTAGTTGTCTGCAAGCGTCTGTGTTTCAGGCCTACTTCAGTGTGTGCTCTGCAGACCTGTGCCAGCGTGCTTTGACAGTTGCCAATCATATCTGGTGTCTCTTTAGCGTGCTTTTACAACCAACATTTTGTTTCCACTGTAATAGAAGAGCAGTTGCCTGCCTGCCAGCTTCTGTGTGAGGTTCACATTGGATACTGTGCCCATTTGCCCAGTTCCACCACTCATATCTGTTTTAACAATTGCTTAAGCTTTCGATTAAAAAGAAATAATTTTTTTTCACTGTAATAGAAGAGCAGTTAGTTGTCTGCAAGCGTCTGTGTTTCAGGCCTACTTCAGCGTGTGCTCTGCAGACCTGTGCCAGCGTGCTTTGACAGTTGCCAATCATATCTGGTGTCTCTATAGCGTGCTTTTACAACCAAAATTTTGTTTCCACTGTAATAGAAGAGCAGTTGCCTGCCTGCCAGCTTCTGTGTGAGGTTCACATTGGATACTGTGCCTATCTGCCCAGTGCCACCACTCATATCTGTTTTAACAATTGGTTAAGCTTTCGATTTAAAAGAAATAATTTTTTTCACTGTAATAGAAGAGCAGTTAGTTGTCTGCAAGCGTCTGTGTTTCAGGCCTACTTCAGCGTGTGCTCTGCAGACCTGTGCCAGCGTGCTTTGACAGTTGCCAATCATATCTGGTGTCTCTTTAGCGTGCTTTTACAACCAAAATTTTGTTTCCACTGTAATAGAAGAGCAGTTGCCTGCCTGCCAGCTTCTGTGTGAGGTTCACATTGGATACTGTGCCTATTTGCCCAGTGCCACCACTCATATCTGTCTTAACAATTGGTTAAGCTTTCAATTTAAAAGAAATAATTTTTTTTCACTGTAATAGAAGAGCAGTTAGTTGTCTGCAAGCGTCTGTGTTTCAGGCCTACTTCAGCGTGTGCTCTGCAGACCTGTGCCAGCGTGCTTTGACAGTTGCCACTCATATCTGGTGTCTCTTTATCGTGCTTTTACAACCAAAATTTTGTTTCCACTGTAATAGAAGAGCAGTTGCCTGCCTGCCAGCTTCTGTGTGAGGTTCACATTGGATACTGTGCCTATTTGCCCAGTGCCACCACTCATATCTGTTTTAACAATTGGTTAAGCTTTCGATTTAAAAGAAATAATTTTTTTTCACTGTAATAGAAGAGCAGTTAGTTGTCTGCAAGCGTCTGTGTTTCAGGCCTACTTCAGTGTGTGCTCTGCAGACCTGTGCCAGCGTGCTTTGACAGTTGCCAATCATATCTGGTGTCTCTTTAGCGTGCTTTTACAACCAACATTTTGTTTCCACTGTAATAGAAGAGCAGTTGCCTGCCTGCCAGCTTCTGTGTGAGGTTCACATTGGATACTGTGCCTATTTGCCCAGTTCCACCACTCATATCTGTTTTAACAATTGCTTAAGCTTTCGATTAAAAAGAAATAATTTTTTTTCACTGTAATAGAAGAGCAGTTAGTTGTCTGCAAGCGTCTGTGTTTCAGGCCTACTTCAGTGTGTGCTCTGCAGACCTGTGCCAGCGTGCTTTGACAGTTGCCAATCATATCTGGTGTCTCTATAGCGTGCTTTTACAACCAAAATTTTGTTTCCACTGTAATAGAAGAGCAGTTGCCTGCCTGCCAGCTTCTGTGTGAGGTTCACATTGGATACTGTGCCTATTTGCCCAGTGCCACCACTCATATCTGTTTTAACAATTGGTTAAGCTTTAGATTTAAAAGAAATAATTTTTTTTCACTGTAATAGAAGATCAGTTAGTTGTCTGCAAGCATCTTGGTGTCAGGCCTACTTCAGCGTGTGCTCTGCAGACCTGTGCCAGCGTGCTTTGACAGTTGCCACTCATATCTTGTGTCTCTATAGCGTGCTTTTACAACCAAAATTTGTTTTTCACTGTTATAGATTGAATAGCAGTTACTTGTCTTCAAGCGGGTGTCTCAGGCCTACAGTGTGTGCTCTGCAGCACTGTTCCAGTGCACATTGCCAATCATATCTGGTGTCTCTATAGCGTGCTTTTAAAAACAAAATTTGTTTTTCACTGTTATAGATTGAATAGCAGTTACTTGTCTTCAAGCGGGTGTCTCAGGCCTACAGTGTGAGCTCTGCAGAACTGTTCCAGTGCACATTGCCAATCATATCTGGTCTCACAGTAGCTTGCACTCATAGTACCACAAATCCCCCAAAAAATGACAGGCAGAGGCAGGCCACCCCGCAGGGGCCGTCGTGGTGCTGTGATTCCCTTTTGCCCTAGAATAATGCCCAGTTTTCAGAAGCCACGTACCCTGAACTTGAAAAGTTCTGAGGACTTAGTTGACTGGCTAACACAGGACACCCAATCTTGTACAGCCTCCGCTCGGAACCTTGACGCACCGTCCTCCTCCAGCTTAGCTTCAGGCACCTCTCAAGATAGCACTCACCCGCCTGCCGCCACCACCAAAACTAGCACCACAGCTTTACTTGGTATATCAGAGGAGTTATTCACACACCCGTTTGAAGAAATGAGTGATGCGCAACCATTATTGCTAGAGGATGTAGATAACAGGGATATGTCTCAGGCAGGCAGCATTAAACACATGGAGGTACGGTGTGATGATGATGATGTTGTACCCGCTGCTGCTTCCTTTTCTGAGTTGTCAGATACAAGCGAAGCGGTTGATGATGACGATGCGTCCATGGATGTCACGTGGGTGCCCGCTAGAAGAGAAGAAGAACAGGGCGAAAGTTCAGATGGGGAGACAGAGAGGAGGAGGAGGAGACCAGTTGGAAGCAGGGGGGGTCGTCGCAAGGAGCTAGTGGCACAGTCAGACAGCATGCATCGGCACCCGGGGTCAGCCCGACAGCACGCCAATCAACGCATGCTGTGTCCACCACCAGAATGCCGTCATTGCAGAGCTCAGCAGTGTGGCATTTTTTTTGTGTGTCTGCCTCTGACAACAGCGATGCCATTTGCAACCTGTGCCAAAGGAAACTGAGTCGTGGGAGGTCCAACACCCACCTAGGTACAACTGCTTTGCGTAGGCACATGATCTCACATCACAAACGCCTATGGGATCAACACATGAGTACAAGCAGCACGCCTACTCTAAGCCGCCATCCTCCTCCTGGTCCAGCATCTTCAGCCACGTCAACCACTGCTGTCCTTCTTGCCCCCTCTCAACCATCCGCCACTCCGTCTCCCGCCTTGAGCAGTTCCCGCTCATCTGCCCACAGTCATGTGTCTGTCAAGGACATGTTTGAGCGTAAGAAGCCAATGTCACCAAGTCACCCCCTTGCCCAGCGTCTGACAGCTGGCTTGTCCGAACTATTAGCCCGCCAGCTTTTACCATACAATCTGGTTGAGTCTGAGGCGTTCAAAAAATTTGTAGCTATTGGGACACCGCAGTGGAAGGTACCCGGCTGGAATTTCTTTTCACAAAAGGCAATCCCCAACTTGTACTCGATTGTGCAAAAGGAAGTCATGGCATGTCTGGCACACAGTGTTGGGGCAAGGGTCCATCTGACCACTGATACCTGGTCTGCAAAGCATGGTCAGGGCAGGTATATCACCTACACTGCGCATTGGGTAAACCTGCTGACGGCTGACAAGCAAGGAATGCGTGGCATTGCAGAGGAGTTGGTGACACCGCCACGAATTGCAGGCAGTCCTGCTGCCACCTCCTCTACTCCTCCTACTCCATCCTCTTCCATAACCTCCTCGGCTGAGTCCTCTTGTGCCGCTGCTTCTTGCTCCACATCAACGGCACCCCCCCAGCTCCCCAGGTACTATTCCACATCCCGGATACGGCAGTGTCACGCCGTCTTGGGTTTGACTTGCTTGAAAGCAGAGAGTCACACCGGACAAGCACTCCTGTCCACCCTGAACGCACAGGTGGAAAAGTGGCTGACTCCGCAGCAACTGGATATCGGCAAAGTGGTGTGTGACAACGGAAAAAATTTGATAGCGGCATTGAAGTTGGGCAAGTTGACACATGTGCCGTGCATGGCACATGTGTGTAATCTGATCGTACAAAGCTTTGTGCATAAGTACACAGGCTTACAGGACGTCCTGAAGCAGGCCAGGAAGGTGTGTGGCCATTTCAGGCGTTCCTACACGGCCATGGCTCACTTTGCCGATATCCAGCGGCGAAACAACATGCCAGTGAGGCGCTTGATTTGCGACAGCCCTACACGTTGGAATTCAACACTCCTAATGTTCGACCGCCTGCTCCAACAAGAAAAAGCTGTTAATGAATATTTGTATGACCGGGGTGCTAGGACAGACTCTGGGGAGCTGGGATTTTTTTTGCCACGTTACTGGACGCTCATGCGCAATGCCTGTAGGCTCATGCGTCCTTTTGAGGAGGTGACAAACCTAGTCAGTCGCAACGAAGGCACCATCAGCGACATCATACCATTTGTTTTCTTCATGGAGCGTGCCCTGCGAAGAGTGCTGGATCAGGCTGTAGATGAGCGTGAAGAGGAAGAGGAAGAGTTGTGGTCACCATCACCACCAGAAACAGCCTTATCAGCATCGCTTGCTGGACCTGCGGCAACGCTGGAAGAGGATTGTGAGGAAGAGGAGTCAGAGGAGGATTGTAGCTTTGAGGAGGAGGAGGAGGAGCAAGACCAAACACAACAGGCATCCCAGGGTGCTCGTTGTCACCTATCTGGTACCCGTGGTGTTGTACGTGGCTGGGGGGAAGAACATACCTTCAATGACATCAGTGAGGAGGAGGAACGGGAAATGAGTAGCTCGGCATCCAACCTTGTGCAAATGGGGTCTTTCATGCTGTCCTGCCTGTTGAGGGACCCTCGTATAAAAAGGCTGAAGGAGAACGACCTGTACTGGGTGTCCACGCTACTAGACCCCCGGTATAAGCAGAAAGTGGTGGAAATGTTACCGAATTACAACAAGTCGGAAAGGATGCAGCATTTGCAAAATAAATTAAAAAGTATGCTTTACACAGCGTATAAGGGTGATGTCACAGCACAACGGGAATCTAACAGGGGGAGAGGTGGAAGTCATCCTCCTCCTCCTCCTCCCACGACCACGCCGGCAAGGACAGGACGCTTTAAAGACGTGTTGTTGATGGAGGACATGCGGACCTTTTTAAGTCCTATGCATCGCCACAGCCCTTTGGGATCCACCCTCAGAGAGCGACTCGACCGACAGGTAGCAGACTACCTCGCCTTAACTGCAGATATCGACACTCTGAGGAGCGATGAACCCCTTGACTACTGGGTGTGCAGGCTTGACCTGTGGCCTGAGCTATCCCAATTTGCGATAGAACTTCTGGCCTGCCCCGCTTCAAGTGTCCTGTCAGAAAGGACCTTCAGTGCAGCAGGAGGTATTGTCACTGAGAAGAGAAGTCGCCTAGGTCAAAAAAGTCTAGATTACCTCACCTTTATTAAGATGAATGAGGGATGGATCCCGAAGGGACTGACACTGGGCGATACATTCGCTTAAAAAAGGCCTGATGAGATGAGCTGCCTTGGGCTAAAAATGGTCCACTGCTGTATTTTAGCTCTGAATGACGTTTGACTTGCGTGACTTATCCGCCACCAACTAGGGTTCAAGCCGCCATGTTTTAGGGCACTTTCTGCCTGTGAAACAAACATCAATTTTTCTGGCCGCTGCTACAGCAGCGGCTGCAACAATACCAAATTTTTCAGGCATGTGTACATGCCTAATTTTTAGCCCCACTGGTGCAAGTGGACTGATTACAATTACAGGGCCTCTAAAGAGTCCTGTATTGTTATTTGTCGTCACTACCTTCCCGCGTCGGGAAGATTTCTTGCACAGGGCGCCCAAAGGCCTAAGGCTGGCCCTGCGCATGGGTCAGTGGCTCTGCACCAGACTTCCCTCCAATTGATCAAAGTTAAAGGATTTCAAGTGGACTGATTACAATTACAGGGCCTCTAAAGAGTCCTGTATTGTTATTTGTCGTCACTACCTTCTCGCGTCGGGAGTGGGTCATTTGCGTCCCTGCTGCCTTCCTTGCATGTGGTAGCTGTTTGTCAGGGATTTGTCAATCCATATCTGCCAAGTGACCCTATGTAGGGGGAACAGTCTCTATTCTGCTCTGTGTCAGTGTGTATCAGGGATAATTAGGATAGGTGTCAATCCATATCTGCCAAGTGACCCTATGTAGGAGGAACAGTCCCTATTCTGCTCTGTGTCACTGTGTATCAGGGATCATTAGGATAGGTGTCAATCCATATCTGCCAAGTGACCCTATGTAGGAGGAACAGTCCCTATTCTGCTCTGTGTCACTGTGTATCAGGGATCATTAGGATAGGTGTCAATCCATATCTGCCAAGTGACCCTATGTAGGGGGAACAGTCTCTATTCTGCTCTGTGTCAGTGTGTATCAGGGATCATTAGGATAGGTGTCAATCCATATCTGCCAAGTGACCCTATGTAGGAGGAACATTCCCTATTCTGCTCTGTGTCAGTGTGTATCAGGGGTTTTGAGGACAGGTGTCAATCCATATCTGCCAAGTGACCCTATGTAGGGGGAACAGTCTCTATTCTGCTCTGTGTCAGTGTGTATCAGGGGTTTTGAGGACAGGTGTCAATCCATATCTGCCAAGTGACCCTATGTAGGGGGAACAGTCTCTATTCTGCTCTTTGTCAGTGTGTATCAGGGGTTTTGAGGACAGGTGTCAATCCATATCTGCCAAGTGACCCTATGTAGGGGGAACAGTCCCTATTCTGCTCTGTGTCAGTGTGTATCAGGGGCTTTGAGGACAGGTGTCAATCCATATCTGCCAAGTGACCCTATGTAGGGGGAACAGTCTCTATTCTGCTCTGTGTCAGTGTGTATCAGGGATCATTAGGATAGGTGTCAATCCATATCTGCCAAGTGACCCTATGTAGGAGGAACAGTCCCTATTCTGCTCTGTGTCACTGTGTATCAGGGATCATTAGGATAGGTGTCAATCCATATCTGCCAAGTGACCCTATGTAGGAGGAACAGTCCCTATTCTGCTCTGTGTCACTGTGTATCAGGGATCATTAGGATAGGTGTCAATCCATATCTGCCAAGTGACCCTATGTAGGGGGAACAGTCTCTATTCTGCTCTGTGTCAGTGTGTATCAGGGATCATTAGGATAGGTGTCAATCCATATCTGCCAAGTGACCCTATGTAGGAGGAACATTCCCTATTCTGCTCTGTGTCAGTGTGTATCAGGGATCATTAGGATAGGTGTCAATCCATATCTGCCAAGTGACCCTATGTAGGAGGAACATTCCCTATTCTGCTCTGTGTCAGTGTGTATCAGGGGTTTTGAGGACAGGTGTCAATCCATATCTGCCAAGTGACCCTATGTAGGGGGAACAGTCCCTATTCTGCTCTGTGTCAGTGTGTATCAGGGGCTTTGAGGACAGGTGTCAATCCATATCTGCCAAGTGACCCTATGTAGGGGGAACAGTCTCTATTCTGCTCTGTGTCAGTGTGTATCAGGGCTGGGCTTTGAGGACAGGTGTCAATGTTAGGTGATTTCTGCCCTTTATGGATTAAAAGCAGAATCTGCATCAACTGTGTAATTTTCCATGGGAGTTTTGCCATGGATCCCCCTCCGGCATGCCACAGTCCAGGTGTTAGTCCCCTTGAAACAACTTTTCCATCACTATTGTGGCCAGAAAGAGTCCCTGTTGTTTTTAAAATTCGCCTGCCCATTGAAGTCAATGGCGGTTCGCGCGGTTCGCCGGTTCGCGAACATTTGCGGAAGTTCGCGTTCGCCGTTCGCGAACCGAAAATTCAGGGTTCGCGACAACACTAAAGGAGATACCAGAACCATCTGCTCCATAAGGTTAAAGTCACTCACTGCGTTATTCACTGAACTCAGAAATTTGATGCAATAAAACAAGGAAAATCACCGACTTTCTTCAACTGAGCTTTGTGACAACTGGCGAGTTTATCCAGAATTTAGCAATAAGTATTTCAGAATGAAATGTAAACCTGCTATCCTTGTTCCATGATTTACATGTTCCGCTGTAGATGTTTAACGTGAGAATTGTTGGGAATTCAAAGTTCGCAATCAGTTAAATTTGAAATTCCCAGCAATTCTCACTTTAGTGAATGATTGTGTTCATGTACACTCAGTGACAGCACGTACAATGCCGAGTTCAGTAAATGATAGAATCCCGGAGTCCTGGTCGTGTGCACTCAGTGACAGCACGTACAATGCCGAGTTCAGCACATTATAGAATTCCAGAGTGCTGGTCGTGTACACTCAGTAACAGCGCGTACAATGCCGTGTTCAGCAAATTATAGCTATTAGTCGTGTACACTCAGTGAGAGCACGTACAATGCCATGTTCAGCAAATTATAGCATTCCAGAGTCATTGAAAAGCGCTGCAGAATTTGACGGCGCTCTATAAATATCATAATAATAATAATAATAATGGTTGTGTACACTCAGTAAGAGCACGTACAATGCCGAGTTCAGCAAATTATAGAATCCCGGAGTCCTGGTTGTGTACACTCAGTAAGAGCACGTACAATGCCATGTTCAGCAAATTCTAGAATCCCGGAGTCCTGGTTGTGTACACTCAGTAAGAGCACGTACAATGCCGAGTTCAGCAAATTATAGAATCCCGGAGTCTCCAGTCAGCTCCTAATAGAGGTTCAGATTGAAGACAATCTTCATAAATTGTACAATATTACCATCTAGTGGCAACAAACTGACATTACATGTTCTAAAACCGCATTAACCTTTCTTCTAATTCTCGGTATATCAGGAATAATAAACACTGCATTTAGGTGGTTTCATATCTCAGCTCACAAGTAGCTCGCAGCCACTTCCTTTAGCACGTGGTCAGCAGTCTCTTGTAAATGTTGTTGTTTATTTCGGAATTTTAGCAACACGCACACTGCACCACTCATACATTGTGCCACTCATACATTGTGCCACACACACACTGCGCCACACACACACACTGCGCCACACACACACACACACTGTGCCACACACACACTGTGTCACACACTGCGCCACTCACACACTGCGCCAAACACACACTGCGCCACACACACACTGCACCACACACACACTGTGCCACACACACACACACACTGCACCACTCACACACTGCACCACTCACACACTGCGCCACACACACACTGCACCACTCACACACTGTGCCACACACACACTGTGCCACACACACTGCACCACTCATACATTGTGCCACTCATACATTGCGCCACACACACTGCGCCACTCATGCATTTTACCACTCATGCACTGTGCCACTCACACACTGCGCCACACACACACACACTGCGCCACTCACACTGCATCACACACTGCATCACACACACTGCGCCACGCACACTGCGCCACACACACACTGCACCACACACACTGCGCCACACAAACTGCGCCACACACAAACTGTGCCACTCGTACATTGCAGTGCGCCATTCATACACTGCGCCATTCATACACTGCGCCACTCATACACTGCGCCACTCATACAATGCGCCACTCATACACTGCGCCATTCATACACTGCGTCACAGTACCTGTGTCTCTTGTCACGACTCGGGAATAACAAGTTACTTACAGAGTTATTTATTAAAGTGAGTATTTAAAGTGAATTAAGGCCAGAGCACAGCCGTCTTCGAGAATATTTTTAGTAACTATTACAAGAAGCGTTTCCAACGCGAGCATCGTCCTCTTACTCAGCCTGAAACACTGACTGATTATTTATTACACAGAGAATTGTCGTGAATTCAACAAGTATTCCAAATTTAAGGCTGTTATAGTCAAACTAGAAATATTCTGCTAATCAGCATGTTTTCCGATTCAGCTATTTTGGCCTTAAATTTAAAATTCACTTTTTGTGAATAACCCTGTATATTGAAATCACCAAATTCATGAAAATCGTGTGATTTATTTCTGCATGAGATGAAGCCTGCAAGTGGGACATGTTAGCTGCATTGTGTGTCGTCCGGCTGGCTGCGTGCAGAGACCCGGTAACACGGCAATGCTGCTCCTCACCAACCATGAACATTCAGAGCTGGTTTCCTGTCAGTTACAGATCGGATACATTGAGCAGAAATCACATTGCTGCTGCCCACCGTCACCCACTAACTAGAAAATACACAAACAATATAACCCGCACAACTTTCCACTCTTTTATTTTCATTCTGACAAGTTTCACGCAACTTAATAAATACTTTGAGACTCTTATCCACTGAATTTTAGTGAATTAAAAAAGTAATTGCATATTCAGGCTGCAGAGCTCTGTGATACCCTCATACACACTGTCCATTACTGTGAGTTTTATTGCTGTGGAGCTCTGTGATATACTCATACACACTGCACATTACTGTGAGTTTTATTGCTGTGGAGCTCTGTGATACCCTCATACACACTGCACATTACTGTGAGTTGTATTACTGTGGAGCTCTGTGATACTCATAAACACTGCACATTACTGTGAGTTTTGTTGCTGTGGAGCTCTGTGACACTCATACACACTGTGAATTTCTGTGAGTTTTATTGTCGGGAGCGCTGTGATACCCTCATACACTCTGCACATTACTGTGAGTTTTAAAGATGTGGAGCTCTGTGATACTCTCATACACACTGCACATTACTGTGAGTTTTATTGCTGGGAGCTCTGTGATACAATCATACACACTGCACATTACTATGAGTTTTATTACTGTGGAGTTCTGTGATACTCTCATACACACTGCACATTACTGTGAGTTTTATTGCTGTGGAGCTCTGTGATACAATCATACACACTGCACATTACTGTGAGTTTTATTACTGGGGAGCTCTGTGATACACTCATACACACTGTACATTAATGTGAGTTTTGTTGCCGGGGAGCTCTGTGATACCCTCATACAGACTGCACATTACTGTGAGTTTTGTTGCCGGAGAGCTCTGTGATACCCTCATACAGACTGCACATTACTGGGAGTTTTATTGCTGGGGAGCTCTGTGATACAATCATACACACTGACATTACTGTGAGTCTAGTTATATTGCTAGGCAGCTCTGTGACCTCCTTCTCCCCCTGCTCCATCTCCCTCTCTCCACCCAGTTCCACCTCCCTCTCACCCAGCTCAATCTTTTATCAAAGCTGTATCTCCCCCTAGCTTAATCTCTCTCAGTCCATCCCAGTTCCATATCCCCTTTCCCCCATGTCCTGCTCCCTCAGTAGCTTCCTGTCTGTCACTCTGCACCGCGAGGAGCTGGTCGCTATGGGCAGGTAAATCCAGCTTCTTCACAGATACCGGGACTGTGTAATAATACAACGAGCTGCAATAATTCAATGAGCTGCAATAATACAATAAGATGTAATAATACACTGAGCTGTAATAATACACTGAGCTGTAATAATACAATGAGCTGTAATAATACACTGAGCTGTAATAATACAATAAGCTGTAATAATACACTGAGCTGTAATAATACACTGAGCTGTAATAATACACTGAGTTGTAATAATTCAATGAGCTGCAATAATACAATAAGATGTAATAATACAATAAGCTGTAATAATATAATGAGCTGTAATAATTCAATGAGCTGCAATAATACAATAAGATGTAATAATACAATAAGCTGTAATAATATAATGAGCTGTAATAATTCAATGAGCTGCAATAATACAATAAGATGTAATAATACACTAAGCTGTAATAATACACTGAGCTGTAATAATTCAATGAGCTGTAATAATACAATAAGCTGTAATAATACGCTGAGCTGTAATAATACAATAAGCTGCAATAATACAATAAGATGTAATAATACACTGAGCTGTAATAATACACTGAGCTGTAATAATATAATTAGCTGTAATAATATAATGAGCTGTAATAATATAATGAGCTGAATTATTACAAAAGGTTGAGTGGTTATATTAATTAGTGCCCCTTTGAGTTTAAAAGATTTAGTTGTGATTATAAAATGTAAATTATGAAACATATAAATGTAAAACAAACACTTTTGTTTCTAAATATAAAACTAAGTAATCTGACCGCTATTTTAGGGGTCAAGAAGGATTTTTTTCCTAGTTTGTAGCAAAATTGGAAGCGCTTCAGATTGGGTTTTTTGCCTTCGTTTGGATCAACAGCAAAAAAACATATGTGAGGAAGGCTGAACTTGATGGACGCAAGTCTCTTTTCAGCTATGTAACTATGTAACTATGTAACTATATAACTATATAACTATGTAATTATGTGACTATGTAATTATGTGACTATGTAACTATGTAACTATGTAACTACGTGACTATGTAACTATGTAACTATGTAACTATGTGACTATGTAACTATGTAATTATGTGACTATGTAATTATGTAACTATGTAACTATGTGACTATGTAACTATGTAACTATGTAACTATGTAATTATGTGACTATGTAATTATGTAACTATGTAACTATGTGACTATGTAACTATGTAACTATGTAACTATGTGACTATGTAACTATGTAACTATGTAATTATGTGACTATGTAATTATGTAATTATGTAACTATGTAACTATGTGACTATGTAACTATGGAACTATGTAACTATGTAACTATGTGACTATGTAACTATGTGACTATGTAACTATGTAACTATGTAACTATGTAATTATGTGACTATGTAATTATGTAACTATGTAATTATGTGACTATGTAATTATGTAACTATGTAACTATGTAACTAACATTGTAAAATGCTGAATAAACTATGAGATCATGAGACCAATACTGTATTTTGTAAAATCAGGTTAAAAAACAGAACAGGAAGTAGTTAGCAGCAACTGGTAAAACCAGGAATTAAAACGTTTTTCAACAGTTTATAAAAGTGTAGATTTCAACAGAGATTTTATAACTGGGGACAGAACAGCCCGCCCAACTGTCACTCAGACACTATCGGTCACGCGGATACAATCAGCCACATAGACACTACCAGTCACTCAGACACTATCAGTCACTCAGACACTATCAGTCACTGAGACACTATCAGTCACTCAGACACTATCAGTCACTCAGACACTTTCAGTCACTGAGACACTATCAGTCACTCAGACACTATCAGTCACTCAGACACTATCGGTCACGCGGATACAATCAGCCACATAGACACTATCAGTCACTCAGACACTATCAGTCACTCAGATACAATCAGCCACATAGACACTATCAGTCACTCGGATACAATCAGCCACATAGACACTATCAGTCACTCGGATACAATCAGCCACATAGACACTATCAGTCACTCAGACACTATCAGTCACTCAGACACTATCAGTCACTCAGATACAATCAGCCACATAGACACTATCAGTCACTCGGATACAATCAGCCACATAGACACTATCAGTCACTCAGACACTATCAATCACTCAGACACTATCAGTCACTCAGACATTATCAGTCACTCAGACACTATCAGTCACTCAGATACAATCAGCCACATAGACACTATCAGTCACTCGGATACAATCAGCCACATAGACACTATCAGTCATTCGGATACAATCAGCCACATAGACACTATCAGTCACTCAGATACAATCAGCCACATAGACACTATCAGTCACTCGGATACAATCAGCCACATAGACACTATCAGTCACTCAGACACTATCAATCACTCAGACACTATCAGTCACTCAGACATTATCAGTCACTCAGACACTATCAGTCACTCAGATACAATCAGCCACATAGACACTATCAGTCACTCGGATACAATCAGCCACATAGACACTATCAGTCATTCGGATACAATCAGCCACATAGACACTATCAGTCACTCAGATACAATCAGCAACATAGACACTATCAGTCACTCAGACACTATCAGTCACTCAGACACTATCAGTCACTCAGACATTATCAGTCACTCAGACACTATCAGTCACTCAGATACAATCAGCCACATAGACACTATCAGTCACTCAGACACTATCAGTCACTCAGATACAATCAGCCACATAGACACTATCAGTCACTCAGACACTATCAGTCACTCAGACACTATAAGTCACTCAGATACAATCAGCCACATAGACACTATCTGTCACTCATATACAATCAGCCACATAGACACTATCAGTCATTCGGATACAATCAGTCACTCAGATACAATCAGTCACTCAGACACAATCAGTCACTCAAATACAATCAGTCACTCAGATACTAACACTCACTCTGATACAGAAATTCACTCAGACACAGACACTAACTCAGAGAGTCATTTAGACACTCACTCAGATACAGACACTCACTCAAACAGTCACTCAGATACAGACATTCACTCAGACAGTCACTCTGACACTCAGATACAGACACTCACTCAGACAGTCACTCAGATACAGACACCCACTCAGACAGTCACTCAGATACAGACACTCACTCAGACAGTCACTCCGACACTCAGATACAGACACTCACTCAAATAGTCACTCAGATACAGACACTCACTCAGACAGTCACTCCGACACTCAGATACAGACACTCACTCAGACAGTCACTCAGATACAGACACTCACTCAGATGGCCAGACACCTTTCTCCCTTTTCAGAGCTAGTGGAAGTGTCATGCACACTGGGCCAGCACACACCTGCCTCCCTCCCATTCCAGTGAGCTGTATTACAGTTTATTGTGAAGCACTGAATAACTGCATGTGTATCACAGTGTATGCATGCGCGCTCGTGGCTCCAGCACAGATTCTTCTCAATGAGAATCCTCTGATTGGTGAATTCCCCAGCGCATGCTGAAAGTCTGTGTCAGGGGACGAGGGGAGGGCTTGCAATGCAGCTTCCAAGCAGTTTTTTTAATACACTCCCAAAATGTTCAGGGGTATATCTACTAAACAATTTTAAAAAGTAAAAAAAATAATTCTAGGGAGTGTATCTTTAAATAGTGGGAGAGGAGAAAGCACCCTGGAGGGCTGGGGTAGGGGCGTTATACATAAATCAATAACATTTAGAGGAAGTGTCACGGTCTTGGTTAGTGTGAATGCAGTTGATCATAGTTTACCCCCCAGTTCTTATTTTGTGAGGAGAAGGCGAGAACCACTTGTAACTTCCTGTCCTGGGTGTAAAAAGCAGAATAAAGCGTGTGGGGGGTTTACAAACACCGCAGAAACATCACCAACATGAAGCGGATTCTAAGACACGTCTTACAGACCTGCGTTCTATGGCTGCTTATCGGTGAGCGGATTCTGACTTCGTTACATTTAACCCCTTAAGGAAACGTGACATGTGTGACATGTCATGATTCCCCTTTATTCCAGAAGTTTGGTCCTTAAGGGATTAAAGGGGGTTACACTGTGGTATACCGTATCTATGATTGAGAGCCCCGTTAAGGAACGGACGCTGTGTTTCTGCCCCCCAGTATAATTCTGTAGAATGTTTGTGGTTGGTTTGCAATGAATTCCCTGCGTTTAGATAATGTCCCAGTGTGTGGAGTCTGGAGCTTGGCATGTCATTTACAAAACAAACTTCTTTCATTATCTCACTAGTTACATTGTTGTGGCAAGCGGCATTCTGTTGGGAATAATTAGACTAATATTTTAAAGTCGGATTGGCAATGCTGATATATTCGGCTAGAAAGTGCTGCTCCTGGCTTTTATTAGTAACATTTTCTTACAGTGGGAATATATTCCACCCCCTGCTGGGCAGCACTTACAATCCTTGCCTGACTGGCTGTAATTGGAGATTTGAATGGCATGTACAATAACTGAAATGAATAAAATGTTCCACTTGACATCATTCTGCATTACCTTCATTATCACTTGGTCACTGAAAGGGTTAGAACGGGGAACTCAACACTTTCCCCATTGGATTTATAAATTATACGAAGAAGTAATTGAATTTAAAACTTTTTTTTCCAGCTCAGTTATTTGTCGTTTACTGATAAAATTCCCAACAAGTCGCAGTTTAGTGAATGTCCTTGGAGGAGCTGAGTGGACGGTGAGAGAGTTCTAGCGCGGTGATTTTGGTAGTGCCGCAGTGTTTCATAGTCTTTGATCTGATCTTTAAACATGCGCAGGAACCAAAGACGAGGCGTGTGAGAGGTTTCAGTTTGACGTTTTTAGTTTCCAGCAGAAGATTTGCCCTATTTTACTGCTGAATGTTCCTAAGCAGAGCAGACGTTCGTAAACCACATTTATTCACATACAATAATCACTAACTCTGTGCTATATCGTCTATAAATCTATGTTTCCCTTTAAATTCTATCAAATTATCTGTAAAATGGCTTTCTAAAATACCCAGGCTGTAAACATACCAAGTTTGAGAACTTTTCTAAATCAAGACTTTTTACCTAAATATGAAGTTTGATTTTCAATTTCTCTACAATTCAGTGCTTATGGAATTTAACCCTTTTATGGCAATCGTGTCGCTAGTAATGGCAGCCACACTACCAGGTTAAATAAAAAAGCTAATTAAAGCTAATTTAACAAAGATGCAAAAATATGAAAACTCCCCCCTCTATCAAACACAGAGATTATTAGTCTTCTCCACAATTTACATCTAGGATATGAACTATTTTGCTCGCTCCCTATAATCATTATTATAACCCATTCAGGTAATTTACTTCAAAGAAGATAATTTTAAATTTAAGGGCAAAATAGTGAACTCTAATAATTCTCTTCAGCTATACTTTCAGTTCGGCTATTCTGGGCTTAGATTTAAAATGTATTCACTGTGAATTGTCACTTTAGTAGCAGCAGAACTGATTATTTAACCCCTCGTGTCCTGGAAGCAATGGCTGGACATGGTGTCAATCATTCTGTGGATCCAACTGAACTCACTGATAGGATTGTAGAAAGACAAGAAATAGTGAAAGGGTTATTCACTAACACACGGCTATTAGTGATGTCGAGAACATGAAATTTTCCGTTCGCGAACGGCGAACGCAAACTTCCGCAAATGTTCGCGAACGGGCGAACCCGGTGAACCGCCATAGACTTCAATGGGCAGGCGAATTTTAAAACCCACAGGGACTCTTTCTGGCCACAGTAGTGATGGAAAAGTTGTTTCAAGGGGATTAACACCTGGACTGTGGCATGCCGGAGGGGGATCCATGGCAAAACTCCCATGGAAAATTGCACAGTTGATGCAGGGTTTTAATCCATAAAGGGCATAAATCACCTAACATTCCTAAATTATTTGGAATAACGTGCTTTAAAACATCAGGTATGATGTTGTATCGATCAGGTAGTGTAAGGGTTACGCCCGCTTCACAGTGACAGACCAAACTCCCCGTTTAACACACCGCAAACAACCGCAAACAGTCCATTTGCACAACCACAAACTCCCCATTTGCACAATGTTGGATACCTAGCTAGCCATGTCCTGTTCCTTGTCCTCAATGATGTCATTGAAGGTCTCTTCCTCCACCCAGCCACGTACAACACCAAGGGCCCCGAAAGGTGACAACAAGCCCCCTGTATTTTTTTTTTTAAATGTACACTACTGTTAAACTGGTGTGACACTGTGCCCTGGCAGGCCCTGAAACGCACACATGTGAAGGAAACTGACTGCTATTATATTACAGTCAAAAAGTTTTTTTTTTTTTTAAATGCAAGCTATTGGGACACCAGATACGAGTGGTGGCACTGGGACCACCTTAAAAATATTGGATATCGCTAAAAATCATGATCACTATATACTTTCTCTAAAAACCTTTAAAACAAACCAAACTTCTCATCCATCCGCTATACCACTTTATCCCACCTAGAACTAGTGCCCAGTTAAAATACTTGACTCTTACTTACCCACACTCAGTCATGCCACACACATTTCACCACTACTCTCACTGAATCCCTCTGACTACGGCTAAATTCATCTTTTACATCAGAACACTACTCCTAAGATTGGGTTGTATCCATGTCTCGGGTCTTTCATTTAGAATAGGGGCAGCTTCGGTCTCCTTCAACACTGACACTCCAGTGCATATTATTAAAAGATTGGGCAGATGGAAATCCTCAGTCTACAACCGATATATTCCTCATCCCGAGAAAGAAATGAGGAAAGCTTTTAAAAGTTTGGCTTTGTAAATTTGATGCAATAAGTGTGTTTTTCTTTAATACCTTTTCACCCTCTTTGCATGAACCCGATTTACATATATTACTAATGTGTTTCTGAACATATATATTATATTATTCACTCACTCACTCTCTGGGCCGGCCTAAGACATCATGCTGCCTAGGTCCAACGATAAATGACTATGGGGGATAATGTATAATAAACACAGGTTACTGGCTATGGGGGGGATAATGTATAATAAACACAGGTTACTGGCTATAGGAGGCACAATGTATAATAAACACAGGTTACTGGCTATGGGGGGATAATGTATAATAAACACAGGTTACTAGCTATGGGAGGGATAATGTATAATAAACACAGGTTACTGGCTATGGGAGGGATAATGTATAATAAACACAGGTTACTGGCTATGGGGGGGGATAATGTATAATAAACACAGGGTACTGGCTATGGGGGGATAATGTATAATAAACACAGGTTACTGGCTATAGGAGGCACAATGTATAATAAACACAGGTTACTGGCTATGGGTTGATAATAAACACAGGTTACTGGCTATGGGAGGGGATAATGTATAATAAACACAGGTTACTGGCTATGGGAGGATAATGTATAATAAACACAGGTTACTGGCTATGGGGGATAATGTATAATAAACACAGGTTACTGGCTATGGGGGGATAATGTATAATAAACACAGGTTACTGGCTATGGGAGGGATAATGTATAATAAACACAGGTTACTGGCTATGGGAGGGATAATGTATAATAAACACAGGTTACTGGCTATGGGGGATAATGTATAATAAAAACAGGTTACTGGCTATGTGAGGGATAATGTATAATAAACACAGGTTACTGGCTATGGGGGGATAATGTATAATAAACACAGGTTACTGGCTATGGGGGGGATAATGTATAATAAACACAGGTTACTGGCTATGGGGGATAATGTATAATAAAAACAGGTTACTGGCTATGGGGGGATAATGTATAATAAGCACAGATTACTGGCTATGGGAGGATAATGTATAATAAACTCAGGTTACTGGCTATGGGGGGATAATGTATAATAAACACAGGTTACGGGCAATGGGGGATAATGTATAATAAACACAGGTTACTGGCTATGGGGGGATAATGTATAATAAACACAGGTTACGGGCTATGGGGGGATAATGTATAATAAAAACAGGTTACTGGCTATGGGGGGATAATGTATAATAAGCACAGGTTACTGGCTATGGGAGGATAATGTATAATAAACACAGGTTACTGGCTATGGGAGGGATAATGTATAATAAACACAGGTTACTGGCTATGGGGGGATAATGTATAATAAACACAGGTTACTGGCTATGGGGAGGATAATGTATAATAAACACAGGTTACTGACTATGGGGGATAATGTATAATAAACACAGGTTACTGGTTGTGGGTGGATACTGTATAATAAACACAGGTTACTGGCTATGGGAGGATAATGTATAATAAACACAGGTTACTGGCTATGGGAGGATAATGTATAATAAACACAGGTTACTGGCAATGGGAGGGATAATGTATAATAAACACAGGTTACTGGTTGTGGGGGGATAATGTATAAAAAACACAGGTTACTGGCTATGGAGGGATAATGTATAATAAACACAGGTTACTGGCTATGGGGGATAATGTAGAATAAACACAGGTTACTGGCTATGGGGGGATAATGTATAATAAACACAGGTTACTGGTTGTGGGGGGATAATGTATAATAAACACAGGTTACTGGCTATGGGGGGATAATGTATAATAAACACAGGTTACTGGCTATGGGGGGGATAATGTATAATAAACACAGGTTACTGGCTATGGAGGGATAATGTATAATAAACACAGGTTACTGGCTATGGGGGGATAATGTATAATAAGCACCGGTTACTGGCTATGGGAGGATAATGTATAATAAACACAGGTTACTGGTTGTGGGGGGATAATGTATAAAAAACACAGGTTACTGGCTATGGAGGGATAATGTATAATAAACACAGGTTACTGACTATGGGGGATAATGTATAATAAACACAGGTTACTGGTTGTGGGTGGATACTGTATAATAAACACAGGTTACTGGCTATGGGAGGATAATGTATAATAAACACAGGTTACTGGCTATGGGAGGATAATGTATAATAAACACAGGTTACTGGCAATGGGAGGGATAATGTATAATAAACACAGGTTACTGGTTGTGGGGGGATAATGTATAAAAAACACAGGTTACTGGCTATGGAGGGATAATGTATAATAAACACAGGTTACTGGCTATGGGGGATAATGTAGAATAAACACAGGTTACTGGCTATGGGGGGATAATGTATAATAAACACAGGTTACTGGTTGTGGGGGGATAATGTATAATAAACACAGGTTACTGGCTATGGGGGGATAATGTATAATAAACACAGGTTACTGGCTATGGGGGGGATAATGTATAATAAACACAGGTTACTGGCTATGGAGGGATAATGTATAATAAACACAGGTTACTGGCTATGGGGGGATAATGTATAATAAGCACCGGTTACTGGCTATGGGAGGATAATGTATAATAAACACAGGTTACTGGTTGTGGGGGGATAATGTATAAAAAACACAGGTTACTGGCTATGGGGGGATAATGTATAATAAACACATGTTACTGACTATGGGGGATAATGTATAATAAACACAGGTTACTGGTTGTGGGTGGATACTGTATAATAAACACAGGTTACTGGCTATGGGAGGATAATGTATAATAAACACAGGTTACTGGCTATGGGAGGATAATGTATAATAAACACAGGTTACTGGCAATGGGAGGGATAATGTATAATAAACACAGGTTACTGGTTGTGGGGGATAATGTATAAAAAACACAGGTTACTGGCTATGGAGGGATAATGTATAATAAACACAGGTTACTGGCTATGGGGGGATAATGTAGAATAAACACAGGTTACTGGCTATGGGGGGATAATGTATAATAAACACAGGTTACTGGTTGTGGGGGGATAATGTATAATAAACACAGGTTACTGGTTGTTGGGGATAATGTATAATAAACACAGGTTACTGGTTGTGGGGTGATAATGTATAATAAACACAGGTTACTGGCTATGGGAGGATAATGTATAATAAACACAGGTTACTGGCTATGGGAGGATAATGTATAATAAACACAGGTTACTGGCTATGGGGGATAATGTATAATAAACACAGGTCACTGGCTATGGGAGGATAATGTATAATAAACACAGGTTACTGGCTATGGGGGGATAATGTATAATAAACACAGGTTACTGGCTATGGGGGATAATGTATAATAAACACAGGTTACTGGCTATGGGAGGATAATGTATAATAAACACAGGTTACTGGCTATGGGGGGGATAATGTATAATAAACACAGGTTACTGGCTATGGGGGATAATGTATAATAAACACAGGTTACTGGCTATGGGAGGATAATGTATAATAAACACAGGTTACTGGCTATGGGGGGGATAATGTATAATAAACACAGGTTACTGGTTGTGGGGGATAATGTATAAAAAACACAGGTTACTGGCTATGGAGGGATAATGTATAATAAACACAGGTTACTGGCTATGGGGGGATAATGTAGAATAAACACAGGTTACTGGCTATGGGGGGATAATGTATAATAAACACAGGTTACTGGTTGTGGGGGGATAATGTATAATAAACACAGGTTACTGGCTATGGGGGGATAATGTAGAATAAACACAGGTTACTGGCTATGGGGGGATAATGTATAATAAACACAGGTTACTGGTTGTGGGGGGATAATGTATAATAAACACAGGTTACTGGTTGTTGGGGATAATGTATAATAAACACAGGTTACTGGTTGTGGGGTGATAATGTATAATAAACACAGGTTACTGGCTATGGGAGGATAATGTATAATAAACACAGGTTACTGGCTATGGGAGGATAATGTATAATAAACACAGGTTACTGGCTATGGGGGATAATGTATAATAAACACAGGTCACTGGCTATGGGAGGATAATGTATAATAAACACAGGTTACTGGCTATGGGGGGATAATGTATAATAAACACAGGTTACTGGCTATGGGGGATAATGTATAATAAACACAGGTTACTGGCTATGGGAGGATAATGTATAATAAACACAGGTTACTGGCTATGGGGGGGATAATGTATAATAAACACAGGTTACTGGCTATGGGGGATAATGTATAATAAGCACACACAAAAAAAATATGAATGCAGCTTCAGAATTAATCTAAATTGTATGCTGTCTAGGAGGTGGGAGGGTCTGGGAGGGAGGGTCTGCTGCTGATTGGCTGGAATGTGTCTGCTGACTGTGAGGTACTGGGTCAAAGTTTACTCAATGATGACGAATAGGGGGCGGACCGAACATCGCATATGTTCGCCGTCCGTGGCGAACGCGAACACACTATGTTCGCCAAGAACTATTCGCCAGCGAACCGTTCGGGACATCACTAACGGCTATTCACCAACACACCGTTATTCACTAACACACCGTTATTCACTAACACACTGTTATTCACTAACTCACCGTTATTCACTAGCTCACTGTTATTCACTAACACGCCGTTATTCACTAGCACACCGTTATTCACTAACACACCGTTATTCACTAGTACACTGTTATTCACTAACGTGATAATTCAATGTGATTTGAATATTAAGCTATAAAATGCAGAAGTAGAAACCTTCTCTAATTCACTTATTATTTACCAAAGTGAGAATTCAAATTCGAAATAAAATTGCAAATTTGGAGCTAAAAAGCACGGGATAAATGGCCAATGTAGTTTGACTATTTTATTCTAAATCCTTGATTGATTAAACTAATTTGTGTTGGAAACAAATACCCTGGAATTGTGTGTTGTTTGTTTTGTTTGAATTTGCTCCTGATATAAAGAATGATTTCTGTATCACATCCCCAGGCATTCCACCTCACTCTTGTTATATATTTTCCTCGAGGCGGGATCTCTCCCAACACAGAGTGCTATGATGGCTTGACAACTGGCTTGCTTTAATAAGTAAAAAATCTCCTACAAACTGGTTTGCATTAATTAGTAAATCTCCTATAAACTGTTTTTTTAAATTAGTAAACTGTTTTTTTTTGTTTTTTTTTAATAGCCAAACTAGAATTCTTCAAGCCTGCTATGTTTTCAGTTTGACTATGCCAGGCTGAAATGAGAATCTCGCTTTGAATTCCCGACAAGTCACACTTTAGTAAATAGGCCTGTTTACACATGGGTGAATAACACATTTGGATGTACAAACTATTAGATGGAAATAAAAGCCATTTATAATTTCAGAGAAACTTGCACATGCGTTAGAGGCGTTGCAGCAAGAGTGACTCAATACATATTTATGTAATGTATGTATCAATAAGACTTGCTTTGCACAATCTGCTTTCCTGCCTCATTGTAGCCAGTGACAGACTCAGAGTGCTGGCATGTTGTCACAGCGAGAGTCACAGAGTTTGTCAGACGGCTCAAATGTATCAACATAATGGGGGGAGGTTGGGGAAGTGCCAATGTTTTAGCTCAATTTATGTATCTGAGATGGGGGAGTCAGAGCGGTCAGTCGGTCAGTCTTAGAGCGGTCAATCGAGAATATATATATATATATATATATTAATTACAAAAGCAAACAAAAGCAAATAAGGCTATACAAGCGATATAAGCTAAAAGGGAGGGATAGCACATCAAAGAGAATACAACCTTAAAACGGGCCGGGATCTTTTCAGATCTGAAACATAAATACAGTAAAATATGGTGAAGTATGAATGGACAAGGGGGTGGGTGTCCAGGAGGTAGAGAACTTACAAAAGGTATAGGTTTTCTGCGCTTATCTCCCTTTCGGGTGTTTGTAGCCAATCAATGTGTAGAACAAACGATAGATTTTCCTCCAAAATGGTAAAATCCTCAGTATGGACAGAAAAGAGAGATATACATAGAGTAGTACTGTATAAAAATATCAAAATTTAATCACACTGATTGCACTTACATTCAGGTAACAATCAGCAAGCATGTCTCCACTAACAAGTGGACCGAGATGTCAAATGGGATCAATGATGCAGATGATGGAACAACTGGTCGTACCATATGAAGTGCTAAAACAAATAAATACAATAATAAAATAATATAATAAGAATACTCAGTCCAACGCGTTTCGTCTTGTGTAGACTTCTTCAGGGATATCCCTGAAGAAGTCTACACAAGACGAAACGCGTTGGACTGAGTATTCTTATTATAATATTTTATTATTGTATTTATTTGTTTTAGCACTTCATATGGTACGACCAGTTGTTCCATCATCTGCATCATTGATCCCATTTGACATCTCGGTCCACTTGTTAGTGGAGACATGCTTGCTGATTGTTACCTGAATGTAAGTGCAATCAGTGTGATTAAATTTTGATATTTTTATACAGTACTACTCTATGTATATCTCTCTTTTCTGTCCATACTGAGGATTTTACCATTTTGGAGGAAAATCTATCGTTTGTTCTACACATTGATTGGCTACAAACACCCGAAAGGGAGATAAGCGCAGAAAACCTATACCTTTTGTAAGTTCTCTACCTCCTGGACACCCACCCCCTTGTCCATTCATACTTCACCATATTTTACTGTATTTATGTTTCAGATCTGAAAAGATCCCGGCCCGTTTTAAGGTTGTATTCTCTTTGATGTGCTATCCCTCCCTTTTAGCTTATATCGCTTGTATAGCCTTATTTGCTTTTGTTTGCTTTTGTATTCTGTATTGCTGAGTGAGTGAGGTACACTCTTGGTGATAGCACATTTTCGATTTGTGGATTAACGCTATAGTACACACCTTTTGTATTCCCTTATATATTAATTACTCTCTTCAATTCAGGATTAGCAAACCTATAACGCCAATCTATTTTATTGGAGTGTTGGTGGAATGTCCGCTCCTTGTTACGTAGTCTCTATGCTGGTTCCTGTACATACTGCATTATTTAAAGTCAATAACTTTCTTCTGTAATTGTATAATTCTCTCCCCCTCTCCAGGACCCATGCCTGACATTATCCCTCTTCAGTCCCATTTCTTTGGATCTTCTCTCGTCTCTCTGTTATGGCATCCTGGATATTTTCAAACTTCCTACAAACAAACCAGTTAAAGTTAAAGTACCCACAATCAGTTCCCCATCTCCATCATTCCCTCTTCCATTCTCTGTTATTTCTTTATAACCAAGGTGTTAACTTGAATTCTTCCACATATCCTCCAGTAACTCCATCTGCAATGTGCTCCTCATTAAAAGTCCAAAATTCTATCCATTCACCTCCTTTTCAACCACCTTCCAAATTACAAAATATCAACATTACATCTCAATATCTCTCCTCACTCTCCGCTTGCTTCAAACCCATAACCCTACCTGTCCTGGCCCTTTTCTTACCTCCACATCCCTCAACTCTTCCCAGCTTCCTACTACTCACACGTCTTGCTACAGTGTCCTGTCTCTCCACTATCCCACCTCCACAATCCATTCCTCACTCCTATATACCTTTTACTTATTCTATAGTCTATTGACCCTCTTTCCAGTGGGCACTTTTTGTGAAGCCCCCAAAATTAACCTATTCATAAACATTTTCTCATTTGTTTCAAACAGACATACATTCCTAATAATCTAAGCATGGTTTTATGACTTACCTGAGGTCCACCAAGCACCACTCACCTCCTCTGGTGCATCCTGAAGCTCTTAGTATTTACACAGCTCAGTGGAGCTAACAGAAGCTTCTTGCTGGACCTTCCACCTTCACAGGAAACTGAGAGCAGAGGACATTTGTCAAACCTTTCACATTCGGTTTCACTACTTAGCCAGGGAGGGCATCAGATCACGTCTGGCACCATAACCACTACAACATGATGTAGTGGTTATAGTGCTTGGAGTTTTCTTTTAACAGTCCACTTTCAACAGCTGTTCTGATGTCATTCCCATCTCGGTCTAATGTTTGTGTACCTATCAGGATGACAACACGTGCTCTATCATCTGCTGATAACTAAGCTTGTCTGATTTCACCCGAACCCTCAGTGTTTGTATTCCTATATCCAGTCACTGTTCTTAACACTCTCTCTTTTTATTGCAGGCCACACACAGTCATCAGACCCAGGTAAAACGATCAAGATGTATTGCAATGTTTAGTATCTTGTAATTTAATATTGTAAGCGGAACGAAATAATCGCTTTATAAACTGTGTTGCAGAATGTTTTTGTGGTTCACATATACAATGTGTAATTGTATATTCTAGAATCATATATTCCTGCTAGGTAAACCGACCATGACATCATATTACTGCATTGTATTAAATAATTCCATATCTGGATGTGTTCGATCAAATTCCCAAACTCAGAGCAGAACTCTACCCGAATCACAAACCAATTAAATAGCGCAATAGCCGAGCAAAATCATTTTCATTTGTGATTCTGGATTCCGCCCATGGAAATGATATATAGAGATGATTGATAACTATCAGGGGACAGTCAAAGCTATAAATATACACTCACACACTCTCACACACACACTCACACACACTCTCACACACACACTCACACACACACACTCACACACACTCACACACTTTCTGCTCGTCCCTCTATTGGTTACTTTTTCTGACTTGATCTGGAAAACAGATGGTGGGAACATTCTCCTATCAGTCTACTGCAATATATATTCATATTATATTATTAATATTATGCACATGTTTTGCAACCCACTGATTGGCTCATTTTTGCAAACTGTTTGGTTTGTCTGATTTGTGTCCAAATTGGGGTTTTTGTTCTGAAATTCTGCCGCACACAAACCAACATATTGTCAAAATTTGGGCATCAGAGAAACATGGTTCAGATGAACTGAATTTTCTGTCTGCAGACAGTCTAATCCAAGGGTAGGCCACCTTTTAGGAGCACTGTGCCGAAAAAAAAGATTGTGATGTCCCATAGTGTGCCGGTCCTAGTTTGTTTAAATTGAGGTGTGCATGTTGCCGTATTCTGCTTGTGTTATTTATACTGCAGTTGCTTTGTATCGTTGTATTTGTGCGTATATCTTCTTTAGTAGTTTGTGGTATCGTGTATGATACCTATGAATGTGGGCTGTGTATGGGGGCTGCTTGTAGAATTGTGTGTGGATGCATATGTCACATTGTGTGTTTGGTAGTGTGTGTATGTGAGAGGCTGTTTGGTGTATTGCATGTCAGAGGCAGCATGTGAGTTTGTGCAGATTGTGTATTTTGTTTGTGTGTGGGCTGTTTGTATTATTTGTATGAGGGGAGGGTTGTTCTGCAGCTCTGTGTATATCTAGCAGTGTGGATGGTTTCCCTGGGGACCTGTAGACCAGGCTGGTTTGGTACAGGTCAAGGACAGGAGCTGCGATAGCTGCCGAGGGCTGCTCTCCTCCAGTGTGGATTCCCATTCACAAGTGCTGGGAGGATGTGATCTGAGATCACTTCCTCTACGTGCTGCAATGCATGAATTGAGGATTGTGCTTTACCACCTCTTCGTATTAGCAGATATCTGAAGTTTCACTGGGACTCCTGATAGACCAAAACCTGTTTGGCTCTAGCAATCTTGAGTGCCGTGAAAAAGCACTTCGAGTGCCGTGCATGGCACACGTGCCATAAGTTGCGTGCCCCTGGTCTAGTTCTTAATCTCTTTCTGGCACCAACTGGACACAAATACCTCTTAGTTAACTCTGAATGTGTAGCTACAAACTGGAGAGAGCTGCAGAATGTATGAATATAGAGTTGACACCATTTACCTCTGTGCCAATATTGGTGCCAAAAGACAGAATGGGCAGCCATTGCCAGCCTTTGAGAATAGAGATTCCCTTGCATTCACAGTGGCGGCCACATTACCAGGAAGTATACATAGTATTTTAATGTACGCACTGACTGCTCAACGCTTACATTCCATTTTTATATCTACATGAAACACATCTCACAGTTTGTGGAATAAAAACCCAGAACTCTAATAATTTACATTTTAACTTCTCCAGGTGCACTTTTACATTAGGCCAGTGTATGCAGTATCTTCTATCTCTTTTCCTATGGGAAGAAAACACAGTTTATTTACTAAATGGTGAAGTGTAGCAAATTGAAAACTAAATTTGGAAATTCAGGGTAAAACTACCAAGATTTAATGGCAGCTGGGTACGGTTTTTAAAGTTCACCTCTTTTTGCCTAAATATTGCAAATAAGTTTCCAATTCACTACAATTCACTGCTTAGTAAATACACCAATATTAATGTGTTTACATCAGCTTAATATTCAGGGGAAGCAAAGAAGGGAAGGTATTTTTTTTGGGGGGGAAAGAGGGGTGGGAACATGGGGTCTAGAATTTACAGTGCAGATCTCATCGTGATAGGTTCCTCCTAACCCTCTAGTGCTGGTGGTTTGAGAAAAGAGAAATGGAAATCTCCTTTGTAAATTCAAAATACAATATTCTGAGAATGTGAAACTGAATTATATTTGTGACGAAGTGCCCTTCGCCACTTGGGCCTGGAGAGGACTGCTTGCCAGCCTCTTGCCATGTGATTATGGTCCCTGGGAGATTTGGCCCTTTAAAAACAGTATTTGGCCCTAACAGAGTGCATGTCACTCATTCTGGCCCTTTAAATACAGTGGGGCCATTCGGTACTTGCCCTGTGTGAGCGGTGATACCCCAGATAGCTATGCCATGGAGCCTATTCATATAATGAAAGACTATGGGAAAGACTTTAGCTCCATGGCAATTGAACTGTGTGAATAGGATCTGCGCGCTATTCGGTAGTTTTGTGCGCCCAGATCCCAGCTATCTGGGGATATGTGAAATGTCTGTGTGTTATGTGTAAAAGGGGACTTTATGTATTTTAAAGTGTTTTACTGTCTTTGTTTCCCCATGTGCTCAATGGAGTCTGTCTCTGTACTGGGAGGTAATTGGATTACTTCTCCAATGTGTCTCCAGGAGAGAAGACTCTGTAAAACCGGTCTAAATTGGAAGCCATGCTGACAGGGGTTTTAAAAGATACTTTACTAACTTTTGAACCCCTGGTCTGATTCATGCCATTTTTTAATATGTTGTTCCCCTGAATGGGTTGATTGTGGATATTTTTATGTGAATGTGATGTATGGTTTTAAAGTTACCGAGTATGTGTGGAAACTGTATTTTTACTGTATGTAATAATTATGTTAATTGCTTATCTGAGGGGAGGGGATGTGTGGGTTGTACTGTTACTTGATTGGTTGTTTTATGCCTCCCCCTGGGTGTGTCCTGTATGTGCACAACTGTAATAAAAAGCAGGCTGGGTGTTCCAGACCTCAGACCACTGCTTGACCCTCAACACGGAGCCTTGTCTCGTTCTTGGGGGGGATTCACTGTATGCTGTTGGAGATCGATTGCTAAGGAGTGTAAGCTGATGTATGCTTTTCCTGTTCGTCTGCTAGCAGCTATTCGTGAGGTTCCAGTTTGGAGTGCTATTTTGTATCCAGTTCGGGAGTTTGGTGTTCTGCAGTAGCTGTGCCTGTGTCTCAGAAAGGGGATTATCACCTAAACGGATTTTAACCCCTTGTCTGCTGAAACGGTCTGTTACAATATTAAAACCAAACAAAATGGTGGAGAGAGGTTATGTTGGGAGAGACTGCATTGAGCGATGCTGGGTTGGGAGAGACCACATTGGGAGATGCCAGACAGGGAGAGACTGCATTGAGAGATGCGGTGTTTGGAGAGACTGCATTGAGAGATGCGGTGTTTGGAGAGACTGCATTGAGAGATGCGGTGTTTGGAGAGACTGCATTGAGAGTTGCGGTGTTGGAGAGACTGCATTGAGAGATGCCATGTTGGGAGAGACCACATTGGGAGATTCCAAGCAGGGAGGTGACATGTTTAAGTGAGTGGTAAAAGCTATTTTATCAATATTTAAGACAAAGAAATGTATTGCAAGACAACTGATTCTCACAATCAATATAAAAAACCTGATTGCATCTATCATTATTATTATTGTTTCTGTATGATCAAGACAGAACCAGATAACATTTTAGACTGTTCCAGTCCATTAAACGATTGGTTCCTCTATCTTTTTTGGAGCAAGGCCAACCTTAGTGAGTGGATATTTCCAGGTGCACCATCAGTATATATGAGGTTATAAATCTCCTGCTATGGAAATGTTAATCTGCCTATTCTCCATTTTCTTTGTGTTGGGATTATAACATTTTATCTTTAATTGAAGTTTCTCTTTTTCAGATTCTGTGTGTAATAACTGTTACCACATTGACAACGTAACATTGGCCGGCGTGATCATAGGCGACGTCCTGTTAACAATAATTATAATCTTGATTGTATATTTTTGCACTAAGCAGACCTTCCAAAAACGTGCAGCTTCTGGTAGGTAACCAGGTCTGAGCAAGCGGGGCGCTAATACAGGCATCCACTTCATGGCTTATCGACTTCTGTCAAAATGCAATTCTGAATGCCTGTCAGGGAATTCTGGGTAACGTAGGTAATGTCTAACTGTGGGGACACATTAGAATATCCTTGCCCTAGGGAATAAAAACGGTCCATTCCTAAGAGTTCATTTAGTAGGAGGGGCTTTAAAGCCCATTTTCAGGACCATTCATGTCAGGGGATGAAGGCTGTAACTCCAGATATACACAGAGGGTTCAATTACACAGCACTGAGGTCAATATTGATAAGTAATCTCGAGAGATCTTTTGTCAGATAGCTGATAACAGTATGGCATTTAGAGTTACTGGACACACTGGATTTCAGGAATGTCCCAATTAGACAGCTCAAATACATTTTATTATTGCTCTTTTTATAGGAACACTCCAGTGACCAAATCTAAAAAAAATCCTAAATTTATGATTTAGTAGATATACTCCTAATGAAAACAGTCATGTGTCCTGTGGCTGTCCAATCACAGACTTCCCAATGCAGCTCAATGAGAAGTCTGGGCAATTGTTGCCTCTTGAGTTTATCTCCACTGAGCTAAGCAAACCAGGAAGTAACAGGACTGGGCGTCTGATTGACAGCTAGGGGGGGTGTAACAAAGTTAATTTATAAAAGTGCCAATTTCTACACACTCCTCACACATAAAGCACTCCAGCACGTTAAACTGCTTTAGCTGTGTGGATTGTCCCCTTTAAGATATACTGTATAACCCTGATTGTATGAGCCAGTTTAAAGATATTAAGATGATGATGGAAGAGGATTGTGATTCTTATGTTTAAGGGTTACATCATTGGTAAAGCAGGCTGGTAACAGTACATTGATAGAGGCTCCATTGCTACCAACTGATGTCATCCTTCCCAACAAGTCTCCTCTCAATGAATTCATTCCTAAAATAATATAAAGCAATCAAATCCAAAGCATGAAAGGAAATATTTGGGTAATTCAAGTTGTATAATATAGCAGTAACTTACAATACAGCAATCAATATTTCACAGTGTAACAATATAACAGTGAGTAATACCACACAGTGTAACAGTGATTAATACCACACAGTGTAACAATATAACAGCGATTAATACCACACATTGCAACAATATAACAGTGATTAATACCACACAGTGTAACAATGTAACAGCGATTAATACCACACAGTGTAACAATGTAACAGCGATTAATACCACACATTGCAACAATATAACAGTGATTAATACCACACAGTGTAACAATGTAACAGCGATTAATACCACACAGTGTAACAATGTAACAGCGATTAATACTACACATTGCAACAATCTAACAGCGATTAATACTACACATTGCAACAATCTAACAGCGATCAATACTACACATTGTAACAATGTAACAGCGATTAATACCACACAGTGTAACAATGTAACAGCGATTAATACCACACAGTGTAACAATGTAACAGCGATTAATACCACACAGTGTAACAATGTAACAGCGATTAATACCACACAGTGTAACAATGTAACAGCGATTAATACCACACATTGTAACAATGTAACAGCGATTAATACCACACAGTGTAACAATGTAGCAGCAATTAATACCACACAGTGTAACAATGTAACAGCGATTAATACCACACAGTGTAACAATGTAACAGCGATTAATACCACACAATGTAACAATGTAACAGCGATTAATACCACACAATGTAACAATGTAACAGCGATTAATACCACAAAGTGTAACAATGTAACAGCGATTAATACCACACATTGTAACAATGTAACAACGATTAATACTACACATGTAACAATGTAATAACGATTAATACCACGCAGTGTAATAATGTAACAGCAATTAATACCACACAGTGTAACGATGTAACAGCGATTAATACCACACATTGTAACAATGTAACAGCGATCAATACCACACAGTGTAACAATGTAACAGCGATTAATACCACACAATGTAACAATGTAACAGCGATTAATACCACACAGTGTAACAATGTAACAGCGATTAATACCACACATTGTAACAATGTAACAGCGATTAATACCACACAGTGTAACAATGTAATAGCGATTAATACCACACAGTGTAACAATGTAACAGCGATTAATACCACACAGTGTAACAATATAACAGTGATCAATACTACACAGTGTAACAATGTAACAGCGATTAATACCACACATTGTAACAATGTAACAGCGATTAATACCACACATTGTAACAATGTAACAGTGATTAATACCACACAGTGTAACAATGTAACAGCGATTAATACCACACATTGTAAAAATGTAACAGCGATTAATACCACACAGTGTAACAATATAACAGTGATCAATACTACACAGTGTAACAATGTAACAGCGATTAATACCACACAGTGTAACAATGTAACAGCGATTAATACCACACATTGTAACAATGTAACAGCGATTAATACCACACAGTGTAACAATATAACAGTGATCAATACTACACAGTGTAACAATGTAACAGCGATTAATACCACACAGTATAACAATGTAACAGCGATTAATACCACACAGTGTAACAATATAACATTGATTAATACCACACAATGTAACAATGTAACAGCGATTAATACCACACAGTGTAACAATGTAACAGCGATTAATACCACACAGTGTAACAATATAACAGCGATTAATACCACACAGTGTAACACTGTAACAGCGATTAATACCACACATTGTAACAATGTAACAGCGATTAATACCACACATTGTAACAATGTAACAGCGATTAATACCACACAGTGTAACAATGTAACAGCGATTAATACCACACAGTGTTACAATGTAACAGCGATTAATACCACACAGTGTAACAATGTAACAGCGATTAATACCACACATTGTAACAATGTAACAGCGATTAATACTACACAGTGTAACAATGTAACAGCGATTATTACCACACAGTGTAACAATGTAACAGCGATTAATACCACACAGTGTAACAATATAACAGCGATTAATACCACACAGTGTAACAATGTAACAGCGATTAATACTACACAGTGTAACAATGTAACAGCGATTAATACCACACATTGTAACAATGTAACAGCGATTAATACCACACAGTGTAACAATGTAACAGCGATTCATACCACACAGTGTAACAATGTAACAGTGACTAATGCTACACATTGTAACAATGTAACAGCGATTAATACCACACAGTGTAACAATGTAACAGCGATTAATACCACACAGTGTAACAATGTAACAGCGATTAATACCACACAGTGTAACAATGTAACAGCGATTAATACCACACATTGTAACAATGTAACAGCGATTAATACCACACAGTGTAACAATATAACAGCGATTAATACTACACAGTGTAACAATGTAATAGCGATTAATACCACACAGTGTAACAATGTAACAGCGATTAATACCACACAGTGTAACAATGTAATAGCGATTAATACCACACAGTGTAACAATATAACAGCGATTAATACCACACAGTGTAACAATGTAACAGCGATTAATACCACACATTGTAACAATGTAACAGCGATTAATACCACACATTGTAACAATGTAACAGCGATTAATACCACACATTGTAACAATGTAACAGCGATTAATACCACACATTGTAACAATGTAACAGCAATTAATACCACACAGTGTAACAATGTAACAGCGATTAATACCATACATTGTAACAATGTAACAGTGATTAATAATACACATTGTAACAGCGATTAATAGTGCACCTTGTAACAGTGATTATTAATACACATTGTAACAATGGATAATAATACAAATTGTAACAATGGATAATAATACAAATTGTAACACTGTAACAGTGATTAATATGGTAATATAAATGTAAGTAATATAACACATTGCTACAATGTAACATCACAATCTAACTATTGTGTCCCCAGAAGAGAAGAAAATTTACATGAACATGCCGACCAGATAGATGCCGCCATTGGCTCCCATATCTTCTACTGACAGAAACCATTTTTGTTTTATTCCATCTCTGGATTCTACAAACAGGACTTGGATACACCATTTTTCTGATTTAAGAAGGCGCTATCAGAGCCCATCCAGCCAACCAAGCTCTTCTAGAAGACACAGCAGGTCACCAAACTATAGATATTGGTGATTTCCGTACCTTAGCTATAGCACAAGTAGTGTCAGTCAATCATAAATGCTGTATAGATCCAGTTACAGCGCAAGCACAACCTTAATACACAATAATTCATCAATGAAGACCAGGTACTGACAGTCACTTCTTTCATGCCAAGGCTGGTGTCTAATCAATCTGAGTATTGGTGGAGTCCATTAATGGCCATTTATCATGATTAAGCTGACTTTGCTTGTGCCATCTCTGCTAAGCCTGCATTGTAGAAAATCCAGAACATCACACTCACCTTTAAGAAACAAGTCACAGGAGATAAAGTCCACCAACGCTGGTCCTACAGAATTTCAGGGCACGTCCTCTAGAGTCACGAAAATGTATTCCAGGGGTTTGTGTTATCCAAGAAGAAAGGGGTTCATTGGAGATGTTTGATCTACACAACTATCTTGACCAATGGTGGACATGTCATTAATCTGAAAGAAAGTCATTTCTCTTTGATAAATCCCAGTCATTCAGCTGTTAATTCCAGAAATGTTCTATAAACGTTATATTCTTAGAATGGTTTAAGTAATATTTGTTTCTGTTAATTTTAACCTCCTAACAATAACTCACAAACCCTGCAACCCATGGTAATATAAATTAAATACATATTTAGAAACATTTCTGTGATTATTCTACAGCTGTACATTTGTATAAATATATAGTCCTGAAAATAAAAATTGGGCTAATTCAGTTTTTACTTTTTTATTGTTGATTTTCCAAAATATATATATTTAATAAAGTTACATTTAATGCATTTGTTTATTCTACATTACGCCATTAACACAGTGATTTTCCAAGGATAGTAGACCTACTAAATACCAGTCTTTTATTTAGTTTTTATCTTCTTTCACCATTCACAAATAAAGACTTAGGTGTATTCTATATAATCAATTATTTATGTTTACTTTACATATAAACAGAGCAGGTAAACCTGATTGACATTTTAATGGTGCACGAGTGCCTTAGCACCCAGCCATCTTTCTAAAAATGATTTGACTCCTTCCAATGGGGAGGGGGACACCATGGCACACCCATGATGTTATGGATGTTATAGTCACGTGTGAAATGATATTAAACACAACGTGTTAAGAAGTGATATTAAATAAGGACCGCACAGAATATATTGTATTTATTTAATGTAAATCATTTGTAATATTCTGGTGCATTACCAGTCCCGGCAGTCTCTCTATAACGTATTGAATAGTACGAACATATTAACACTTTGCTCTCTGGCTGTTTGTGTTAGACGACGAATGCCATGCATGTCTCTAGGTTCTCAAACAGAAAGCAGATCCATTTAGTTTGTGAATTTGTTCTTCCACTGGACTTATTTTATGTGAATTAGGTTGAAATTCAATGTTTGATAAATATGAAAAGTTTTTTTTTTTTAGCATTTCATAAAATTGATGAATTGAATGCAGAGTTTCACCAGACAGCAACGACATTTTCAAGACCTGGTATAGAATGAAGATTCTGATATAAATGTTTATTGATCTTGATACAGAGAGCAATACCCTGGATCGAGGTGGGGGATTCTAAACAGGAATTCTGACAGGGAGCACACTAGACTATTATACTATTATACAGTAATAATAGTCTAATAATTAATTAATATATACTATTATACAGTAATAATAGTCTAATAATTAATTAATATATACTATTATACAGTAATAATAGTCTAATAATTAATTAATATATACTATTATACAGTAATAATAGTCTAATAATTAATTAATATATACTATTATACAGTAATAATAGTCTAATAATTAATTAATATATACTATTATACAGTAATAATAGTCTAATAATTAATTAATGTATACTATTATACAGTAATAATAGTCTAATAATTAATATATACTATTATACAGTAATAATAGTCTAATAATTAATTAATGTATACTATTATACAGTAATAATAGTCTAATAATTAATTAATAAATACTATTATACAGTAATAATAGTCTAATAATTAATTAATGTATACTATTATACAGTAATAATAGTCTAATAATTAATTAATATATACTATTATACAGTAATAATAGTCTAATAATTAATTAATATATACTATTATACAGTAATAATAGTCTAATAATTAATTAATATATACTATTATACAGTAATAATAGTCTAATAATTAATATATACTATTATACAGTAATAATAGTCTAATAATTAATTAATATATACTATTATACAGTAATAATAGTCTAATAATTAATATATACTATTATACAGTAATAATAGTCTAATAATTAATTAATATATACTATTATACAGTAATAATAGTCTAATAATTAATTAATGTATACTATTATACAGTAATAATAGTCTAATAATTAATTAATGTATACTATTATACAGTAATAATAGTCTAATAATTAATATATACTATTATACAGTAATAATAGTCTAATAATTAATTAATATATACTATTATACAGTAATAATAGTCTAATAATTAATTAATATATACTATTATACAGTAATAATAGTCTAATAATTAATTAATGTATACTATTATACAGTAATAATAGTCTAATAATTAATTAATATATACTATTATACAGTAATAATAGTCTAATAATTAATTAATATATACTATTATACAGTAATAATAGTCTAATAATTAATTAATATATACTATTATACAGTAATAATAGTCTAATAATTAATTAATGTATACTATTATACAGTAATAATAGTCTAATAATTAATTAATGTATACTATTATACAGTAATAATAGTCTAATAATTAATTAATGTATACTATTATACAGTAATAATAGTCTAATAATTAATATATACTATTATACAGTAATAATAGTCTAATAATTCATTAATATATACTATTATACAGCAATAATAGTCGAATAATTAATTAATATATACTATTATACAGTAATAATAGTCTAATAATTAATTAATGTATACTATTATACAGTAATAATAGTCTAATAATTAATTAATGTATACTATTATACAGTAATAATAGTCTAATAATTAATTAATGTATACTATTATACAGTAATAATAGTCTAATAATTAATATATACTATTATACAGTAATAATAGTCTAATAATTCATTAATATATACTATTATACAGCAATAATAGTCGAATAATTAATTAATATATACTATTATACAGTAATAATAGTCTAATAATTAATTAATGTATACTATTATACAGTAATAATAGTCTAATAATTAATTAATGTATACTATTATACAGTAATAATAGTCTAATAATTAATTAATGTATACTATTATACAGTAATAATAGTCTAATAATTAATATATACTATTATACAGTAATAATAGTCTAATAATTCATTAATATATACTATTATACAGCAATAATAGTCGAATAATTAATTAATATATACTATTATACAGTAATAATAGTCTATTAATTCATTAATATATACTATTATACAGTAAAACCCACGGAACGTCTGGAGAGGCTGGACCAGTTATGTCATGTCTCATTCTTAGATCATCGTTAATACCAATTAGTTCTAGCACAGCAATTTATAAATAATACTCCCCGCTTATTATATTCCCAGCTGCTATTATTTCCCTTAATATTTGCAAGTATCAGCAATATAAACAATATTCTACACATTAACCCTTTATGGACCATGAGCTAGTATCCGGGGAGAATAGATCGCTTCGTATACTCTCATTTGATACATATAAACCAGACCCATACACACATTCACTGTGACCACAGGCCCCATATTCAAACGTTAGTAAATATCTCGGTTTTTGAGCTTTAAAAAGAGTTTGAAGCGGAATATACTGAATTTTGGATGTTATATCAATGGATCATTTATAAAGTATTATAGGCATTGCAGGGGGCGAGGGGGGATATGGGGGCTGCAGCTTTGAACAGGTTTGGATCTCTACAGTAGGTGGAGGGGGCTGGAGGATGTTTATATTTTATATTTTGAATTTCACATTATACAGCTGCTTGTCAATGCAACTGCCTATAATAAATAGAAATAAGGTTAGAATAATGGTCTATCAGGCTACAGAGGGGTGGTGCCCCCCAGATGACACCCCTCTATTGGTTAGCTAGCGCCACATGGCAGGAGCACACTATGTGCTTAATTCCAGCTTTTATTGACATCCCAGAGAACATCAGCAGCGGCTGTTCATGGGTAGCGAGGACATAGAATAATAATATATGATGTAAATAATAAATCATTGCCAGTGTGCAGGATCCATTAAGCCCCCGATGTTAACTATCTATCGATAGTATTTACACAAAGCATATAGAGGGTACATAACTGTGAGCCGTGCATTCCACTGAGGGATTCTGGAGACTCATAATAAAGTCCAGGACTGAACAACAATGAACCCTGAGATGGTTCAACATAATGCACTTTGCTGTTATGTTATATCACATGATATTTGTAGGGTTAGGTGTAGTGTCAGTGTACCCGATAAGGGTGTGTGTTTCATGATATATAGGGGTTTATATGTTCCCTATTTAGGGTAAACAGGTATGTAGGGATTTAGAAAAATGCCCCTCTCTGTCTTATTAGTGATTTCTTTACCCGAAGCTGAAGGAAGCAATGTGAATTGTTAGCAAAGGATTCTCCGAAGAGGTTTGCCTTGACAGGACAGGTCAGCTTGTACTTTAATGGGGTTTTTTAAGCCTATTTAACTGTTTAAAGGGATTTGGGATAGTGTGCAGGTAACTCACCAAAATGTGACCTATACTCCTGCAAATCTACTTGCAATAACTGTCAGTGCCACAGGAGGGGACAATGGGAAGGCTTGTCTAGGAAGGGCTGCTGTGCATTGTGCAGTTCTCCTCCTGAGACTGAAATAGTTAAATATTTCACAAAAAGTCAAATGAGGCAATTTGATGCTGCCCCCTCCCCCCCACCCCCCTACCCGTTCCTCACCCCATTGCCTTGTGGACTTTCTATGGATCAGGGTTAAAATGAGCTTAATTATCTTTAAAAAAGAGAGTTGTTAATTAACTTTTTCTATTATTTACTATTATTATTTACTATTTTATAATTTATTCTTTTATCATTTTATTATTATTTCTCTCCTGATATATCTTTTCAGAGTTCCATTGTTTCCTCTGGCTTTGCACGGACGTTTTACCTGGATTAACCCATTACTGTACTTTATTTCCTCCTCCCTAATAGTACATACATAGGGCAGGCAATGTGTGACACTGTTTCATCCTTCATGTATTTATCCAGGTGAGACGTCTAGTGCTTACAGAGACCTGAATTGGAGAGACCACCTCCATCCTCTGGCATCACGAGAGGTTTTCATGATCTTCCGATGCCTTTCTAAACCAATATTAGTACATCTCCTCTCAATGCATGTGGTGTCTCCTTTCATAAGCAGAAACATTAGTCAGAATGTACTATACCTCACAACCGTTCTGATTATGGTGGGGAAGTCCTGATTTACAGGACTCTCCAATCACCAGCTCACAACAAGACCAGCAGGGACAACAGAGATGTTCAGGGAGACCCTGGGCCAACATGACTAAATGGCTAGAGTAGACTTCCCACATGGTCTTCTGGTGCTACACTGGAAGATACGCCCAGAAATGTGGAGATAGAGACTGAGTTGGTACATGTTATGGCATGACATAAACAGAGGTGGTCTCTTGTTTAATCACTCAATAGGTCTCACCACTATCCCTGATAGGCCCCTTCAGATACCGCGGATCTGAGAGTAACCCATCCCTGCCCCTAGCGGTCGGGTATGGATCACCTGGCCAACCCCAGGAGTCTCATCCTCACACCTCATACCTTCCCACCAACCCCTCCATTTGGGGGTTACCCCTGTACTGTGGCCTACAGACCACCCTTCCTTCACACAAATTGCAGTCCAGAACACCCAAACCCAGACGGGGAGCATACAGACTTAAATTCTGTTACCTCTTAAAATCTTTCTGCAACTCATACAGATTTACTCCTGGTGGCCTGCCTGCATGCACTATTGATTCAACTTCACACACCCACCAGCTTCTTAGGTAAAGTGGACGACAGGTTCTCCACTTCTATAACCATAACCTTCACGAACGAATACGCACTAACCTCAAGAATCAATTGTTGTTCAACAAAGCTTATATAACTAAGCCACACTGAACCATCTAACTTTCACAGTGGTGTCAGTGTAGAGTGTTCCCTGCAGACTCAGGTTAATCTCAGACACCAGTGCTAGCCCCCTTAGACGTGATAACTACACTATATCGCTGAAAACATTCACATCAATATTATTGTACTGCATATAGTTCTTATTATTATTGTTTATTTGCCGTTGTTTATACCATATTGTTTTTGCACTTCTCTCTCCGCAAGCCACAAACCCAAGGGATTCATGGCCCTGAGGTCCGGAGTGAAACTCCCAGCACACACCCAAAATCCCAGTATAACCTCGCACATAGCAACCATAACGGTAGTCTCACTAAATACCAGGGGCCTAAACACTCCTGAAAAGAGGCGAATGACACTCAAAGAAGCTATCCTTAATGCAGAGGTGGTCTTTCTTCAAGAGACCCATTTCCGCAAAGACTCTGCACCGACCATACGTGATAGGCGCTATCCTAAAGGATACTTTCGTTATTACACCTTATACAAATCATGGGGGTGGTGATCCTTCTGGGTGCCACTGTACCTTTCACCGACAAGGACCACAAAGTAACCGACAATGGCAGGTACCGATTTGTGAAGGGGCTAATTGGCAACACACTGGTGACTTTTGTGAATATATTACTCCCGAACAGGAAACAAGGACGCTCACTGAGTAAAATACTAAACACCCTAGAACAATTTACAGAAGGTCTTCTGCTTATAGGGGGATTTCAACATCACTGGACAGTTACTCCCACCCAACAGGCTTCTACATAAGGTATGTTCTTCCTCCCACATCACTTCCTCAACCTAATATCCCATTGCACATACAGCCACATAGTCACATGGTCGGACCACGCAAGACAAAATTCTTATTAGTCGACATACGGTCACTAGAGGACAGTCACAAAACTGATATTGATCGATCTACTTACAAAAAGCTCACAGACAAGAGATCGGAGTTGACTATCCTTAATGACAATCATTTTCATCAGGGTGTTTTTTCACTTCTAGTGTTTACTGGTCTTTTGTATATACCTCAATATCCATTATAGTCTCATCGAATGCCAAGAGTATTTGGAATTAACTAGAAATATGACTCCCTTGTACTTTATAATGAGTTAACAGCCAATTAAAGTGCCCCTTCTCCCTTTGAATATATTAAGAAAGCACTGATTAAATAAGATTTTGTTTCAATGTAAACATAAAACCATTTTTAATTAATGGAAAGGGCATTTGAGGACTGTGACCCCATAAACTATTTCGGCCATTAATTAAAATGTGACCACGGCACAATGTTTTCCCGTTACATAGACATGTGGCCAATGGTGGAAAAAAACAATGAAAAGGTAACTTTAACTAAGGGCTCTTGATAAAGGCGATTTGCTTCGCCGAAACGTGCGTTGGGCATAGATTTAAGCGGATGTTTTTAATTTAGGATCCTCTTGGTTTTCTAATTTACCTTTACTCCAGTTTCCTGGTGGGACTAGATACTTACCTACTATTAGCAAGTTGAGCAGGGACTTCCTTACCCCCAAATCTCCTATAGTTGTTTTGGCACTTTGCTTTTACACCAACATTGCTGGATTTTTGGAGCACAGGTTTCTCCCGGTTTTGCTGCAAATCAACTCTGTTAGACTTCTATGTACTAGATACATTTATTGGTATCCATAAAATCTAATTTCTCTGTATTGGAAGGTTTACAATTTGCTACATTTATTGTATCTTTTTCTCCCTCCTAAAGTAATCTGTTATTTCTATTGGCAACTTTGCCAGATATACACTTTACAGTTACTTTTCTGGGTGACTATACCATTATATGGTTCAGTGATTATTGTCTCCCATTAGGTCCTAATTTTAATTGTCTGTTCGTTCAGTATTTTCTCCCTAAGAGGGACCATTAAAAGAGTTTTTGTTTTTGTCTCTCTGTTTATACAGAGTAGCCTTTTATATAAGGATACAGGGTCTTTCTGGGAGGCAGTTTGGGTTACATCTGCCACCCATTAGTCCTTTTTTCTGTCTATATCTCTAGGGGTTAGGCCCCAGTGTATCTTCTAACCATCACAACTCTGGTGGATGGAGTTGCTCCATTCCTTACCAGCGCTGTTCTTCTCTAACTTTAACTAAACTAATCCAGAAATGTGTGTTTGGTCACGTCTGGTAGAAAACACAAAATCTGCGCTATAAAACCCCCATAGTAATCTTATATTTACTGGATGGAAATATCTCCAAGTTAAGGGGCTTCTAGCCAGTGTTCCCTGTAAGAATGTGTTTAATGGTTGGTCAAGCACTGAAACGCGTTGCAAAGAATTCTTTATAACAATCACACCCACAGGTTTAATTGGAAAACAAGTATCACATGTCCACACCGTTTTATTTATATCAATGGATTCAGCCTTAAATTTCTCTCTGCAGGAAAAGTGCGTATGAGTCAAAATCAGCATTTTATATATGTAATTAAACGCGTCTTCGATTAAGTGTGAATTGCATGAAGCCATCTCGCAATAAAACATGTCAAAAGTGTTTCATTTAGTCAAGTATTTCAGTAACTAGTGTTCACTGTGGTTTTATAGTCAGCCTTTCCTCTTCTGCCCGAGCACAGTGTCCTGTGACAATATTACTAAGTTTCATGCACTTCCTTTTCAGACTGAAAGATGAGAGCCAGGCTCACAGGGTAGCCCTCGTAGCTGGACGAAGGATCCCTCGCACCAGAAAAACACCTCACTACAGGCGAGACATTGGAAACTGGGAAAAGATAAATTCTGAAGACAAAATACAATTATTTTTTAGTTCCAGGACTGCAAGGAACTGTTCCCAGATCTTCAATAGACATGCGTCCACAATCTGCACCCCACGGCCTGCTCCTGCTGTTAACTGCATTAGGTAAGTCATTCTTTCAGGAAATAGTTAGTAATATGTTGCCATGAAAATAAACAAAACCAGAGTATAATATAAGTATAAAAAATAGCTTGGACAAAGTTTCCACTTTGGCTATCTGACCTATTATTGCAAATTCACACTTTATATCTTGGACAGTGTATAACAGGGTTTGTACTTTTAGCCTTAAAGATTTGTATTGCTTTGGTTCATCTCAGTTAAGATCTGCGAGAAAAAGCTCAAGTCACGATATTAGTGTTCGTGTTCGCTAATTAATCAAATGAATCTGTGCAGTAATTCTCTGCCGCATTGTTATCCACCCAGATATTTGTGCAATGGAAATATAGATTTTTCACATGCTCGGTGTTTGATAATGTTAGGGATCGGTGACAGCCAGCTCGCAAAATAAAAACATAAAGAAAATAAATTAATAAAGAAATTCTCCATCTTAAAGAGTTTTGTCCTAAATTAGCTTTTCTTAAAATTAATATAGGTATTAGTGAACTTACCATAAATCACTCTTTATTGAATGAACTCTAAAGTACAATTAATAAACAATAAACACACAATGTTTCATAGCCTAAACGATCATTATATTCTTCTACATATTTCATTTCTTTCAAATGACATTAGAGAAGGAATCCTAAAATCTGATATAAATGTTGCTGATTGATCGCACGTCGTGACTACAATATTTACCAACTATGAACAAGCGTCCCCTTGCAATAAGCATCGAAAGAAGTGACATTTCAAAGCTTTTGTTATGTCATATTTGCACAATATTTTATATATATATATATGTATTTTAACAAAGTTTGCAAAATTAAGATATTAGTTATTGTTATGAAGCAGTTTATATCCAGACCAGGATCAACGCAGCCTGTGTTGTGCACAATGAATTGGATATAAGTTATAAAACCACGGTAATTACATATTCTAACAGTTAACTAAAAAGGCCCTAGTTTTAATTCAATTTAGATTGGCATTGGATGCTATGATAATAGGCACTGCCTGGCATGCAATGCAAATTCAAAATCTCCCATGATTCCCTGCAAGAGGTTTATGACGGTGGAAATGCATGCAGGGACTCATGGCACAGTACACTTTGTGCAAGGTAAATGTGTTTATTTGGGATCTCTGGATACCTCCCCCCAGTAATGTTCTTGCTTTGGTGACGAATAGAGGAAGTGGTAGTATGAGAATAAAGTCAGTTCCTCTTTAGCCTAATAATGAAACAAAGAAATAAAGTATATACACTAGGAAAATACACATATACTGAGATGGTTTCAGGTGAACTTCACAACCACCTGTGAAAATATGTAACAAAAGAACAAAAGTGGAAACCACCCAGAGTATGTATAGTGAACAAAATACAAAAGGACAACCTGGTATAGGTCAGATATCCTCAAATGGAATCTGTGTAAGAATAGAAAGCACTTTCATAGCGTAAAAAAGTTAATCCAAGTAGTGTTTAAAGTGAGATAGAAATACACTCACAAACGAACGAATATTCAGGCCTTTCACCCTCTCAGGGGTAGTGTGATGAGCAAAGAAGTCCTCCAACACGATATATGTGGATGTAAAAAATGCAATATAGTGAAGTTTGTTTATAAATATATAAATTCACATTTATTCATTGCACTTACAAATAAGCAGCATAAAACAGGCATCTCTCCATACATATATGGAACTCCTGGTGATGATAATCGAGTATCCACAGTCCAGAGATAGGGAGAAGATACAGCATTCAAATACAAATAAAAATAAATAAAAACAATATAAGTACGTAGAAGTAGAGTTATCCAACGCGTTTCGTCCTATTTGGATGTCGGACTTCTTCAGGGATAGTTGTGGATCCACTTCTATGGGTTTTTATACCCATCAGCAACCTCTTCTTAATCCGATACACATGTGAACAAACATGCGTTTCACTGTGGAACGCAGAAATCCAGCGTGGAGTGCAGAGAGCTTGTCAAACAGTTCCGGGTTGTAATGCGCATGCGCGTGAAAATCGCGCATGATGCGCGATTTTCACGCGCATGCGCATTACAACCCGGAACTGTTTGACAAGCTCTCTGCACTCCACGCTGGATTTCTGCGTTCCACAGTGAAACGCATGTTTGTTCACATGTGTATCGGATTAAGAAGAGGTTGCTGATGGGTATAAAAACCCATAGAAGTGGATCCACAACTATCCCTGAAGAAGTCCGACATCCAAATAGGACGAAACGCGTTGGATAACTCTACTTCTACGTACTTATATTGTTTTTATTTATTTTTATTTGTATTTGAATGCTGTATCTTCTCCCTATCTCTGGACTGTGGATACTCGATTATCATCACCAGGAGTTCCATATATGTATGGAGAGATGCCTGTTTTATGCTGCTTATTTGTAAGTGCAATGAATAAATGTGAATTTATATATTTATAAACAAACTTCACTATATTGCATTTTTTACATCCACATATATCGTGTTGGAGGACTTCTTTGCTCATCACACTACCCCTGAGAGGGTGAAAGGCCTGAATATTCGTTCGTTTGTGAGTGTATTTCTATCTCACTTTAAACACTACTTGGATTAACTTTTTTACGCTATGAAAGTGCTTTCTATTCTTACACAGATTCCATTTGAGGATATCTGACCTATACCAGGTTGTCCTTTTGTATTTTGTTCACTATACATACTCTGGGTGGTTTCCACTTTTGTTCTTTTGTCCTCTTTAGCCTAGTTTGGACATACGCCACTGGTTGCAACAGGCATTTTATATTGCCCAGAATCCAGGAAATTGCCCAAAATAACTGTTTCTGGAGCAGTTCTGCCAGTCTCAGTGTGATGGGATGAATCTAATGGGGGATTGCTAGATATGTTTAATTGAATAAATATTATATTGCAATTAGGATCATATTTGCCACTAAGCCAACAAGCCCTCAGCCTACAGCAGCCGATTGGAGGGATCCCTCCATGTATTAAGCTGTCTGTTCCCATTGCTGTGTGCCAGCCCCCTCCCCAGTATCTCCTAACCCCAGCATTTTATCCCCTCACTGTGCAGAATATACACCCCCACACTGCTGCCAAAATACAGCTCACCTGAACATTGAACAGTGTCACAGACACGCATTATACACATATTAACATTCACACAGTATGCATACATATCAGTCACACACATTATACATGCATACAAAGACACACAGTATACATACATTCACAGACACATAGTATACATAGATATCAGTCGCACACTTACACATACATTCACAGACACACATTATATATACATTAACAGACACAGACATAATACATACATTCACAGACACAAAGTATACATACATACCAATCACACACACTATACATACATATTAGTCACACACATTATACATACATTCACACATGCAGTATACATACGTATCAGTCACACACTATACATACATATCAATCACACACACTATACATACATCCACAGGCACACACTATACATACATATTAGTCACATACATAATACATACATTCAAAAACACAGTATACAAACATATCAATCACACACATGGTACACACATTCACAGACATACAGTATACATGCATATCAGTCACACACACTATACATACATCCACAGGCACACACTATGCATACATATTAGTCACATACATAATACATACATTCAAAAACACAGTATACAAACATATCAATCACACACATGGTACACACATTCACAGACATACAGTATACATGCATATCAGTCACACACACTATAAATACATATCAATCACACACACGGTACATACATTCACAGACACATAGTATACATACATATCAGTCACACACATTATACATATTCACAGACATGCAGTATACGTACATATCAGTCACACACACTATACATACATTCACAGACACACAATATACATACATTCACACACACATAGTATACATACATATCAGTCACACACATTATACATGCATTTGCAGATACGCAGTATACATACATATCAGTCACATACACTATACATACATATCAGTCACATACACTATACATACATATCAGTCACACACATAATACATACATTCACAGACACACAGTATACATACATACCAAGCACACACACTATACATACATATTAGTCACACACGTTATACATACATTCACACACGCAGTATACATACACATCAATCACACACACTGTACATACATTCACAGACACACACTATGCATTCATATCAGTTACACACATAATACATCCATTCACAGACACATAGTATACAAACATATCAGTCACACACATTATACATATTCACAGACACACAATATGCATACATATCAGTCACACACATAATTCATGCATTCATGAACTCACAATATACATATATTCACATAGTATACATACATATCAGTCACACACATAATACATACATTCACAGACACACATAATACATACATTCACAGACACACAGTATACATACATACCAAGCACACACACTATACATACATATTAGTCACACACGTTATACATACATTCACACACGCAGTATACATACGCATCAATCACACACACTGTACATACATTCCCAGACACACACTCTGCATACATATCAGTTACACACATAATACATACATTCACACACACAGCATACATACATATCAATCACACACACGGTAGATACATTCACAGACACATAGTATACATACATATCAGTCACACTCATTATACATATTCACAGACACGCAGTATATCCCTTGACCTTAAGATGAAATCATGGAGACCTAATAAGTAATGACAGAAATCTGCTGCCGTTTGAATTTCACAATGGCTGTGTTATAGAGACAATGAAGAAGAGGAAACATCTGACTGATTTTGCAATTAGGAACATGATTTTCACAAAAAATATGACATAGAAGACAGAAACGGCCACAAACACTACAAACACTACACTGAGGCACCACTGACAGTCCAGTTTTCAGAGCAAAATGATTGTGTACTCTGCATTGTCTGCATTTACTGATAAAAAAAACACTAAGAAAGTAATTAAAAATAAATCCCAGAAAAATTTAATGACCACATGACCCAGCTGTCTCTCTGAGTGAGTGAGTCTAATTGAAAGATCTGCCTTTTTGCTCTGAGAGAAAGTCAATGTGGCAGCAGTTCTGTTACTCTGCTCCCCAATCATGCCAAGATGCAAGCTGGGAAACGCAGGACTGGGTCGGGGGAAGGACACGGTTTATAAAACGGTTTTCGTCCAGTCTAGATTTGCTAACGATTCTCTTTGCAAAATCTGTAGATAAATGTTTGGACACTTTCAAAGACAGTGCTCGGAATTATTCAAGAAAATTAGAATAATAAAACGATACGACAGTGACACAGCTCTGGTATTGCTGTATAAAGACATTATACAAACTAAATGGACACAATCTCATGAGTCCGATTACGGCACAGTTTAATGGCTTAATTAATCCACATTACATCTTTTTGGTAGAGATATTTTGGTACTGGGGGCTCTAGACTGGTTTGCATTTTCAGATGGCTATGGGAGTTGTTTGGTATGTTAGACATATTATACGTTCCCAATATCTTGGATCTTTAACCCAACGCCCACACTCTAACCCTCCCGTATCCTGACATCCCAAATCTCTAACCCCATCAGTTAACTTGTACCACTAACTGGAGCTTAACTAAACACCATGTACCTCGCAACATCTAACCAGACAAAGTTATCTCACTAAGACTGAGGTGACAAAATGTCCTCTCGTGAAGTATTAGACACACACCCCATTGTCCGTTCTCCATTTTGGGAGCCTAAGAATAATGGATACTGTGGAGAGATCACTCATTTGTTTGCTCTTAATGAAGATAATGATATATTTATGTGAACATTTCCTTTCAGTTTCTGTATTTTGAGATTTTTTAAATGTTTTTACTGATGTACATTTTCTCTTTGGAGGTATTTGGGAAATTATCTCGTAATGTTCCTACTATTACAGTTCCTGCTGTAATGTATTCGTGATTTATATGGTGGTAACGTCAAGTGTGTGATAAAGCTACACTCTTTGTCTCAGCCAAAAATCACTTTATTTTGGTTGGCGATTATCCGGTAGCCTGGTTTCTGCTTCACTTTACGTACAAGTCTCTCCACCTTGTAATACTGGGTCAACTGACCACAAACGTCCGGCCTCTCAGTGTCAGAACTTATGGGTATTTTTATACTTCCTGCCAACTAGCTCGAAATGTAAAGTGGACCTTATTTTATCCACAACTGCAGCTTCTTTAATGTTGCCTTTCTATATATTTTAATTATTGTGCATACTTTAATTACTCATTTTGTTTGTTTATACTTTGTGTGATTGTGTGTGTGTGTGTGATTGTGTGTATGATTGTGTGTTTAACCCCTTAAGGACACATGACATGTGTGACATGTCATGATTCCCTTTTATTCCAGAAGTTTGGTCCTTAAGGGGTTAAGTGTGTCTGATTGTGTGAGTGTGTGATTGTATATGATTGTGTGTGTGAGTTTGTGTGATTGTGTGTGTGTGAGTGTGTGTATGAGTTTGTGTGATTGTGTGTGTGTTAGAGAGAGAGAGTTTGTGTGATTGTGTGTGTGTGTGTGTGTTAGAGAGAGAGTTTGTGTGATTGTGTGTATGATTGTGTTTGTTAGTGTGTATGATTGTGTGAGTGTGTGTGATTGTATATGATTGTGTGTATGATTGTGTGTGTAAGTTTGTGTGATTGTGTGTGTGTGTGTGAGAGAGATAGTTTGTGTGATTGTGTGTGAGTGTGTGAGTGTGTATGAGTTTGTGTGATTGTGTGTGTGTGTGTGTGAGAGAGAGAGTTTATGTGATTGTGTGTGTTCGCGTGAGTATACATTTGTGTGATTGCGTGTGTGTATGTGTGAATGTGTTGGATTGTGTATGAGTGTGTGTATGATTTTGTGTGTCAGTGTGTGTGTTCGCATTCAATACACACTCTAAAATATATATTTCCAAATGTTTAGGTTTTACTTTCTCCACTGTAATCAAAACATTTAAATTAAACGACATTTGTGTTTCTTTTTTAGGAGCTGCCTTTGGACAAGATGGTGAGATTGATCACGTTATGTATAAATATTATTGAGTTATTAATCTTTAGTGATGGCAAAAGCATGTTGTTTGTCTTTTTTTTGGTTTGACTAGTGAAAATGACCCATAAGCAGCCATTGATTGTTGTAGATTGATTGATTGTATAGAGAACTATAGGAACCCAGAGGGAAACAGACGAGCCCTAGGCAAGCCCTATTCACACTTGCATGCCTACTCAGATTTTGAAACATTGTAAAGTTGACATAAAATGACGATAAAAAAATCCTATTCTTGTGTTTCTTCGACAAGGCTGCTGTTCGGTTTTTGTTACTTACTGTATTACTTTGTACTCAGTTTGTAGTGAAATTAGTTTTTAACTGTTCTCAAAGGGAAATGTTTGTGAAGCCATCCTGATATTGTTCCTTCCTTCCTTCCTTCCTTCCTTCCTGTTGATGGAAATCTTGTGGAGCATGGCATCCTGACATTGTCCCTTCCGGTTGGTGGGAACCTTGTGGAGCATGGCATCCTGACATTGTCCCTTCCTGTTGGTGGGAACCTTGTGGAGCATTGCATCCTGACATTGCATCCTGACTAACATTACTTTGCCAGCCTTCTACCTCAGGACTATGGGCCTGCAAAATACATTTTAAAAGGCTCTGTTTGTGTGATTTGGGATTATATTGTTTGTGAACCCAACAATCGGACAAACCAGAGACTTGTTAAACCCAATTGACACCTTGTAACGAGCTCCACCGCAGTGTTCTAATTGTTCGTCTGGGTGGCCGCAATTCATATGAATGACCACGAGGTGACGGCCATCTTGTTCAAATGAACGCAGGCAGCGGTGTTTGGTCATCGAGTTCATGGAACTGAAATCGGACACTGACACTCCCGAACACCGCTGGACTTCCATCATCGCCTATGTTTGCTTCTCAGATTATTATCTCTCAGGCACAAAGGATCATGGGAGGGATTTCCCTGTATTCTTGTATTGAAAACCCCTTGCAGGGGCTTTTGCATAAAAGGCTGTGTGTGGCCTCCAATAAAAAAATTCACACCCAGCATTTAGTTTCGACTAATATCTGTGGGGGAAAGCTATACCTGCTATAATCAATTGCTATACTGCTCTTTAGATTACTATACCTGCTATACTCTCTTGGAGAAGAGGTCTTCCCACTGGGAGCTGGATCCAGGTGTTGGTCCAGGGTGGGAAGGGATGGCGAGACCTCAGCCAAAACAAGGTTCCCACTCAGTTTGTAGTGAGGAATAAGGGGTACAATTAGGGCTGTAGTATGAAGGTTAGGGGCTGCAATTGGGGGTAGGGGTGCAGTAGGAGGGTTAGGAGCTGTAGTAGGGAGTTAGGAGCTGAAGTGGGGATGGGGTCTGTGATAGGGTATTAAGGGCTGAAGTGGGTGGTTAGGGGCTATTATGGGGATTTGGGGCTGCAATTGAGGTTAGGGGCTGAAGTTGGGCTTACGGTCTGTAGTTGGGGAGCTGAAGTGGAGTTGGAGGCTATAGTAGGAGGCCTAGGGTCTGTAGTGGGTTTTAGGGGCTGCAATAAGGGTGTTATGCACTGCAGCTGGGGGTTAGGGGCTATATTGGGGGGCTATGGGTTGTAGTAGGAGGTTTATTGACTGTACTAGGGCTAAGGGTAGGAATTGGGGGTAGGAGCTGTAGAAAAAACAAAAAAAACAAGTGTTTATTCTCTACTTCCAGAGACTTACCTTGGGCCAGGGATCGTGGAATCTTAATGACTGGTGGGCCAAGGTACAATGTGTGATGGGCGGGCCTAATTCAGGGGACAGAGCCCTCTGCGTGGAGACTGAGCTTGGTGCTCTACTCCCTGCCAATGTGCCGCTGTCTATAGAGTGCCTGGGTGCTGTATACCCTGTCGGCTCTGCTAGCACTTGAACTCTATTATCACCAAAACAACTTTAGCTTAATGCAGCACTGGTGTACATATCATGCCACTGCAGTCTCACTGCTCAATGCTGTCATTTAGAAGTTTAATCCTTTTGTTTATGCAGCCCTAGCAAGTGCTCCCTGTGTTTGACTTACACAGGTTTTCTAAACACTTCCCGTAAAGAGTCATCTAATGTTTATACTTCCTTTATTGCAGAGTTTGTTTCATTTAGAATTTCTAATCTCATGCTCTGTTAATAGCCTTCTAGACCCTACAAGAGCCTCCTGTGTGTAATTAAAGTTCAAATTACATAGCAGGAGATAAAAAAGTTTTGAAGTAAGTTACATCTGAAAAGGAAAACAGTTTTTTTCATGCAGGCTGTGTCAGTCACAGCCAGGGAGGTGTGGCTAGAGCTGCATAAACAACATTATTTGACAGAGAATTGAGCAGTGAGATTTGAGCGGCATGATTTATACACCAAAACTGCTACCTACCGAATGAATCACAGGGTGGTGGGGAGTGAGGACATTGCTCTTTCTAATTAATTTTTTTCCAAAAACTGGAATCTTTTTTAGAAGATATTATCTAGTAAAGCTGCTTTCCATGTTCTTCAGTAAACACTGAATGCTGACATCTCCAGAGATTAAACCAGGACCCAGTACATGGCTATAATAAGTATCCTCTCCGTCTTTCCTTGTTACACTGTAACGAATGCACAACACAATAAACCATTCGTGTCAGGCTACGACGGCAACACATAGACAGGAAATATATGGTTTGATGAGTCACACATGATTCATGGAGATTACAAATCAAGAAGTGGTTCTCCTTTGCGTTTTTTTTCCCTAAACTATTACAAATTGTTAAAATAGAAAACTATAACTATAACTATAACTTTGACGTTTAATGACATAATCAATTATAAAAAAAACATAATAATCCTGACAACGGTGTTTTAACACGCCGAAACGCACGTCGGACGTTAATTTTTTGTTTTATTTATTTCACCTTTGTTTTACATTTAGGTAGCACTATGCACTTTTGAATGAAATTATCTTTGAGGGATTTATTGTGCAGGTAGGCACTACCCTTGTGCGGTGCCGAGGTAAATAGGGACAATAAGTGTATGTGCTGATTTTTACCCTAGACTATCATCTTCAGTTCCCACCAGTAGGGAATATCTTTGATGGGTTGTGGGTGGAAGCTACGCCCCTTGTCTCTATTCATCTAGAGGTATACCACTAGGCTTTCCTTAGAAGGATTTTTAGCAACTCTTTTCTAGGGTCCTTTGATGGAGACTATGTTACCCTTTTGTCAGGATTCCTCTCTTCCCTGTTTACTCTTAGTGCTCTATCCTTTATTTTGGATTACATGGTAGGAGCTGGCAACTCCCATCCCTATCTCCTCTACTATTACCTGCCCAAACACAAGGATATCTATTTATCCAGTCCCCAGATGCACTTACATCCTTGGTAGATGAATGTCCACCTCGCTGATCCAGTAGCTCATTCGTTGATATTAATCAATGTTATGTTTTTTTGACTTATAATGGCCATAAACAGCCAACAAATGGCCTTGGAATGAATACATGAAAGGTCAGGAGATTCAAATTTTACCTACACTCATTTACAGACATTTTACCCCAACGACAGACTAGACAATGTTACTATGTAACATCTTATTAAAAGTTGACCATTTTTATCTGTTCCTTGGAAGGACCCCTTCCCCACGCAGTAACCATTTTCATGTTTCCTGTGCAAGACACACAGGTATGTGTTTCTAAATGAGAGTTTGTGTCCTCTTCCTCAGGATGTGGTGACTGCTTACGGCTGGACTCTGGTGCGGTTATTGGAATTGTCATCTGTGATGTCATTATCACGGTACTGATTGCGCTCACCGCGTATATTGTTTCAAATAAAATCCAACAGCGCAAACAGCTGGGTGAGTGAGAGCAAATTTAATTTAAAATATGGATTGATTAAACTTTACCAGCATTGGGTTTTGTACTAATGATGCTGAGCGACACGAAATGCACTGTGTTTCTGTTTATTATGAAGAACTTATCACTAACGATAAATTATTATTTTCTACTTTTTATTAGTATTACTGATACTGTGAGGCTCAATCATTCTTACTACATGTTTAATAATATCTTATTACATGTTTAATAATATCTCTTACTACATGTTTAATAATATCTCTTACTACATGTTTAATATTATCTCTTATTACATGTTTAATATTGCCTATTATTACATGTTTAATAATATCTCTTATTACATGTTTAATAATATCTCTTATTATATGTTTAATAATATCTCTTATTACATGTTTAATATCTCTTATTACATGTTTGTTTAATAATATCTCTTATTACATGTTTAATAATATCTCTTATTATATGTTTAATAATATCTTATTTTATGTTTAATAATACAAAATTAATTATTAAGTCAAAGCAGGCACCTATGGGTATTTTACTGGTTTCCATGGTAACTTCCCTTACGTTTCACTTTGCTCCCAGAATAGCAATTGTTTCTAGTTTGATAAATACGGCTCGAGGTTGATAAAAGTGCTCTGTTTGGGAACCGCAATGAGATAAGAGCAGATATTAAACAATGTTTTATCACATTTTATTTTCCAGAACGGAAGACTTCTAAGAAAAATGAAACAGAGACAAATGACCGAACATACGAGGTGAGTTTTTTGGTGTAACACAGTCACAGGGTGACTTACCTAAAGTGAGAATTTAAAGTGAATTTCAACTGGTCAAAGAAACATCAAGTTAGCTATGTTTCATGTTCATCTACTTTGAATTGCCAATTTTGTAAATAACTAATAAGATTTGTGTAATTTCGCCACTAGTATTTGGTGTCAGTCGGATATGTACTTTGAGCCATAAGTTAACTGAAAACCAATTACCGGTACAATAATTACCGTCTATTCTCACTAATTGATATATCCCTCATGTGTTTCAGCTACACAATATAAAGCAACGTGTTTCCTATCAGTATTTTATCCGGCTCAGATATCTTTATTAGTCAAATCCCTCTCTCGCAAAGTGTATCTGCATGTGCACTGTGTATTACGTACATCACCTGACTCCTGTATGTGAAGAGTTACATAGTTACATAGTTAGATAGCTGAAAAGAGACTTGCGTCCATCAAGTTCAGCCTTCCTCACACCTGTTTTTTGCTGTTGATCCAAAAGAGAAAAACAAAACAAAAAAAAAAACCCAGTTTGAAGCACAATTTTGCAACAAGCTAGGACAAAAAATTCCTTATTGACCCCAGAATGGCAGTCAGATTTATCCTTGAATCAAGCAGTTATTACCCTACATTGAAAGATTATATCCTTGAATATTCTGTCTTTGCAAGTATGCATCTAGTAGCTGTTTGAACATCTGTATGGACTCTGATAAAACCACTTCTTCAGGCAGAGAATTCCACATCCTGATTGTTCTTACAGTAAAAAAAACCTTTCCTTTGCCTTAGACGAAATCTTCCTTCTTCCAGTCTAAACGCATGGCCTCGTGTCCTATGTAAAGTCCGGTTTGTGAATAGATTTCCACACAATGGTTTGTATTGGCCCCGAATATATTTGTATAATGTTATCATATCCCCTCTCAGGCGACGTTTTTCTAAACTAAATAGGTTTAAATTTGTTAACCTTTCTTCATAGCTGATATGTTCCATTCCTTTTATTAATTTTGTAGCCCGCCTCTGCACTTTTTCTAGTGCCATGATATCCTTCTTTAGAACAGGTGCCCAAAATTGCACAGCATATTCAATATGTGGTCTTACCAGTGATTTATAGAGAGGCAAAATGATATTCTCGTCCCGAGAATGAATGCCCTTTTTCATGCATGACAATACCTTACTGGCCTTGGCCACTGCTGATTGACATTGCACATTGTTGCATAGTTTGTTGTCTATAACAATTCCCAAGTCCTTTTCGTGTGTTGTTACCCCTAATTCGCTTCCATTAAGGGTATACGTTGCTTGTGTATTCTTGACGCCAAAGTGCATAACTTTGCATTTTTCAACATTAAATTTCATCTGCCATTTGAGTGCCCAGTCCTCCAGTCTATCTAAATCCTTCTGCAGCAAAGTAATATCTTGCTCACATTGTATTATTTTACAAAGTTTTGTGTCATCTGCAAACACTGAAACATGACTTTCAATGCTGTCTTCAAGATCATTTATAAAAATGTTAAATAGAAGGGGTCCCAGAACAGACCCCTGAGGGACACCACTTGCCACCTCTGTCCAGCTTGAAAATTTACCATTAACGACAACTCTTTGTATTCTGTTTTTAAGCCAATGTTCTACCCAAGAACAAGCATTTTCATCGAGACCGATTTCCTTGAGTTTGAACACTAATCTTTTGTGTGGAACTGTATCAAATGCCTTGGCAAAATCCAAATAGATCACATCCACTGCAACACCCTGATCTATACTTCTACTTACTTCTTCGTAGAACGCAATCAAGTTAGTTTGACATGACCTGTGCTTCATAAAACCGTGCTGATTTTTGCTGATAACCATATTCTTCTCAAGGAATTCTTGAATATTATCCCTTAATAACCTTTCAAATATTTTACCAGCCACAGAAGTTAAGCTCACAGGTCTATAATTTCCAGGCAAGGATTTTGAACCCTTTTTGAATATAGGAACCACATCTGCCTTCCTCCAATCCTCCGGAACACTTCCTGAAAGAAAGGAATCTTGAAAGATTAAAAACAGAGGTTCACTTATTTCTACACTTAGTTCCTTAAGTACACGTGGATGGATACCGTCAGGCCCTGGAGCTTTGTTTATATTAACTTTCTTTAGTTGCTGCAGCACATTGTCTTGAGTTAACCAATTACAATTATTCTGCAAGTTTTTAGTAGCAATCATTTGCACATCTATTGCCATGGGTTCTTCTTTAATATATACGGAGGAGAAATAGTTAAACGGAAATTTAGTAGCAATCATTTGCACATCTATTGCCATGGGTTCTTCTTTAATATATACGGAGGAGAAATAGTTAAACGGAAATTTATCAAAAACGCCTCATTATTGTCCTTTCCAGGATTGAAACATTTTGCAGAAGGAACCTCGTTCTCCGCCCTCCACTTCCCTAACAAATGCAACAAATGTATCTGTTGCCAAACAGCATTTCTTCTGCTACAAACACAAAGATTCTGTCCTTCGCCTGCTGTTCAAGGTCATGCTTGGCCCGAGAATCCTGTCTCCCACTAGTCCAGGACACCCCACATGCTGTCACTCACTATTCCAGGACACACAGGGACCCCCACACCCTGTCACTCACTATTCCAGGACACACAGGGACCCCCACACCCTGTCACTCACTATTCCAGGACACACAGGAACCCACACACCCTGTCACTCACTATTCCAGGACACGCAGGAACCCACACACCCTGTCACTCACTATTCCAGGACACACAGGGACCCACATACCCTGTCACTCACTATTCCAGGACACACAGGGACCCACACACCCTGTCACTCACTATTCAAGGACACACAGGGACCCCCACACCATGTCACTCACTATTCCAGGACACACAGGAACCCCCACACCCTGTCACTCACTATTCCAGGACACGCAGGAACCCACACACCCTGTCACTCACTATTCCAGGACACGCAGGAACCCACACACCCTGTCACTCACTATTCCAGGACACACAGGGACCCACATACCCTGTCACTCACTATTCCAGGACACACAGGGACCCACACACCCTGTCACTCACTATTCAAGGACACACAGGGACCCCCACACCATGTCACTCACTATTCCAGGACACACAGGGACCCCCACACCCTGTCACTCACTATTCCAGGACACACAGGGACCCTAACACCCTGTCACTCACTATTCCAGGACACACAGGAAGCCCCACACCCTGTCAATCACTATTCCAGGACGACCAGGGGCCCACACACCCTGTCACTCACTATTCCAGGACAGCCAGGGGCCCACACACCCTGTCACTCACTATTCCAGGACAGCCAGGGGCCCACATACCCTGTCACTCACTATTCCAGGACAGCCAGGGGCCCACATACCCTGTCACTCACTACTCCAGGACATGCAGGGACCCACATTCCCTGTCACTCACTATTCCAGATACACAGTGACCCCCACACCCTGTCACTCACTATTCCAGGACACGCAGGGACCCCCACACCCTGTCACTCACTATTCCAGGACACGCAGGGACCCCCACACCCTGTCACTCACTATTTCAGGACAAGTAAATGGTGGAGAAATATATTTCTGACGAATCTCACATTAACGTAAAAAAGGTTAATACGATCTCTTTCTGCCATGGATGTAAGAATCACAAATTGTCTGATGTGGGAAGTGCCATTTACCTCCCCCTCTCCACATCATATGCCCGCTCCGTACACCCATTTAGTTGTTTAATACCCCCAGACCCATTGTCTAACACTAAGTACTAGGATGATTTTATTTTCTTTGTGTTTTGTTTTAGGAACTTCGTGGGCATAGACTTGACATCTATAATGATATGAGAAGTGTGCGCAGCTAATCCTTGACTGCGTCTTGTGACCACGTGTCCAGAGCTTCATCAAACGGACGTAACAGAAGGATGAAAGCAAGAGCCATGCACACTGTAAAATCATACATTATATCATAGTGCAGCCTTCACAACTACTCACAGCTTCTCATCATTAGAGGATATCATCTGAAATCATAATGCTTCTCTCGGGTCCCAATATTTATTGTTCAGTGACCAAACTCTTTTCTTTTTGCAAATTCTTGAAGACCTCTAATCCCCCAATCCGGTATATCTAACCCCCCAATCTGGTATATCTAACCCCCAATCCGGTATATCTAACCCCCCAAACCGGTATATCTAACCCCCCAATCCGGTATATCTAACCCCCCAAACCGGTATATCTAACCCCCCCAAACCGGTATATCTAACCCCCCAATCCGGTATATCTAACCCCCCCAATCCGGTATATCTAACCCCCCAATCCGGTATATCTAACCCCCCAATCCGGTATATCTAACCCCCCAATCCGGTATATCTAACCCCCCAAACCGGTATATCTAACCCCCCAATCCGGTATATCTAACCCCCCCAATCCGGTATATCTAACCCCCCAATCCGGTATATCTAACCCCCCCAATCCGGTATATCTAACCCCCCAATCCGGTATATCTAACCCCCCCAATCCGGTATATCTAACCCCCCAATCCGGTATATCTAACCCCCCAATCCGGTATATCTAACCCCCCAATCCGGTATACCTAACCCCCCAAACCGGTATATCTAACCCCCCAATCCGGTATATCTAACCCCTAATAATTACTTACAGATTTTATGGTTCTGCACGTCGTTTGGTACATTTTGTATTATTCTATGTCTGGACACGTGGTCCCCTTTGTCCCAATTCATTAAAGTGACTATTTCAAGAGAGATTTGCATTTTAGTAATTGGTTTAGGTTCAATCTGGCAGCCAGGATGCGTTCCCGAGTAAGTCATCTTTATTTTTGTATTGTTAATGGGAGGAAGGGGGCACCTTGCAGTTCAATGTGTTAAGGAACACACCACACATTAAAATGAAGTATCATTTTTTTAATGTTGTTGGATTGTTCCATTAATGATTTATAATTTACTTTGTTACTATATTCTGCCTTTCTTATAGAGACCTGTATTATTGTTAACCTATAGAATAAAGGTACTATATAGAAGTTGTGCTACTGGAGTGAGTTTGGGGCAGCCTTGCTACTGTACCAACCGCTTCGGAATAAAATAAATACGTTTTACATGCAATCGGAAAACTATGCCGGACTCCAAATGTGGGGTGGGTGCCCAATGCTTCTATAATAAGTATGTAAAAAGTCATTATTGTGATGACATCACAGGAGGTGGATTGGGCTTAGACAAGGAGACTGTCCTGAGGATTTATGGTGTCTTTAATATATATATTTTAAAGGTGGGGGCAGTATTATAAAGTCATATAAAAACACATTAAATAAAAAAATAAATAAAAATAAAATAGAAAAAAATGCATACATTAAATAAGGTGCTGTGCTGGGGCCAGCTTCAAAGCTCATAAGGTGTGACAGTTTTTAAAAAAACAAACAAAAAAGAACTGATACAGGTAAAAATAATGGTGGTTTAGTAACAGTATATGGTCAGACATTGCCCAAGCCTGCCCCAACAGCAATGTACCCCGGGTTTGGAAAGTTCTGTATATTTTATTAGAGTGTTCATTTAATTAAAAACCTGAGAGAAGAGAACTAAACATAAATAAGAGGCACCGCGTTCCTAAACTCGACTTTTCTTATAGTGGAACCAAAATAATCGTTACGGGCTGTAAGGGTTAAAACGGCACATTTGATATATTTACATTGTTTTTCTTAAAATTAAATTGCTTTACAATCGCATATTGTTCATGACGGTAAAATATATACCTAACTTTTACTTCCCAACACAATGTGTGACGGCAAAAGCCTTTATTTATCTGTGTTTCGTCACACACACTGTATGTGACAAAAATGTTCCATCTGCTTCCGAACTAAGATTTCAGACAATATATACAGTATTACACGACACGGGGCTCCGCATAATGTTTAAAACTTTTCTGTAAATTACAATAAACAAATACTCGGAAAAGTGGAAAAGTGGGAACATTTACAGAATTGGATTTAGGCCATAAATGAACTGAATGTGAATCTAATTTCAAATTTCCATTTTGTTCTAAGATACGTTGGCTGTGTTCATTTGCTTCACATAAATGTTGTTTTTTTTTTAAAATTGGTATTGAATATTAAAGAGATTAGAAGTGTTGCATTTTTCCTGCGTTTTTTTTTTTACTGCTATTTTTACTGGTTATAAGATTATTTTCAAAATGTGTTATTTTATAAATGCAGTATTACTAGAATGTCAACTATTCTAAACATTTAAAAAATATTCTTACAATAATAAATAGGATGATCTTTCTTTACTTATGTCTCCAGCAGCACAAGTCAATCATAAAACTTAAACCAATCGGAAACAGGTAGCACATTCCATATAAAGCCCTGGCAGGCATAGCTCTTCGTCTTTCTTTGATGTGAATTGACAGTCTAGTACACAGTCAGGCAATGTAACAATAATTTTGTAGAAACTTGATAACACTAGGTAGAGTTGAAGAACGGACACTTCCAGTCTATCCAATCTCGAGACCGTAGATAAGGCCACACTGAAAATAACAGAAACAAAGGCAGTGGTAATAAACGGATGTCCACATAACACAGACGATCAATATGTAATTCAATATTAGGATATTATAATTCAACAAATTAGTATATTGTATACAAGATACTATATGGCAATAGTCCGTAGTGGACAACTCAACAATCCTGTACTACCACAAGACAAGTCAGCGTATCTAGAGTCACACCATCAGTATGAACAGCACTAACTGGATAAAACTAATAACAAGACGAAACCAGACTAAAGTAAAAATAGCCGTCAAAGGGGAAGGAATCCAAGGGAGGGAAAATACTCGCCTCCTGTCATTATTACCAGGGCTGCACCTCTTCTGTGGAACTCCCTTCCCTTCTCCGTAAGACTTTCACCCAGTCTCCACTCATTCAAAAAAATCACTGAAAACTCACTTCTTCAAGAAAGCATATCAATTAAACTGTTAGCAGGTTTTTATCCCCCAACCCCCATAACTCCTCTCCTGCAACTGTAAAAAATTATATCCAACGTACCAACCCAGCTAATGTGGTGGTGGTAACTGGTATGAAAGGTTTGGTATACGAAGAGAGGCTGGCTCGATTGTGAAGGCTGAAGAGGTGTAGACACCGCCACATAATGCCAAAGAAGTATGAGCTTCCCCGAGAGTTGTTGAAGTGAAAATCCGAATAAACTGGCCAAACCTACAGGGAACAGAGAACTACATCTACGTCCCATATCCGAGTGTATTTGATATTGGTTCTGGATAGTATGATACCTCGTGACATACCAAAGGTCCTGATCAACCGGCATGCCCTGAAGGTGGAATGTGAGCCGCCAAAATCTCAAATGGTACCTTGTGGGTTTGTCAGTAGAAGGGAAGGCGATGGAAGGAGCAGTGGATGATCCAGAGATGGAGGCAATAGATCCAGGAACCACCTTTGATTCTGCCATAGTGGCGAGCTGAGCGTCACCTAGGTCTCTGTGATGCGAAGATGATCAAGGACTCTCGCCAACATTGAGAGAAGTGGCATGCAATACAACTCACAGTAATGTACAATGTGTATGAGTGTATCGCAGAGCTCCACAGTAATACAACTCACAGTAATGTGCAGCTTGCATGAGTATATCACAGAGCTCCCCAGTAATACAACTCACAGTAATGGGCAGTGTGTATGAGTGTATCACCGAGCTCCACAGCAATAAAACTCACAGTAATGTGCACTGTGTATGAGTGTATCACAGAGCAGAGCTCCACCGCAATAAAACTCACAGTAATGGGAAGTGTGTATGAGTGTATCACAGAGCTCCACAGCAATAAAACTCACAGTAATGGGCAGTGTGTATGAGTGTATAATACAGATCTCCGCAGCAATAAAACTCACAGTAATGGGCAGTGTGTATGAGTGTATAATACAGAGCTCCACAGCAATAAAACTCACAGTAATGGGAAGTATTTCTGATTATATCACAGAGTTCCACAGTTCTAAAACTTACAGTAACGTGCAGTATGAATGAGTGTATCACAGAGCTCCACAGGTATAATAACTCATCTGTGTGTTGCCAGATTGTGAACATACATTGAGTACAGTTCCACCAAATATCTGTACTATACAGACCATTGATGTTGTTGCAGCCAACCTCTAACGTGTGATAAGTTTGCTCAGAGTCCCCCCCCCCCCCCCCCCATTTTAAAATGCAGACATAAAACTTAAACTACAATAAATTGCTGTAAATTGGTGGGGGGGATGGGGGCTCTCCCTGTGCTAGACTTTGCAATCGCTTAGTCATGAATGGTAATTCACATTCAGATGCCTAAAACACAATAGACATTTAGAAAACAATTAAAAGACCATCCTTTATCGTCGCGCAGTGAGATTCTGCGACCCACATTGCACGGACACTCGTGGTCTTGTGATCATGTTTCTCAAATTCACATAAAAAGCACAATATGAGAAATCCAAACAGTGTTACAATTCATAATTAAATACAGTTTGAACATCATTTAGTATCTAAACGCCCAATGTCTATATATAAACATTGCTCTGTTGATATTGCTATTTGTGCCAGATAGGAATTAAAGCAATCTGAATTAATTAACAAAATTGTACAGAAAAAACATATACTTGAGGCTTAAAAACAGGGCTGTAACTAGGAATCCCAGGAGCACAGGACCTTGTCTCATTGCCCCTCCTTGCTCCCCATGAGCTGAGTGTGATTCTGTGTGGGGCCTGGCTGAGTGTGATTGTGTTAGTTGGCTGAGTGTGATGTGTAAGTGTGGAGTGTGATTGTGTGTATGTGTGCGGCTGGCTGAGTGTGATTGTAAATAAGGTTTGGCTGCATGTGGGTGTGGAGAGATTGGCCCTGCTTGGGGCCAATCTCTGGGGTCAGTGTGTCCCATATCCCCCAATAAACGCCTGGTGGGGGAGTAACACAGTGACAGAGAGCGTGAGGGCCGTCTGTCACTCAATCTGTGGCATTAGACCCTGTGTACCGTCGTCTAATGGTAAGAATTTCATTAACACTGGAACACAGGTCTAACATTCAGCATTTCATTGACAGGTCGGGGAGAGACCATATATCTAAAGTGCTTATAATTAAAATCTATACATTTGCTAGCATTTCTGCTATCACAATGTAAAGATGGTGTGATGGTAGTCACCGTCACCTGGACCTTCAGACAGACTATTTATGTAGGTTGTTAGACTTTTCTTGTGTTTTAGTCACAACACACAACTTGTGTGTTATGTAATGGTTTATAATGTGTGTGTGTGTATACTGGTAAATGTTTTGCCTGCTCTGGGGGAGGAGATGCAGACGTGAAGTGACGACGTACGCACTCACGCCACGTCGATGAGCTGAGCCGAGACTCCTCCCATGCTGAACTGTGTTTGGGATCCTGGAGAGCTGGCACAGAATAAGTATTGGACACAAAGTAGAATACAAAATGCAAGGTATAAAAGAAAGTAAAATGCAAATTGGAGTAAAAAGGAATTTAAGGATATTAAATAAAGATCACATATTCAGCATTGAACATGAAAAAAAGGATACAAATATTGCACTTAACGTATTAGGGACACAAATGGAAGGGAAATAAAGATAAAGAAGGAAAGAAAGAGTTGTTAAGTTAAAATAGATAGGGTAGAAACACTAAACAAGTAGCAAAATATAAAATAAACAAATACAGCTGATAAGACTGAGTAATAAAGGATATTGGAATTATAAGATAATTGAGACATAGAATAAAGATAATATAACTAAATCGCACTAGGAGGGAAGGATTAGAAGGACCACATATTTAGCACGGAATAAATAGTAAAATCACAGATGGAAAAGAATAGAAATAAAGTAGAGGATAACGAAGAAAAGAAATAGAAAATGTTGGTATAAAGAGAGAGAGAGAGGAAGACATGTATATAAAGTATATAAGGATATCTAAACATATTTATTCATTTATTTTTACTTAATGAGAATATTTGGTGGAATCAAAAAGAGATCTGGGAGAGGAGAGAGGTAGACATGTATAAAAAGATGCATGTATGGCTATAACAACGTATTATTTTACTTTAGTTTATGAATTATTATTATTTTATTTTTTTTTAAAATATTTTCAGCTAAAGTGGGCTGCGCTTGCAGGTCCACCCTTACTGAATTAGTTTACCAGAGAGACCCTCCAGTAATGTCTCGGGGCTTAACCCCTCTATTGAAAATTCAAATGAAAAATTAAAAACTCTCTCACGCAAAATAGTTTTTGAGCGGCGTGAGCGTTTAGCTGGATAAATAGTTAACAATGTTTAATATGCACTGAACCCAATAGTAAAGAGAGCAGGTGTTTTAATATCACAGCCTGTTGGATAAACCTCTGACTGATATATGGAAACTATGATCGTAGTACCCTTTCAATACCTGGCTTTATTAATTTATTGGCCAATGTAGGGGGATTATCTAAATATCAGGGTACCATATTATGCAGTGCAAATTGTCGCACTGTTAAGATGCAAGTTAGGGGAGATGGTTTGGTATGTTAATTACCAGAATAATGTGAATATCTGTCTCCAACATGTGGGGACTTTACACCAGAATATTCAGGTAATATAATCATGGGCTGCAGTTATATATACACTTCTAAACAGGAATGAGAACTATTAGTAGATCTGCCGCAAATTCAATGAAAGGTGGACCTATTATACCTTTTAACACTACTCAGGGCTAAGGGGTTAAATTAGATAGGATGATAAGAATGGTCACATCAAAATATATGCAGATATTAAACAGTTAAAATGTTCCTTGTTAATCTCTATGTGTGTTAGTCTCTATGTTAGTCTCTATGTGTGTTGCTGAATGTATCAATTACGGCAAATCTATTGTTGCAAAATGCTGCAGCCTAATGAAATAACATTGTTATAGTACACAGAATAGTATAGATAAAAGACAAGCCTCTCCTCCTGTAAGACTTGCTCGTAGTCAGAGGAGTAAGAAAAAGACAAGTGAAGTGCTATACAATTATATCATGTTTAAGTCTGCATGATTTGTAACAGCATTGTGAATAGGTGTATCGTGCCCTGTGCCAAAGAGAAAATAAGATGCCCTGAAGACTAGAGACTAACAAGGAACATTTTAACTGTTTAATATCTGCATATATTTTGATGTGACCATTCTTATCATCCTATCTAATTTAACCACTTAGCCCTGAGTAGTGTTAAAAGGTATAACAGGTCCACCTTTCATTGAATTTGCGGCAGATCTACTAACAGTTCTCATTCCTGTTTAGAAGTGTATATATAACTGCAGCCCATGATTATACTTACCTGAATATTCTAGTGGAAAGTCCCCACATGTTGGAGACAGATATTCACATTATTCTGGTAATTAACATACCAAACCATCTCACCTAACTGGCATCTTAACAGTGCGACAATTTGCACTAATTAAAGGACCACTATAGTGCCAGGAAAACATACTCGTTTTCCTGGCACTATAGTGCCCTGAGGGTGCCCCCACCCTCAGGGACCCCCTCCCGCCGGACTCTGGAGAGAGGAAGGGGTTAAAACTTACCTTTCTCCAGCGCCGGGCGGGGAGCTCTTCTCCTCCGATCCTCCTCCTCTCCTCCCATTCGGCTCTTGCCGTGCGTGCGCATTCAGCTGGTCTCATAGGAAAGCATTATCAATGCACAAGGTTGGATGCCGAGCTACTCATGTCCCGTTCCTCGTCCTCAGTGATCTCACTGAAGGTATGTTCTTCCCCCCCGCCCCAACAAGCTCCACCACAGCTAAGCAAAGCAGTCCCCATTAAAATCCACCAACGCAAAAGGCGTCGAAGACGGGACCGGAGGCACAAACAGAAATGTAGAGCCTGCCCCACGTCAAGCACTCGCCTCCACCTTAAGCCACCGCAATCCCACACCGGACGTGAAGCACCACCGGGACAGATCCGACCACCCGACAAAACAAGCTTCCACCACCTCAAGCTGCAAACCCGGCACTCAGCCAGAGACTTGCCTTTGTTGTTCCAGGTATCAGGGACTCCCAGGGTCTGCACCTGGCTCCCAGAAGGGATCGGATGAGCACAAGCAGTAAACAGCAGCCTGCCAAGCATGTCCCACTATAGCCGATCCTCCACACCATGCCTTTGATCACATGAACTGCTCTCTGCACATTAACTAATCGTAAAGTAGCAAGCGTTTAAGCGTCATTATTTCACCTCCTAAAGAGTTTATTGTCGTAGTTCCTTACATGCCTTTACCTTAACCGTTCATGTATTATGTTATTCACTAGTCTCATCTCATGGGGCGACTCTTGATTTATAACTAGTGGTGGAGCTGCTGATATAAATACACAGTTGATAACGTGCAAGCTATACCCTAAACATGACAGCCATCTTTCACAACAATGTACTGCTATATACTCATACCCTCAGTGCAACTAGCCATGATATACGCACGTTCACCCTAGCATGCTCAAATATAACACACTTCTGTCTAAAAAAAAAAAAAAGAATGCAGCTTCAGAATGAATCTAAGATGGATGCTGTCCAGGAGGTGGGAGGGTCTGGGAGGGAGGATCTGCTGCTGATTGGCTGGAATGTGTCTGCTGACTGTGAGGTACAGGGTCAAAGTTTACTCAATGATGACGAATAGGGGGCGGACCGAACATCGCATATGTTCGCCCGCCGTGGTGAAAACGAACAAGCTATGTTCGCCAGCAACTATTCGCCAGCGAACTATTCGGGACATCTCTATTCGCTGGTTAACTTATATGCTCCCAATAACCCACCAAATACGTTCTTTTTAGATTTATTGAATAAGGTAGACAAAATAAAGCAAGGTAAAGTACTATTGGCTGGAGATTTTAATTGAATATTAGATGAAAGCTTAGATAGAAAAAAAGCATAATGGAGTTAATAATAAAAAAAACCATCTCCCAAGCAGCACATTTCCAACGTATCGTTAGAAAATTTGGCTTGTTGGATCTTTGGCGAATATACTACCCCGGAGAAAAGGAATATACAAACTTCTCTAGATCATCTTTGTCATAGCCAAGGATTGATCTGTGTCTGGGAAATGAGATATTGGCAAATAGGGTTAAGAAAGTACTAAGTGGTGAGACAAAAGAAGAGATTGGTGCCTAAACAATACCATTCTTTGGAAAAAAGAAAATATGGAATATAAAGCAGAAATGACAGAAAATTATTTTTTAGAAAGGGGTCTCATTGCCAGTAGTTTGAAGTGCTTATAAATGTGTTTGCTTCCTGCATTGATTGACTGACCGCCCATTTACCTGTGCCTGCCTGCCTGCCGCCTGTGCCTTCATGCCTACCCGCCCAGCAGCAGGAGTTGCCCGACTCCTCCCTATTACCTTTCTTATGAATGGGTACAACATTCACTAACTTCCAATCTTCTGGGACTACTCCTGTTATCAATGATTGGTTAAATAAATCTGTTAATGGTTTTGCTAGTACACCATTAGGATCTTTTAATAACTTTGGGTGTATTCCATCAGGTCCCATTGACTTATTTGTCTTTACTTTTGACAGTTAAAATAGAACCTCTTCCTCTGTAAACTCGCATGTAATAAATGACTAATTTGTCCTTTTTCCTAACTAAGGGCCCCTTTCCTTCATTTTCATCTGTAAATACTGAACAAAAATATTAATTGAGGCAGTTAGCTAGACCTGTGTACCCACTGACATACACTCACTGAGATACACATACACTTGGTGCAGGCATCCCAACTTCAAAAAATGCATTTCAGAGAGTTAGCTTCACCAGCTACTGCGACATACCCACCACCACTGCGCATGCCCCCCATCACAAATGGCATGAACACCTTGACACACATATATACACACACAGAAACCACAGCCACCCTCCTGTTAGTTTACCTTTATGCCCATAAGGGTGGCTTGATTGGGGTTCTGGTCCTGGCTGAGGCTGATGGGAGTGAGCTGCATGCTCTAATCTGCCTCCATGCTGCTGTGTGCCTCTGCTGCCCCCTCGCTCCATTCCTCCTGTGCGGCTCTCTGTGAATCAGAGATGAAGTGACACGCTGTCATTTCCTCCCTGCCAGCTGATATCACAGGCTGATATTTTTATCTTTTTTGTTTTTTGTTCTCATTTTAATTTAATTTATATTTATTTTTACTTTATTTTATTTTATTTAACTGTTTATTATTTTTTATTATTATTACAATTTTGTTTATACTTTTTCTTTTATTTTTATTCTTATTTTTATTTATCTTTTATTTATTTTTTATTTTATTCTATTTTTATTTTTATTTCTATTTTTATTTTATTTATTTATTTTTGGTTTATTTCTAGTTCATTTTATTTTATTCATATTTATATTTATTTTTTATTTAATTATTTATTTATTTAATTGTATACATATAGTATTTATATAATTTTTCTTATTATATATATTTTTTTTGTAGTCTATGTATATATTTATACTATAGCAATTGGCAGAAGATGAAAGTCCTACAGCTCTATTGGATGATGATGTATCTCTTTGTTATTTATAAGTTTTTACTTTTAATTTGAAAGTCTGATGACTGATTGCGATTATTTTGAGATTATTTTCAGTTATTTAACTACTCGAGTGGCTGTTCCATGCTTGGAACGCATATGCCGCATTTGGAACGCAACGTTGACGTCACAACGTACGTCGCCGTCCGCAACCGGAAGTATGCGCATGGAACGCAACCGGAAACGGACATTTGGAACGCAAATCTAGATGAACTAGATGGACGAAAAACGGCTATGTCTTTTTGCCGCGAAATTACAGAATGAGAGCCATCTGGAGGCAATATACCCTGATGGGAGAAGTGGTTCCAGGAGAGAATTCTCCAATCAACACACGGACTGGTTGTATTTAAGGGACTCTGTTGGGGGTGGGATTATGCATGCTTTGTATTTTATGTGATTGTTTAAACTGCAGAATTTTCTCTGATGAAGTCCAAGTTGTTTGGACGAAACGCGTTAGATTGCAGTTATTTTTAAAATTTTACTGATTGAATTTTTCAAGGCTATTTATTGCCTTTTGAATAAAGAAAACTATTTTTTACATTTCAACTGGCATTCTTCCATTTCCTGTAAAAGACAGAGCAACCTATCCGTGGAAGGCAAATACCATTTCAGCCCATTGTGGGCTTAAAGGCGCATTACCCTACACCATCTCGTGAGTGCAATCTTTGTGGGTTAAATCCAATTATTGTTAATGTACTTCACTATGTGTTATATATTCTTTTTTTTCTAGTTATTCAGCTGTATCCCATTTTTTGTCTATATTGATATCACAGGGGCCCAGTTGGCTCTCCGCAGTTTAGTGAGTATTATGGAGGCTGGGGAGGGCATAGCTCGAGGGTTAGGTTGTCACTGAGCGAGCTGTAGTGTTGTAAATATGAGTTCCACTTTATACATGGTGACTTCCTAAAGCTGACTTACAGGGGCTTTGTGACCAGTGTCCAGCGTTACAGAATTCCCTATTCATCAAGCATTACTCCTGCTTTACTCCTGAGGAAACAGTTGCTGCCATCCCTGCACTTTACTCCAGTGTCACACTCAAGCTTTTTATTTAACAGAGCCAGTTAAAGAAACAGGCCCATGAAAATGTGAGTGTGATACCAACCATCATTTATATTTAGTATTTTAATTGATGCTTGTTGTATTATCCTATGAGAGATCTCTTTTTCTTTTTTCCATCCAGAGACTGATTACCTCCTATAAGGGTATATATATATATATATCTCCTATTTTTACCACTTTTATACACATGGTGTACATGTTTTATATATAAGACACTTTGTATACTGTGCACTTTAAGTATTTGAAGTGTGTGTTCTGGTTTTATAATGGAAATCACACACAATCTGATATACATTGTTCCCGGAGACTTGAGATGTCTGCATGGTGACAGATATACACACACTGAACGACACACACACACTCACTGATGTGACTTACACTGACAGACATACACACACATTCAAGGACAGACATTCAGACTCACTGATACAATTTTCAATATGTAAAAACAAAAATGAGGAAAGTCCCATGTTTGACCGTGTAAGTTTCCAAAATCCCATAAAACACCCTAAAATCAGTAAATGGGGGTAATCTTGTACGCATGAGAATCACTGAACACAAATATGGATGTTTTATTGCAGTACCATTTTTACAGTATTGGACAGTACTGGCATTTGCAACATTTCTTAATGTTTCTTAATTTCTCAAACGTATTTAGATTTTATTAATATTAAATTATGTTTCATATATAAATGCTTGATGTGACACGAAAGCCTTGTTTTTTTCTGAATAAAATGATAAATAACACGTTTGGGTGCACTTAATACGAAAGAGGTCAATTATGGTTGAACAGACATATAATCAAATTCCAGGTTTTGCTTTAATTTTGTTTTGACCAGAACGTGTACAATTGCCTCAGTCCTTAAGGGGTTTACGGTCTTCTTAAAGCCATAATAATTACAAATAGTGTTTTCGAAAATGACATGTACATTTAATGTGAGTTCATGTCAATCCTAAGAAACTGTGTTAATAAACTGATTGTGGCTGTTACGGGCTCACTTTGAATGGACATATATATTTTGTGCATTTTTTGTGTGTTATTGCTG